>NC_088629.1:2057686-2357686 GCF_036013475.1 Columba livia | reverse complement strand
GTGTTTGGGAGGGTTTGGGGCTCAGCACCCTATAGCACAGAGCAGGGAGCACATGAGCATCCTCGAGGCTGAAGCAGGAGCAGGCAGAGGATGTGGCTGCGGCACTGGGTGCAGGGACACCCCGTGTGCAGGGACAACCCATGTGCAGGGACGTCCCGGTGCAGGGACACCCTATGTGCAAGGACACCCTGGTGCAGGGACACCGTGGTGCAGAGACACCCTATGTGCAAGGACACCCTGGTGCAGGGACACCACAGTGCAGGGACACCCCGTGTGCAGAGACACCCTATGTACAAGGACACCACAGTGCAGGGACACCCCGTGTGCAGAGACACCCTATGTACAAGGACACCACAGTGCAGGGACACCTCGTGTGCAGGGACACCCTATGTACAAGGACACCCTGGTGCAGGGACACGACAGTGCAGGGACATCCCATGTGCAAGGACATCCCAGTGTAGGGACACCACAGTACAGTGACACCCTATGTGCAAGGACACCCCATGTGCAGGGGCACCCCATGTGCAGGGACACCCCATGTGCAGGGACATTGCAGCCCGAGCTCCGCAGCCGCTTTGGCGATGGGATTAGTGGACGCAGCGTGGGACGAGGGTTTTCCAAATGGGATCAGCACCGCTGCGGCACGTGACGCCAGGGAGAGCAGCTCCCCGGGAGCGCCGTGTCCGGGCCAGCCTGCCCAGCACCGAGCACCCGCCGCACTGGGCCAGGCGGCCCCTGAGCTGGTGGGATCGGCATCCTCGGCTGCAGATTTCTGAGCCAAATTTAAAAACTTCTAATCCTTTTTAGGTCTGTGGAGCTGGCAGCTTCCAGCGCAGCGTGGCACAACCACCAGCTCCTCCGCAGAGGACACTGCATGGCAGCCGGGTGTGCCGGGGCAGACGTGGGGGGGTCTCACTGCAAGGACAACACATGTGGCTGTGCAGGGAGCGCAGGGTGCTGGCCGGTGACCGGCTGGAGAGAGTCCAGCGCAGCCACCAAGATGCTGGAGGGAGTGGAGCATCTCCCGTGTGAGGAAAGGCTGAGGGAGCTGGGGCTCTGGAGCTGGACAAGAGGAGCCTGAGGGGGGACTCATTGCTGGGATCAAGATGGAAAGGGGGAGTGTCAGGAGGATGGAGCCAGGCTCTTCTGGTGACAACCAGGGACAGGACAAGGGGCAATGGGTGCAAACTGCAACACAGGAGGTTCCGCTGGAAGATGAGAAGCAACTTGTTGGGGTGAGGGTGGCAGAGCCTGGCCCAGGCTGCCCAGGGGGTTGTGGAGTCTCCTTCTGTGCAGACATTCCAACCCCCTGGACACCTTCCTGTGTAACCTCATCTGGGTGTTCCTGCTCCGGGGGGATTGCACTGGATGAGCTTTCCAGGGCCCTCCAACCCCTCACATCCTGTGTGATGCTGTGACCGGGTGAAATACAAGCCTCAGAGGGAGCCCAAACCTCCCCTTTCTCCCCATCCTCAAATGCCACCTTTCAGGATGTTTTTAGCAGCAGGTCAAGGTGGGAATGGCCTTTCCTCCCTGTCCCCTTTCAGCTGGCTGTCCCAGCCTTGACCAGCACCACACAGCCCCCAGCAAGCCCTGTGTCCTGGGCAAAGCCCCCAGGGCAGGGAAGAGCCCAAGGGCCACGCATACGAGGACAAATCCCCCGCACCCATGTGTCCCAGTCCCACATTCAGCCTGTGTGCCCAGGGATCAGTGCCACCGCTCCATCCCCCCAGCCAGGACCACAGCACAGGCACAAAACAGTGGCATCTGGCACCCCACAGCGCCACAGAGCGCTTGGAGCACCCACAGTGCATGGCCCTGCATGGCACAGCACCCACAGCCGGTGTCTGGGCGCCAATGGCCACGGCGCTTTCCCCAGCTTGCAATGACATCTAGTGGAGCTGCCTCGGGGATCGCTCAGCTCCTGACAGGCCTGTTCGGCATCACCGGGCCTGCTCAGCATTGCTCGGCCTCCCTGGCAGCACCAGGCCTGGATTTCACCCTACAAACTCCTTTTTGAAACCACAGAACCCCAGAATGTCAGGGGTTGAAGGGCCCTGGAAAGCTCATGCAGTGCAATCCCCCCGGAGCAGGAACACCCAGATGAGGTTACACAGGAAGGTGTCCAGGCGGGTTGGAATGTCTGCACAGAAGGAGACTCCACAACCCCCTGGGCAGCCTGGGCCAGGCTCTGCCACCCTCACCCCAACAAGTTGCTTCTCATCTTCCAGCGGAACCTCCTGTGTTGCACTTTGCACCCATTGCCCCTTGTCCTGTCCCTGGTTGTCACCAGAAGAGCCTGGCTCCATCCTCCTGACACTGGCCCTTTCCATCTTGATCCCCAGCAATGAGTCCCCCCTCAGGCTCCTCTTGTCCAGCTCCAGAGCCCCAGCTCCCTCAGCCTTTCCTCACACGGGAGATGCTCCACTCCCTCCAGCATCTTGGTGGCTGCGCTGGACTCTCTCCAGCAGTTCCCTGTCCTGCTGGAGCTGAGGGGCCACAGCTGGACACAAGATTCCAGGTGTGGTCTCCCCAGGGCAGAGCAGAGGGGCAGGAGAACCTCTCTGACCTACTGACCACCCCCTTCTAACCCACCCCAGGTCCCATTGGCTTCCTGGCCACAAGGGCCCAGTGCTGGCTCATGGTCACCCTGCTGTCCCCAGGACCCCCAGGTCCCTTTCCCCTACACTGTAAAGAAGTAGCTGGGGATTATTGTCATTATACAGAGCTTTTTACATCAGGCTCCCCCTCCAGCCCCTGAACATCACAAATAAATAGTTTCAGTGTCAAATGCTGTTCCTGCAAAGCCAACAGCTGCTGGAGGAGATGGTGGCAAACCTGCAGGGAAATGGCAGCTTTTTTTCCACTGAAAGCAAGAAAAGAAAAGCAATATAAAACATGACGATAGGTAATATACACCAGCAACCCCCAGAGCCCTCATCCCTGCTGGCAGCACAGCGCCCAACAGCTTAACCACATCCTGCTTGAGAACTGCAGGAGTGCTGCAGCTTGATCCCCATTCATTCCTCCAGAGATGTAATCATAGTCTTCATGAGACGTAATCATAGTATTTATTCAGGAATTAAGTGTGTTTGAAAGCGGCCTAAACTCCCCGTGCAAGAGCCGAGTGGAAGCAGCGCTGAGTCAGACGCCGAGGGATGGGGCTGCAGGAATTGTCACCAATGTCACAAAGCAGGAGGGGAGCGTTGAGCTGGGGCAGTTACTGAAGCAGCAATAGAGGTGTCCCAAAAAACCTTCTTTGTAGAACAGGACAGCAGCTCCCTCCTTTATTTCTGCCCCCAGCCTGGCTGGGGAACACACAATGAAATGAATTCAAACCATAAACATCTCCCATTGCACTTTGACTTACTAGGGAACAGCCCATGAGTGTCTTCGGAAGCAGTTATTGCCTCTATATTCTCCTTTTCTGAGCCTCCTAGAAGTCTAATTCTGCCATTTCCACACCTTTAGCGGGAAGAAAAATATATTAAAATACCTTTATTTAATCACTAAAAGCATGTATAGTGTCCAGAAATCCATAGTGTCCTCGAGCAGCCAGCTGTTCGCTAAACAGCAACGAAACAGCCAAAATACCCATGGAAAAAGATACTTAAAAGTGCTGCAGGCCACAAAAGCTGGGGCAGCTAATGGTCCGTGGGGGGGGTCAGGTCCAGCTCACGCCTGCGCAAACAGGACCGGGGGGGCTCAAGGGATTCGGGGGGGCCCGGGGCTGAGCTCCAAGGGCTCCGCACTGGGTGCCGGTGGCTGCGGATGCTCAAACGCTGTAAGCGGGCAGGAAAACTCCATTGCAAGCAGCAGCTTTCCCTGCGCAGAGACACGGTGGCCCAGGAGCACCGGCCCCCCAAGCATGCCCGTATCCCCCACCCGCCCCCTGTTACTTCTTGAAGAACTTCTTGTTGAGGAGGAAAATGAGCAGGTTGACGTTGACTTTGGCCTTATCGAACATCTTCATGACGGCTACACCCTCGTATTGCAGCTGCAGCAGGTCCTGCAGGAGAGGTGACGGTCACCGCTGCACCGGGGGGTCTGTCCCACCCTCAGCACAGAGCTGGGGCTGCAGCAGCAAGGCGCACAGCGAGGTGTCCGCAGCTCAGGGCTCCCGGTGCCCCCAAAACCAGGTGTGGGGGCACCACCCACCCCTAGAGCAGCTTCCCCACCTGGTAGTGCAGCTGGAACCGCTCCATGTCGATCCCCATGAACTTGGCTTTCACCTGGAACCTGCCCGATTCCTCGCAGGGGATGATGTCAAAGATCACATTCCTGAACCTGAAGGGACAGAGGTGCTCGCTACCAAAAGCGCCTTCAAGGAGCCCAAAAACCCCTCCACATCCCAACCATCCCATGTTCCAGTTGTACCCGGACCAAACAGCCCCAGCCTGGGGAGGGACAACGCCAGGCCCTTGTGCGCCCTCCTCCCGGGCTGTTTTGCTGCTCCTGCCCAAGCTCAGCGCAGAGCAGGAGTTACATACTGGCTGAGCGGCAGCTCCTCGATCTCCAGCAGCACCCCCTTGTCAAACAATCGGGCCGCTGTGTAGCGCAGCGGCTGCAGCTTCTTGTTCTTCCCGCTGACCCTTGAAGAGAAGGGACCACACGCTCAGAGCCGGACTCCAGCCTCAGACCTCACAACATCCAGACAGCAATGAAAACATGTATATATTGCTTAAAAACTATTGGGTTTTTTTTTGTAAGGAAACATACTTGTTGCTGGCCGCCAGGTTGTCGAGACAGGTCTTGATGTACTGGTTGTAATAATCTATTTGCTCCTCGTAAAACAAGGTCTTGGCGTTGAGGCCCTGCAAGGTCTGTCGCAGCTTCAGGAGCTCCTCTCTGCGGTGCTGCCGGTACCGCCGCTGGTTGCGGATGTCCTGGAGGAAACAAAGCCATACAAGAAAAGCTATACAGCTCACCCAGGGCATGGTTGAAGCACACAAGTGAGATCTCAGGTGGCTTTAGCGAGGTGACGTCCCAGATCAGCGTCCCCCAGCACACCTTGGCCAGCTGGTTGATGAGCTCCTGGTACTGGTGAGCAGAGTCCACCAGCCCCAGGCTCTCCAAGCGCCGCAGGTTGCGGATGATCTTGCGCTTCTTGTCCTCCATGGAGAGCTGGTTGTTGGCGGCCAGGGAGCGGTTGTGTTTCAGCGTGACGGGGGTCTGGGCGTCCCGCAGCGCTCTCCTGCGCATGAGATGCTCGTGAGAGGCTTCCTGGGGGCGAGACAAGATAGGGTGAGCCTGGCACCCTGCTGGAATGGGACAGGAGGAGATGGAGCAGCTAAACCCACCCCCCCACCGCCCCTTTTGATATGAATGTCTCCTAGCCCAAAATATATGCTTTCTAAGAAAAAGAAAGAGACCAGCTCCTGCTGGAACATAAGAACAGTGCCCCAGCCTTCGAGATGAGCAGGGCAGCGTGTTGCCCGTGGCTTGTTTGCCTTTTCGTTGAGAATTCTTTTAGCTCATCCCAGCAGCAGCCTCGTGCATCCCACCTCATGCTCCGAGGCCCGTGTCCACAGGATCTCTGTGAGGGAATCTCCTGCCTGCGACTGGATCACGTCCACCAGCATCTGCTTGGTGCTAGAGACCAGAGAGAGAGAGGTGGAGGGAGGCTCCTCAGGACCATGACCCCCTTCTACCAAAGCAGCACATTACTTAGTTGTCTCCCAAGGTTTTCTTGCCCCCCGCGAGCATCCCAACCTCCAAGAGCCCCCCTGGAGCTCCCAGAGCCCGTTCTCACCTCAGCAGCAAGCTCCTGGCATCGCTGTCCTCGCTGCTGGTCACCGGCACCAGCTTGCCGGTGAGGGTGAGGGACATCTCCATTTTGCTGAGGTGGGCGAGTCCCTGCTCGGCACTGCCGTCCACCGGGCTGGGAACGCTCTCCCCTGCGAGGGCAGAGAGAGCCCGAGTAGCCACGTGTGGCTCCGGAGGGTTGGCTTCCCCAAGCCCAAAGCAACCCAGCTAGAGCTTCATGCGAGAAAACCATCGGCATCACCACCCACCCTGGCAGGAGGAGGAACACAGAGCTCTACCTACCAACAAGGGCCTGGACCGTAGGAAGCTCATCGAGATCTTCCAGCAGCTCGTGCAGGGGGTCTCCGTGCTGTGGAGCGATGGAGTCCTGGTGCTCGAGCAGGAGCTGGATGGTGCAAGGGAGGAGGGTGAGCGGCAAAGAAGAACAGGGAGAGAAGGCCAGCTGGGAATGACACAACAGCCTTCACACCCGAGCGGGGACTGCAAAGTTATGAGGTTCAGAGAAGGACAAGCAGTGGAGAACCTTCAGGATCTAGATTATTTCCTTGCTTAAAAGGTAAAAAGGGCCAGGAAAGAGCTGTGCTGGTGGTACAGAGGAGGTGATGAAATACAGCAGGAAGCCCAGGAGGTGAGAGCAGAGGAGATGGTCCCTGCGTCTCTGCGGTGGGTTTGATTACCTTGTGCGTGTTGATGAGCTCCCCCACTGTGATGTAGATGACCGGTTTGGCCACTGCCACCATCTCAGAGTACTCATCCACGTTAAACCTCTCTTCTGGCTCCGGGACGCAGCAAGCAGCAGCGATGAACCTCCTGGGAGGGAGGACCTCTGCAGTCAGCCCCAAACCCTTCCACCGGCCCCCAGCCGCTCTCCCAGCCCAATGCCATCCCAGTGCCCACCTAAACTTGTGGTAGGTGTCCTCCAGGTACCGGTTGACCCCGCAGAGATGCGCATTCTCCCCGTCGAAGGCCTTGCGGGCGGCTGCATGCTGCAGCACTTTGGCGATGGAGCCCAGGCTGCGGCGGTGGTCGGGGTGCAGGGTCACCCCAGCCGAGATGTCCACGATGTCAAAGCCATCAGGGGCCACCACTGCCGGGTTCATGAAGCGGTAGTAGAGCAGGTTCCCCACGATCTAGGGCACAAGACAGGCTGGGTGTTCAGGAATAGGCGGCTGGTGCCCGAGGAGGTGGTAGCTGAGCTGTTTTGTCCTTGCACGGCCCGGTGGGACCCTCCGCGAGGGAACAGCAGCACAGAGAACAGCTACCATGGGCATTTCCTCGGTGGCTCAAGGAAAACATTGACTTGAAGGAGTTTTTCAAGTCAAGGGAACTTGACCTTCTGTGGAAGGATCGTGTCCCTCCACACATGCACGTGGCTGAAGGCCACCAAGCCACATGGCTCTCCAGCCCCAGGATACCTTGTCAATCTCCTCCTCTGGCGCCTTGGGGAACTTCTCAGCCAGGGATGTCCTGAGGATTTTGGCCACGTAGCGCATCCCATAGCTGAGGAGAAAGCAGGGAGAGGTCCCATCAGCACGCAGAGCAGCACCAGGCTCAGCACCCTGCCCCATCCCTACTCAACACAAGCAGCACCCAGCTCCAGCCTTGGGGTGATGGAGGAACCCACAGAGACTGGAGCTGGAGGCTGCAGCATCCATCACAGGTCCCCCCCTCCACCCTGCTGCCAGCTCAGGCACCCCCAGAGGGGCCTTCACCGTGGAATGATTTTGGCTGGAAAAGCCCCTCAAGATCAAGAGTCCAACCATTAGCCCACCCTGACACTGCCCCACGTCCTGAGAACCTCATGTCCGTCTGTCCAACCCTCCAGGGATGGTGACTCCAGCACTGCCCTGGGCAGCCTGTTCCAATGCCCCACAGCCCTTTGCGGAAGAAATTGTTCCTAAACCAACCTCAACCTCCTCTGGCGCAACTTGAGGCCGTTTCCTCTGCTCCTGGCGCTTGTTCCTGGGGAGCAGAGCCCGACCCCCCCTGGCTCCAAGCTCCTTTCAGGCAGTTCAGAGATCAGAAGGTCTCCCCTCAGCTCCTGTTCTCCAGCTGAACCCCCAGGTCCCTCAGCCTCCATCACACTTGTGCTCCAGCCCCTCACCAGCTCCGTTCCCTTCTCTCCACTCGCTCCAGCACCTCAAGGCCTGAGTGGCCTAAACCTGAACACAGTTCAGTAACTCGATCCTGCAGCAACTGTGGGTTGGGAGGACCTCAACTAAGGGGTTGGGAAGCCCCCATCACCCAACCTCCCTTTCCAAGGCCTTGCTGAAGCTGCCTTCAAGCTGACAGTGCTGCACAGACACGTGTACAAACCACTGAGGTACATACGGGATCTTGTCTACAGAAGAGGTGATGGCAGAGACGAACTTGTCCGTCATCGCAAGGAGGTTGCGGATAGAAATATCCAAGCGCCTTTGGACCTCGGTGTGGCTGAGAGCCTGCTCGGGGCTGACCTCGTACGGGAGCTTGCTGTGGATGGAAGACAACGTCTGCATCCCCATCCCATCAACCCTGAGGTCATGCCAAGCCTCCTTGCCCAGGGCCTGACCTTTTCTGCCCGCTCTGCGACTCGGTCTGGTTGATCCACGCCTTGTAGATGTCCACGGGGTCGGTGCGGATGCTGAGGGTCTTGTCCCGCAGGACCTCCTGCACCGGGCCCCCCAGGATCTGCCGCAGGGCGTTCTGCCCACGCGCGTTGCGGTAGAAGCTGACCACCAGCCGGATCACCGTGGCGTTCCCCGTCAGGATGTCATGGACGTGGTCCACCTTGGACCTGGGGAGAACAATGGGATGGATGGGAGCAAGGGTATTGACTAGTGTGTTTGTTCCCTAACACAGGAGGCAGCAGCCAGTGGAGACAACTGCATCCAAGCTGATGCTCCTGGTCCAGCCTTTTCCCAGAACTGTCTCCAAACCAGGGCACCCATGGCCACCCACCTGATCTCCTCCTGCAGTGCTGCTTTGAAAAGCTGGAGCAGCAGATAAGCCTCCCGGGGGTTGGACGCGTAGTTGTAAAGTGTAAAGATCACCGACTCCATGAACTTGGTGGACTTGTTCTGGGGCATCTGGAAGATCAGCCGGGCCAAGTACACAGGCTGGGTCTGCAGGGATGAGGGACACCAAGCTTAACCCCAGGTGTCATGGGGTGGGAGGGGTCCCCACACTGCTCCCCAGCTGTGGGGGACACAGCAGAGCCCCCCCAGTCCCACCTGCAGCAGGTAGAAGAGGTGCTGGTAGGCCTCCAGCTTCTGCCGCTTCTCCTTGCTGAGCGACTTGAGCCCTTTCTGCTTGTCTATGGCCATCATCTCTGAGAGCTGCTCCTTGTTCTTCTTGGTCAGCTTCTTGCAATGGGAGACAACCTCCTGGAACCACGGGGCAAGCAGAGAGAATCAAAATCATTTCAGTTGGAAAAGCCCTTCAAGATCGTTGAGTCCAACCATAACCCACCCCTGTCCCTGCCCCATGTCCTGAGAACCTCATGTCCGTCTGTCCAACCCTCCAGGGATGGTGACTCCAGCACTGCCCTGGGCAGCCTGTTCCAATGCCCCACAGCCCTTTGGGGAAGAAATTGTTCCCCAGATCCAACCTCAACCTCTCCTGGTGCCACTTAAGGCCATTTCCTCTCATTCTATCACTTGTTATTTGGCAGAAGAGACCAACACCCTCCAAATCCCTTCAACACCTTTAAAAGCAAAGTGGAGAGACGTTCAAGCTGCGATGCCAGAGAGTGAAGGATCAGCTCTGCCTGCCCGAACAGCTCAGACACTGAAGTGTCTCCTCCTTCCCACCTGCAGCGTGATCCTGTTCTTGACCAGCAGCCCGATCTTGATGTCCATGAGGTCCAGGTCGCTCTCCAGTTGCCGGCTGGCACGGATCCTCTTCACCACCTCCTCCTGCAGCCGCAGCACCTCCGACTCCTCCCAGAAGTCGTGCTGGCTCTGCTCCAGCAGGTGGATGAAGCGCCGGACGATGCTGAGCGGTGGGCTCCTTGCGTGGACTGCAGCAAGGCACGGTGCCACCGTCACTCGTGGGCAAAACTGAGCGGCCACCCCCACTGTGGAGCCTCAGAGCCCCAGCGTCTTGCAGAGACACCCGCATCCTCCTCCCCAAAAAAGCATTTGTAACACCAGGAAACACAACAAGGTGTCACCATGCTCTGCAATACCTTCCCAGTCACACTATGCGATGCTGAGAGGCCACCGAGCCTCTGCCACACTCATGCTTGCCACGGTGACACTGGTGGCCAGCCTGCCACCACTGCCCCACTGTGCTGGGCCAGCGAGTGCCGAGGCAGAGACCCCTTCCCAATTAATTACACCCACTTCAGAGCAGAGACGAGCGACACTTACCCAGCATCCTGTAATCCCCACGGGCCTTGTTGGCTCGCACAAAAGCCTGGATTTTTATTACAGCTTTAACCTGCCAAAACAAACAAGGGGATGGGGGATGTTTGCCCGAAGCAGCCCGGGAACACCCAGCTGCCCGCTCCCACCCCTGGGAATCTGCCCACACCCAGGACAAGGGGCTGCAAAACCCACGGGGGATTTCGGGGTTTCACCCTCCTTGGTAATCACGCCCCCCCCCACTTGCTGCATCTCACAGCAACCCCAGAGATGCCACTTTGCTTCCTGCAGCCACACACCCCTTTTCCCCCCAAATTACCTTCCCTCTGGGCATCTGGAAGTCCTCATTGGCTTTTGGTGCAAACAGAGTGGTTTCTCCCCCCTCACACTTTACAGACACTAATAATTCAGCTCCCACACCCACCAGGCACCTTTTCCTTCCCATCCATCCCCCTGCAAGGACGCGGTTTCTCCCTCCAGCTGTGCCAGAGCGCCCGGGGACAGAGGTCTGACCACAGGATCATCCCCTCCATCCTCCACCTCATGCTCCCGGGAGCCGTTTTCCTCCCTGTCCCATCACTCACGTTCTGCCTGAAGTACCGCAGCCTCTCCTGGTACCTTTTCCGAACCTGCCACATCCTCACGCCCGCCTGGATCTGGGAGAGATGTGCAAGCAGTTGGATGCTGGAAGGACTCACTTGCCCAAAGCAAAAAGGTGGAATAGGGGAAAAAAGTGGGGTTTTCTGCAAGACATTCCCCACCATCCTGAGCTCTCCCCATTCTCTCACCCAGCTGCCATATACCCCCCCATTTTCCTCTTTGCTGGGTGGGGGGGAAATGCCGCGCTCATCACCGAGCACACGGGCGGTGATATCCAGTGTAAGAACAAAAGGGGAAGAGCAAGAGCCTTCCAAACCTTTATTGCAGCATCTGTGTTGTCCCGCAGGTAACGCAGCCTCTCCTGGTAAGCTCTGCGCTGCTTGAACCCTCTCCAGCAAGCCTGGCAGCGAGAAAAGACACCAGGTACTGAGATATGCACAACGTGGTTTTTTAAAGACCACACAATATGGGAAGATAGTGGCCAGCAGGACCAGTGACCGTCCCTGTGCTGGGACCTGGGGAGGCCAAACCGCGAATCCTTGGGGCAGTTTTGGGCCCCTCACCTCAGGGCTCAGAATGGCGGCACCAGAATCACCTCAGGGCTCAAAATGGCGGCACCAGGGGTGGTGGGATCACCTCCCACCAAGAAAGGCCTTGAGGTGCTGGAGCGAGTGGAGAGAAGGGAACGGAGCTGGTGAGGGGCTGGAGCACAAGTGTGATGGAGACTGAGGGACCTGGGGGTTCAGCTGGAGAACAGGAGCTGAGGGGAGACCTTCTGATCTCTGAACTGCCTGAAAGGAGCTTGGAGCCAGGGGGGTCGGGCTCTGCTCCCCAGGAACAAGCGCCAGGAGCAGAGGAAACGGCCTCAAGTTGCGCCAGGGGAGGTTGAGGTTGGATGTGGGAACAATTTCTTCCCCAAAGGGCTGTGGGGCATTGGAACAGGCTGCCCAGGGCAGTGCTGGAGTCACCATCCCTGGGGGGTTGGACAGACGGACATGAGGTTCTCCGGACATGGGGCAGTGCCGGGGTGGGGAATGGTTGAACTTGATGATCTTGAAGGGATTTTCCAACCAAAATGATTCTACAATAACACAAGATAGGAAAAGAGAGCAAACCAGCTCCCAGAGCAGCTGCTATGAGGAAAAACAAGCCCCATCACATCCTCTGCAGCACCTTGGCTGAGTTCTGGCTGTTAAATATACAGAGCAGCACTGGTGCTCCCAAACCGCCAGAGGATTCTGCCAACAGTCACCCATGGTTTGCATCCCCCCCAAGGGGAGGGACAGCTCCTGGCAGCGTCACCTGGATCCTGGTGGCCGCTGGGCGCTGCTCCCACAGGACGTGCCGTCGTGCCGCGAAGTCCCGGCGCACGAGGAAGCCCCGCAGCCGAGCCTGCAGCCGCACCACGAAGGCGACGTTGGACGCCCACAGGCACTCCCGGTCGTGCGCAGCGGTCACTTGAGTGATGATCGACTGTGGGGAACACGATGCACCAAGCTCAGCCCCCAGCGATGCCACCAGCGCCCAGCCAGCCCCGTCCTGCCCGTACCTGGATCTCGTCCCGGCTCAGGTGCGTGGTGTTGGGGGCGCCGTGGCGCGGGCGCTGCCAGCCGCCCTCCAGGCTCTGCAGGCTCAGGTAGAAGTCGGTGCCGTCCGCCAGCCTGTGCCGGACCCAGCCCAGCTGCGCGCTCCCTGCACGGGGAGACAAGGGGACACGATGACGACAATATGGGGGGGGGACACACGATGACCACAACAATATGGGGGGGGGTGGGGGGGACACACACGATGACCACGACGATATGGGGGGGGGGACACACACGATGACCACGACGATATGGGGGGGGGGGGACACACACGATGACCACGACGATATAGGGGGGGGTGGGGGGGACACACACGATGACCACGACGATATGGGGGGGGGGGGGGACACACACGATGACCACGACGATATGGGGGGGGGGGGGGGACACACACGACGACCACGACGATATGGAGGAGGAGGGACACGACGACCACAACGATATGGGGGGGGGGGGGGGGGACACGACGACCACGACGATATGGGGGGGGGGGGGGGGACACACACGACAACCACGACGATATGGGGGGCAGGAACGGACACGATGACGATATGGGCAGGGGGACACGATGACGATGACGATATGGGGGGGCGGACACGATGATATAGGGGGATGCTTGGGGGAGGATTGTGCTCCCCAAACAGCAGGGACAGGGGTACACTCCTGGCTCCTTGAAGAGGGGGAAGGTTTTGCACCCCCCAACCTGTTACCCGCTTGACTCTTGGTGGCCATCAGAGCCGCCAGCCGGTCCTGGTAGGCGGCGGCACAGGCGCTGACCACGCCGCGCAGGGACACAGCGGGGTTGAGCAGCACCCGCAGGGTCTGCGCCGCCTTCCCCTCCTTGATGGCCTGGTTGATGGCAGCCATGCCCAAAGCCACTGCGGGAGAAAAGGGGTTCACGTGAGCCCCTTCTTGCCCCCCACACCACCTCCCTGGCTGATAGGGCCAGGACCCAGCACTCATTCCGGGGAGAGCACTCACTGCTCCGGGCTGCCGCCGTGTCCTGGTTGGCCCTGCAGACCCCCTCCTGGATCTCCTCCCACCACAGCTCAGCTCCATCATCCGCTGTGGCCTGCGAGACAGGGGGATACGGAGGGGAAAGATGGGGTCTAGAGAGCTGGGCAGCCCCCAAGAGCTTCAGTCTTGCAGCACATCACCCCTCAAGCACCTTCAGCTTTGCAGGGTGCTGTGCTGCCAGGGGTACCGAGCGATGGGGGATGCCGGGGGGTACCGAGCGATGGGGGATGCCGGGGGGTACCGAGCGATGGGGGATGCCGGGGGGCACCGAGCGATGGGGGATGCCGGGGGGCACCGAGCGATGGGGGATGCCGGGGGGCACCGAGCGATGGGGGATGCTGTGTTGCTGTGGGTACCGAGTGATGGGGGATGCTGGGGCGGGGGGGTACCGAGTGATGGGGGATGCTGGGGCGGGGGGTACCGAGTGATGGGGGATGCTGGGGCGGGGGGGGTACCGAGTGATGGGGGATGCTGGGGGGGGGGGGGGTACCGAGTGATGGGGGATGCTGGGGGGGGGGGGGTACCGAGTGATGGGGGATGCTGGGGGGGGGGGGGTACCGAGTGATGGGGGATGCTGGGGGGGGGGGGTACCGAGTGATGGGGGATGCTGGGGGGGGGTACCGAGTGATGGGGGATGCCGGGGGGGGGTACCGAGTGATGGGGGATGCCGGGGGGGGGTACCGAGTGATGGGGGATGCCGAGTGATGGGGGATGCTGGGGGGGGGTACCGAGTGATGGGGGATGCTGGGGGGGGGGTACCGAGTGATGGGGGATGCTGGGGGGGGGTACCGAGTGATGGGGGATGCTGGGGGGGGGTACCGAGTGATGGGGGATGCTGGGGGGGGGGGGGGTACCGAGTGATGGGGGATGCTGGGGGGGGGGGGTACCGAGTGATGGGGGATGCTGGGGGGGGGGGGGGTACCGAGTGATGGGGGATGCTGGGGGGGGGGGGGGGGGTACCGAGTGATGGGGGATGCTGTGTTGCCAAGGGGGGCTACTGAATCACCGGAGGGGGTTCCATCCCACCTGGGCTTTCAGGCGTCGCGCCTGCACCAGGACATCGTGGTAGCGCCGCGCGGTCGGGAGGACGATGCCGGGCAGGGCAGCTGCCGGCAGCAGCAACGCCGCCAGCGTCTTCTCAGGGTCCGGCTGCACCAGCGCCTCGTTGATCAGCCTGACAGCAAGGACACCTGCATGGCATGGAGGGGACAGGGGTTCAGCCCCCACCCCAGGAGCACAATAGTGTCACAGCCCAGGGCAGTGCAAGTTTCCCTGGTGTCTGATTCAGGGTGGGCTCCCAGTGCAACATCTCTCCTGGAAAGTTTGCAGAACACCCTGCTTGACCAACCCCCGCCAGGAGCAGGACTCACGGTCGTTTTCCTCTTGCACTGATGAATTGGTGTTGTTCACGCTGTCCTGAATGTCATTCCAGCTCAGGAATTCAGCTCCTGCGACCCTACGTTGGCCTTTCAGCTGCAGTAAGTCCTCAAAATACCTGCAGGAGAGACACAGGGCAGTGGCTGAAAGGAGGTTGGAGCCAAGAAGGGATGCGGTTTGGGCTCTTCTCCCAAGTAAGAAGTGACAGGAGAGGAAACGGCCTCAAGTTGCACCAGGGGAGGTTGAGGGTGGATTTAGGAACAATTTCTTCCCCAAAGGGCTGTGGGGCATTGGAACAGGCTGCCCAGGGCAGTGCTGGAGTCACCATCCCTGGAGGGCTGGACAGACGGACAGGAGGTTCTCAGGACATGGAGCAGTGCCGGGGTGGGGAATGGTTGGACTTGATGATCTTGATGGGTTTTTCCAACCATGATTCCATGATTTTAGGTAGGAACGGCACCTGCCAAAGCTGCCACCTTGCTTTTCCAAGGGGAAAGGGTAAGGCACAGGGCAGCAACGCTGCTGAAACACAGTATCACAGTATGTTTGGGATTGGAAGGGACCTCAAAAGATCATCCAGTCCAATCCCCCTGCTGGAGCAGGAACACCCAGATGAGGTTACACAGGAACATGTCCAGGCGGGTTGGAATGTCTGCAGAGGAGACTCCACAACCCCCCTGGGCAGCCTGGGCCAGGCTCTGCCACCCTCACTGAGAAGTAGTTTCTTCTCAAATTTAAGCGGAACCTCTTGTGTTCCAGCTTGATCCCATTACCCCTTGTCCTATCATTGTTTGCCACCGAGAAGAGCCTGGCTCCATCCTCATGGCACTCACCCTTTATATATTTATAAACATTAATGAGGTCCCCCCTTAGTCTCCTCTTCTCCAAACTACAGAGCCCCAGCTCCCTCAGCCTTTCTTCATAAGGGAGATGCTCCACTCCCTCCAGCATCTTGGTTGCCCTACGCTGGACTCTCTCCAGCAGTTCCCTGTCCTGCTGGAACTGAGGGGCCACAACTGGACACAATATTCCAGGTGTGGTCTCACCAGGGCAGAGTAGAGGGGCAGGAGAACCTCTCTCTATCTACTAGCCACCCCCCTTGTAATACACCCCAGGATGCCATTGGCCTGCACAATCCCCAGGCCCCCTGGCCACCCACTCCCAAGGGACTGTTCCCCCCCAGCCACCCCAAACACCAAGACCGGCATCCTCACCTCTGCGCATTCGATTCCTCCACTGCCGCCAGGCCCAGGGCAGGGCTGGCCAGGCTGCTCCAGAGCCCACGGGCATCCCTGGCATCCAAGGCTCGGTTAACCAGCACCACGGCCGAAAGCATCTCCACAGCCACGAAGAGCTCCTCCTGCCCCAGCTCGCCCTGCACAGTGTGGGCAGACACACTGACACCTGTGCCTCCAGCCCCAGCATCCCCTCAGATGTACAGGACCACCCCCATCCTCACACCAATCCCTCCCCACCCAGGGGTCCCCAGCGAGTTCTCACCCGCGGGTGCTGGCGCTGCAGCAGGGCCAGCTGGTGCTGGTACAGGGCGGCAGCCGGGGGGTACACGACAGGCAGCTGCGCCGCAGGGTCCATCAGCGCTTCCAGCGTTTGGGCCGCTGTCCCTCGGCGGATGGCCGCGTTGATGCGGCTGACAGCTTGCAGCACTGCGGGGGAGCCCAGGGTGAGCAGGCATGGGGGCTGCACGGGGGGGCCGTGCCCCATCCCCACTGGGGTGACTTGTCCCAGCTGTTAGTAGGACCACCAGCTCCAGGGGCTGCTCTGGGCAGCAAAAGCTGCCACAAGCCCAGCGTCCATCACGGTCAACTCACTGGCTCGCTCCTCATCGCCCATCTTGTTGGCCACCAGGATCCCGGCCACCACCTCCTGCTGCTCCAGCAGCTCCATGTAGCCCAGATCCTGCAGAAAAAGGGGCTTCATAGAATCATTTTGGTTGGAAAAGCCCCTCAAGATCATTGAGTCCAACCGTTCCCCAGCCCTGTCCCTGTCCCATGTCCTGAGAACCTCATGTCCGTCTGTCCAGCCCTCCAGGGATGGTGACTCCAGCACTGCCCTGGGCAGCCTGTTCCAATGCCCCACAGCCCTTTGGGGAAGAAATTGTTCCTAAATCCACCCTCAACCTCCCCTGGCGCAACTTGAGGCCGTTTCCTCTGCTCCTGGCGCTTGTTCCTGGGGAGCAGAGCCCGACCCCCCTGGCTCCAAGCTCCTTTCAGGCAGTTCAGAGATCAGAAGGTCTCCCCTCAGCTCCTGTTCTCCAGCTGAACCCCCAGGTCCCTCAGTCTCCATCACACTTGTGCTCCAGCCCCTCACCAGCTCCGTTCCCTTCTCTCCACTCGCTCCAGCACCTCAAGGTCTCTCTTGGCCTGAAAAGCCCAAAACTGCCCCCAGCATTCACGGTTTTTCCTCCCCAGGTCCCAGCACAGGGACGGTCGCTGCCCTGTTCCTGCTGGCCACACCAGTGCTGGTACCAGCCAGGATCCCGTGGCCTCTTGGCTCATGTTCAGCCCATCACCAAGACCCCCAGGTCCTTTTCCAGCCGCTCTTCCCCAGCTGCAGCGTCCATGGGGTTGTTGTGACCCAAGCGCAGGACCCGGCACTTGGCCTTGTTGAACTCAGACCATTGGCCTCAGCGCAGCGATCCAGATCCCTCTGCAGAGCCTCCTGCCCTCAGCACAACAACACTCCCTCCCAACTTTGTCTTGTCCATGAACTCACTGGGGGTGCACTCGACCCCTCATCCTGATCATTGGTAAATATATTAAAGGGAACCGGCCCCAGTGCTGAGCCCAGACATCTGGTCCCTCACCAGATCCTGCTCGTGCTGACAAAGCAGCCACGCTCACACCCTTTGCAGAACACTGCTTATGTGCAGAGCACCCCCTGTATGGGGGGGATCCCCCCTCCCTCCTGGAGACCACGGCAGCCCCGGGTCACCCCATGGCACAGGCTCTCCAGCCCCTACCAGCGCCTTCTGCTTCCGGTCGGCGCTGAGCTGCTCCAGGTACCGGTCCAGGTTGTCGCGCTGGAGGTGGCGCAGGGCCAGGACAGGGTCCTGCAGGGCGCGGAGCAGCCCCGGCGCGTCCTGTCTCTCCAGGGCATCATCCACGTCCTCCAGAGCCCCGAGCACTGGGAAGGAGACCAGTTCACACCCAGACGAGGCGAGCGGGTGAGCCACCCCACAGCCCCAGGGAGCAAAGGGAGCTACAGCTGAAGCCGTCATACCAATAGTTGTAATTTCTCCTTGGAAATACACTCCCAGCCCCCTCCCCACTGGGTCTGAAGCTGGCCTGAGCACATGGCTCCTTTCTGCTGTGCCCCCCGCCCCGGGCAGGCGCTCCCTGCAGCCTGGGGTACCCCAGTCCCACCAACAAGCTCTGGAGACCCCCCCAAGAGGGAAGACGTTTGTTCGCTCACCATTCACTCTGTTGATGTTCCCTTGGATTTCAGCCTGGGTCAGACACCGGTCGTAAATGTCCTCTCCCTCCGGGATCCCCTGCAGGTACTGCAGAGGGACACCCCACCTTGAGCTTTCCACCCAAGCACACCCCAAAACCACACAGGGGGTCCCTGGCAGATGCAAACGCTTATTTCCCAATCCCTGGATCAACCAGTCCCCAAAAACAAATATTTCCCTCCCACTTCCCCCATCTTGTGACCAGCACAAGAGCTCCCAGGCTGCGTTTTACCCACTACGCGGCGGGACGGTCTCTGACCAAGTGACACCCCCAGCTGGAAGCACCCACCAGCACATCACTGAAGGGGCTGCTCCTCTCCCAGCCCCCCAGGACCCTCCCGTGCCCTCCTCACCCTGTTCCTGGCATTGCTGCCCTTCTCCAGCTTGGCATGGTGGAGCACGTCCTGGTAGGCACCCGCCAGCGCCTGGCGCAGGTCAAGGAGCATCGCGCTGGGGTTGCGCAGGGCGGCCAGCGTCTCCGCCACCACCCCGCGCTCCACCGCTTCGTTGATGGCCAGCACCGCAGCGTGGACTGGGGGAGAGAGGGAAGGAGGTGGGTGAGAGGGGCCACGATGGACCAGCCACTACGTCCCTGTGCACAGTGGGACAAGTCACGCCACGCATGATGGTGGCAACCGCCCTTCTCAATGAGCAAACTGCAGTCTCCAGCGCCTAGGAGGCATCAGTGTTTCTACAGTAGCTAATGTGAAACCTGGGTACTGCTGGCTGGGGGGGGGCTATGCCAGCGCCTGCAACCACACACGGGGCTGGGGGAGCAACCAGGTGCCTCCACTGCATCCCAGAGAACAGAATCACAGAATCGTTTTGGTTGGAAAAGCCCCTCAGGATCGAGAGTCCAACCGTTCCCCACCCCTGTCCCTGCCCCATGTCCTGAGAACCTCATGTCCGTCTGTCCAGCCCTCCAGGGATGGTGACTCCAGCACTGCCCTGGGCAGCCTGTTCCAATGCCCCACAGCCCTTTGGGCAAGAAATTGTTCCTAAATCCACCCTCACCCTCCCCTGGCGCAACTTGAGGCCGTTTCCTCTGCTCCTGGCGCTTGTTCCTGGGGAGCAGAGCCTGACCCCCCTGGCTCCAAGCTCCTTTCAGGTAGTTCAGAGATCAGAAGGTCTCCCCTCAGCTCCTGTTCTCCAGCTGAACCCCCAGGTCCCTCAGTCTCCATCACATTGTGCTCCAGCCCCTCACCAGCTCCGCTCCCTTCTCTCCACTCGCTCCAGCACCTCAAGGCCTTTTTTGGTGGGAGGAGCCCAAAACTGCCCCCAGGATTTGAGGTGCATCCTCCCCATGTCCCAGCACAGGGACGGTCACTGCCCTGGGCCTGCTGGCCACACCAGTGCTGGTACCAGCCAGGACGCTGGTGGCCACTGGGCACGCTGCATTCCCCAGAGCATCATGCAGTTTGCTGGGCTCAGATTTGACATCTGGGGGCTGAGCCAAGATCCTGCCCTGGCTGCCGCCCAGCCCCGCTCCCTCCCTGGGCACCATCACCTGCTGCTTCATCCACCGAGAGCTCGTTGGCCAAAATGCCGCCGATCTTGCTGAAGGCGGGCAGCTGCAGGCCGTACTTCTCCAGCTCCCGCTTCATGTTGGTGATCTCCTCCTCTGGAGCAGAGCACAGAGGTGTCACCATCACTGGGGCCCAGCCTGGGAGCGGGGGTGGCAGCAGAGCCCCCATTCCTCCACCAAATCACAGCAAACACCCACCCTGGGCCAAGCGTCACCCAGGCAGCTTTGGGAAAGCTTGGCCAAGGTCTTCATTCCCCACATCCCTCCCACCGCAGGGACCCCGGCGCGCTGTTGGCAAAGCCCCACACCGGTTCCCCCGCAGTGCCGTACCCGTGAAATCCACCTTCCCGTACAGGTCCTGGATCTGAGGAGCCAGCCCCAGCTTGAAGAGGTACAAGCTGAAAGACGAAGCAGACACACGCCATGAGCACACAGTTACTTGTTTCTCCCTCTAGAAGCTTCTGCGACTGCCGAGGCCATCGCGGTGACACCACCAAAGGGCTCCTGAGCACCAACATGAATCATGCCAGGTTTTGGCACCGGTGCTGAGCCAGGGACCCCACCTGAGCGCATGGATGCAATAGACCACCCGGGGCATGTTCTTCTTGTCGTAGATGTCGGTGGTCTCTGGGTGGAAGATCTGCCGACAAAACAGAGATGGCTCAGGTGGAGACACCACCAGGATGGTCCATGTGGAGGATGGTGTCCCAGGGTGAGGGGACAGAGATGAAGCCCCCCTGCAACGCCAGCTCCCCCCGCAAGCCGAGCTGGTGCTGCGCAGCCCCGGCAACGCCACAAAGGCAAAGACCAGCATGTGCTTTGGCCCGGGGGAGCGGAGAGGACACGTTACCGAGGGAAGCCCCACGTGGCTCATGGCGTCACGCCAGTAGTTGATGTTGTCCGTGTGCCGAAAGTGCAGCCCGGCTGCCTGGAAGAGAAGAAGCTGGAATCAGGTTGAACCCCACGTTCTGTCCATGGGGTTCCCCCTCTCCCTCAAACCCCCCCCCAGCTTAGAGACAGAAGCAAAGCCTGTGACCTCCCCACCCTGGGCAGCCTGAAGCCCTGCTTGATTAAATTATCCCTTAATTGCAATCAGTATGTCCCATCCCCACTTTGCATTCAGCAGTGGTGGAAAGGTCCCTACAATTTTGGGGGTACGCACCCCCCCCTTGCCGCTGTCCTACCTTGTAGCGCGTCTGCTCGCGGTCGTAGATCTTCTTCAGAGGGACCACGGTGGGGGCGAAACAGTGGCCCAGCTTGGCCAGGACCACCCCATTGCGCAGGGTCTCCTCCAGCTCCGTGGGGGGGGGCAGCTCCTCGCTCAGACAGGTCTCCATCCAGCTGGCAGGGTTGAGATGGGCACATCATGGACCCCCCCCCCCCCCAATACCCCACCCAGACACCCTGGGTGGGAAAAGCAGCACCCAAAGGAGACACGCTGCCCCCTCCACCCCCATGGCAGGGAGAGGTTGTCCCCCTCAACCCTGTGCTGCAGGGTTTATCAAACAGGTGTTTCTCAGTTTGGGTGCAAGAGGATGAGCACCCCCCCCAAAAAACAACCCCCAAAACCAACTCCGAAGGGCCAGAATGGCCCTTCGGAGTTGGTTTTGGGGGTTGTTTTTTGGGCAGCAGCGACAGGCACGATTTCACAGCTTTATCCCCTTCCCCCCTCCCTTGCACTCCCTTTTCCCCCCCCAAATTTCAGCCTGAAGGCAGAGGGTCCCCCCCAGACCCAGCCTCACCGCTTGGCTTCCTCCAGGCGACACAGATACTGGTAGGCGATGTTCTGCCGCCTCTCCTCGTCCATCTCCTCGGCGGTGCGGCGCTCATCTGTGCGGTGACGGGGGGACATCAGCCCCCCAGTTCTGGGGGTGCTTTTTTAATCACCCTTTCCCCACCCAAATGAAGATTTGTAACGGCCGTGGCCGGTGCTTGGAGCCCAGCGCCCCGAGGGGACGCAGCTGCGGGTTGGGGGTCCCTTTCGTACCCCACCAGACACATCCCCAATATCTGTCCCTCCAGCTTGTCCCCAGGTGCCTCAGGACCCACCACTGTCCCCCCTCCAGCCAGTCCCCCAGATCTGTTCCCCCTGACCCTCCTGTACCCCCACAACCACCTGCACCCCCAAACTTGCCTGTATCCACACTGACCTGCACCCCAACCCTCCTGTCCCCCCCACACCCACCTGCACCCCCAGACCTGTCAACCCCCACATTGACCTGCACCCCAACCCTCCTGTCCCCCCCACACCCACCTGCACCCCCAGACCTGTCAACCCCCACATTGACCTGCACCCCAACCCTCCTGTCCCCCCACAGCCACCTGCACCCCCAGACCTGTCCACCCCCACATTGACCTGCACCCCAACCCTCCTGTCCCCCCCACACCCACCTGCACCCCCAGACCTGTCAACCCCCACATTGACCTGCACCCCAACCCTCCTGTCCCCCCACAACCACCTGCACCCCCAGACCTGTCAACCCCCACATGGACCTGCACCCCAACCCTCCTGTCCCCCCACACCCACCTGCACCCCCAGACCTGTTCACCCCCACATTGACCTGCACCCCAACCCTCCTGTCCCCCCACACCCACCTGCACCCCCAGACCTGTCCACCCCCACATTGACCTGCACCCCAACCCTCCTGTCCCCCACACCCATCTGCACCCCCAGACCTGTCCACCCCCACATTGACCTGCACCCCAACCCTCCTGTCCCCCACACCCACTTGCACCCCCAGACCTGTCCACCCCCACATTGACCTGCACCCCAACCCTCCTGTCCCCCACACCCACCTGCACCCCCAGACCTGTCCACCCCCACATTGACCTGCACCCCAACCCTCCTGTCCCCCACACCCACCTGCACCCCCAGACCTGTCCACCCCCACATTGACCTGCACCCCAACCCTCCTGTCCCCCACACCCACCTGCACCCCCAGACCTGTCCACCCCCACATTGACCTGCACCCCAACCCTCCTGTCCCCCCACACCCACCTGCACCCCCAGACCTGTCCACCCCCACATTGACCTGCACCCCAACCCTCCTGTCCCCCACACCCACCTGCACCCCCAGACCTGTCCACCCCCACATTGGCCTGCACCCCAACCCTCCTGTCCCCCCCACACCCACCTGCATGCCTAAACCTGCCTGTACCCACACTGACCTGCACCCCAACCCTCCTGTACCCCCAGACCTGCCTGTCCCCCAGACCCTTCACACACCCCCCTGTACCCCTGCCCCTCCTGTCCTCCCATACGCCCCTGTGCCCCCAGACCTGCCTGTCCCCCCACATTGACCTGCACCCCTGACTCTCCTGTACCCCCAGATCTGTGTGCCCCCACATTGACCTGCACCCCTGACCCTCCTCTGTCCCCCCACATCCCTGTGCTCCCCCAGACCTGCCTGTCCCCCCACACCCACCTGCACCCCCACACTCCTGCCTCCCCCACCACCCACCTGCACCCCCAGACCTGCCTGTCCCCCCACACTGACCTGCACCCCATCCCTCCTGTCCCCTAGACCCACCTGCACCTCCAGACCCCCCACACACCCACCGCACCCCTGGACCTGTCCATCCCCACACTGACCTGCACCCCCGACCCTCCTGTATCCCCACACCCACCTGCACCCCCAAATCTGCCTGTTTGCCCACATCGACCTGTCCCCACTCCCCGCTACCCCCCCAGACCTGCCTGTCACCCGACAGGGACCTGCACTCCCGACTCTCCGGTACCCATAGACCCACCTGCACCCCCAGATGTGTGCACCCCCACATTAACCTGCACCCCCGACCCTCCTGTCCGCCCGTCCCCCAGGGTCAGCCCCCGCCCGGCCCGGTCACTCACAGCGCCCCATTCCCGCTCCGTCCATGGCTGCGGCTGCGGCGGCTCCACCCGCGATTTGAATCTCCCGCCGCTCACGTGGCGCCGCGCGCGGGCCGCCGGGAGCTGTAGTTCGGTACCGGGGGCGCACGGGGCGTGTCACACGCGTGGGTGCCGGGCGGGGGGGAGGGTACACCCCGGGGCCAACGCACACGCGGGGCGCGCACCCCTGAGTGCCAGGGGCTCAGCACACACGGGGACACACGGGGGCGTTGGGAGTGGAGCATCTCCCGTGTGAGGAAAGGCTGAGGGAGCTGGGGCTCTGGAGCTGGACAAGAGGAGCCTGAGGGGGGACTCATTGCTGGGGATCAAGATGGAAAGGGGCAGTGTCAGGAGGATGGAGCCAGGCTCTTCTGGTGACAACCAGGGACAGGACAAGGGGCAATGGGTGCAAACTGCAACACAGGAGGTTCCGCTGGAAGATGAGAAGCAACTTGTTGGGGTGAGGGTGGCAGAGCCTGGCCCAGGCTGCCCAGGGGGTTGTGGAGTCTCCTTCTGTGCAGACATTCCAACCCGCCTGGACACCTTCCTGTGTAACCTCATCTGGGTGTTCCTGCTCCGGGGGGATTGCGCTGGATGGGCTTTCCAGGTCCCTTCAACCCCTCACATCCTGGGGTTCTGTGATCTGCCCCTCAGGCTGGGCCAGCCGGGGGTCCTGGGGGGCTCCAGCACCGGTGGTGCCCTGGGGCCAGGCCTGCACTGGATGTGCCGGCAGGTCCCAGGTGCCGTCAGCCCCGCTGCACCACACCCAGGTCCCCACTAAAATCCACACCACCTGCCACAAGCTCGCTGGGCCAGCGAGGGGCCGGTTGTGCCACCGTCACACAGCTCACATCAGCGCTGCTGAACCAAGTTGCCATGGCACTGTACACCGCGCCGGTGACGGGGATGAAACCAGAGCCAGCCGAGCCATTGCTGGACGTGCCTTCCCCGGGGCGCCCGGCTTGTTTGTGCCGTGCAGCACCTTGGTGCTTCCTTGGCGCTCAGCATCGCGCCCCAGGCACCGGCACTCAGCACCCGCGGCTTCCCAAGACACTCAGAGCCGCCTCCGACACCCCCGTCCCACGCACAGAGCAGCGGTTTGCGGCTTCAGGTGGCGGTGATGCCACATCCCTCCCCTCCACGCTCTCGGCACCCTTTACGCCTAGAGAACAAACAGTAAGTGTGTGCAACTGATTATTCTGCCCCCCCAAAAGACGCCCCAGGAGCCCCCACCCCATGCTGTTGTGTGTCCCCCTATTCTCCTCTGCTCTCTGGCAGCCGTGCAGGTTTGCAGGAGGCGCTGAGGGCAGAAGATGAGCTGGGGTCCTCCATAGAAAGGCCTTTTCACCCCTGAAACTTTAGTACCAAACAGGCTACAAGACTTTTCTAATATTTTTTTTTAATATTATAAAATAACGGAGCTTGTTTCAAGCATGATGGGAGGTTAAGAAAGAGCTTGAGGTGCTGGAGCGAGTGGAGAGAAGGGAACGGAGCTGGTGAGGGGCTGGAGCACAAGTGTGATGGAGACTGAGGGACCTGGGGGTTCAGCTGGAGAACAGGAGCTGAGGGGAGACCTTCTGATCTCTGAACTGCCTGAAAGGAGCTTGGAGCCAGGGGGGTCGGGCTCTGCTCCCCAGGAACAAGCGCCAGGAGCAGAGGAAACGGCCTCAAGTTGCACCAGGGGAGGTTGAGGGTGGATTTAAGAACAATTTCTTCCCCAAAGGGCTGTGGGGCATTGGAACAGGCTGCCCAGGGCAGTGCTGGAGTCACCATCCCTGGAGGGCTGGACAGACGGACATGAGGTTCTCAGGACATGGGGCAGGAACAGGGGTGGGGAGCGGTTGGACTTGATTATCCTGAGTTTCTATTCCAACTGAAATCATTCCACAGTTCTATAAGAAGCCCCAGGACTGTGCTGGCTCAGGCTGCGTCTCTGTCCCGCAGGCGAGTTGCTGCCCATGGCTTCGGAGGAGGCTGCTAATGCAGGAGCAGAACCCCTGGCCCCCGCGGACCCTGCGCTCAGGAAGAAGAGCAAGAAGAAAGGAACGGGCAAGCCCAAGGAGGGCGCAGACGCCCGGCAGGGAGGGGACGAGGCGGCGGGGCGGGCGGCTGAGATCGCGGCGCTCACGCGAGCCGGGCGCCGGGCGCTGGCGCTGGGCGATGCGCGGGAGGCGCTGGGCTGCTTCAGGAAGGCGCTGCTTCTCTCCAGGGACACTGCGAGCCCCGGGCTCCGCCGGGCTTGTGCCTTCAACCTGGGGGCTGCCTACGTGGAGAGCGGGAAACCCAAGAAAGGCCTCGAGTTCCTCCTGCAGTCCCAGCCCTCGGAGGGGGAGAGCGGGGAGGACTTGGAGGACCTTTATTTCAACATCGGGGCAGCTCATGAAGGGCTCCGGGACTTTCCGAAAGCCCTGGAGTGTTTTGGCAAAGCCACCGGCCATGGCTGCGCGCCACAGGCCGGCGGCCGAGCGGGGACCCACGTGCAGATGGGCTGCTGCTACCTGGGGCTGCGGGCGCCGGCGCGAGCCGCGCGGTGCTTCCTGGACGCCGCGCAGACCTACATGTCGGCCGCCAGCCCCGAGGCCGCCGCGGTGGCTCTGAGCAGGGCGAGCGGCTCCATGCTGCAGAGCCGGTGCTTCGGGCCGGCGGAGATCGCCGGGGTCCTCGCCCAGTGCCGCTCGCTCTGCGAGAGCATCCCCGACCCAGCCCTGCGAGGTAACGCCGCGCCGCAGCCTTTGCTCTCGGTGCCTTGGCGAGCGGCGCCCGCACGCAGCTCTCCCGTTCTGCCCCGCAGCAAAACTCTACGGTGACATCGGCCTCGGCTACTCCCAGCTCCGCATCTTCTCCCTGGCTGCCGAGAGCTTCCAGCAGGCCCTGGCGCTCTGCGGCGCCGAGCCGGACCGGCGCAGGGAGGCTGCGCTGCTGCAGAACCTGGGTGCTGCCCACAACGCCCTGCGCAGCTTCGGCACGGCCCTGGGCTGGCACCGGCGAGCGGCAGCGCTGCACAGTACGTCCCGCCGGTACCTCTTGCTCGTGGCTTTGGCAGATGTGCCGGCTCGGGATGGAGTCTCACGTCCCACATTGCAGGTGCTCTAGGGAACCGGAGGGCGCAGGGGCAGTGCTTTGGTAACCTGGCATATGCCTGCAGCCAGCTCGGGAACCACGAGGCTGCCGCAGAAAACTACCTGCACGCCTTGCAAGCCTTCCGGGATTCAGGTAAGGGGAGGCGCAGGCAAATCGGACCTGCACAGGAGCTCTGCAGCATCCAGATGCTGAGCAGACTGGAGCCAGGTGTGTGCCAGATCCAAAGGGCATCAGCGATGCTGCTTCCCTGGGATCTGGGCTGCAAAGAGCTGGGCCAGTGTTAGAGAGCGGTGTGGGGAAAGGGACCTGGGGGTCCTGGGGACAGCAGGGGGACCATGAGCCAGCACTGGGCCCTTGTGGCCAGGAAGCCAATGGGACCTGGGGTGGGTTAGAAGGGGGTGGTCAGTAGGTCAGAGAGGTTCTCCTGCCCCTCTGCTCTGCCCTGGGGAGACCACACCTGGAATCTTGTGTCCAGCTGTGGCCCCTCAGTTCCAGCAGGACAGGGAACTGCTGCAGAGAGTCCAGCGCAGCCACCAAGATGCTGGAGGGAGTGGAGCATCTCCCGTGTGAGGAAAGGCTGAGGGAGCTGGGGCTCTGGAGCTGGACAAGAGGAGCCTGAGGGGGGACTCATTGCTGGGGATCAAGATGGAAAGGGGCAGTGTCAGGAGGATGGAGCCAGGCTCTTCTGGTGACAACCAGGGACAGGACAAGGGGCAATGGGTGCAAACTGCAACACAGGAGGTTCCGCTGGAAGATGAGAAGCAACTTGTTGGGGTGAGGGTGGCAGAGCCTGGCCCAGGCTGCCCAGGGGGTTGTGGAGTCTCCTTCTGTGCAGACATTCCAACCCGCCTGGACACCTTCCTGTGTAACCTCATCTGGGTGTTCCTGCTCCGGGGGGATTGCACTGGATGAGCTTTCCAGGTCCCTTCAACCCTCACATCCTGGGGTTCTGTCATTCAGTGCTGACTCTCTCCTTCACCCCCAGGAGACGTGCAGGGGCAGTGGCAGGTGTGCGAGGGGCTGGGATCAGCCTGCTTCCACCTGGGACACCCCCAGAAAGCCATCGAGCACTACAAGGAGGCCCTGACTTTGCTTTCCCACTGCCAGGTAAGGCACGGCGGGGAAAGCCCCAAGGTCAGACCCTCCCATGCATCTCAGGGCATCTCCCCCAGCCCGCGTGGGCTCTCTCCTCCCCAGGACACCCCCAGATCCGCCCGCGAGCGGGTGGTGCACAAGCTCACAGACGCCATCCAGCACCAGCTCTGCCTGCGTGGCCGCCTGTCCCGCCGGGGGGGCTGGGCCCCCACCCCGGTGAGCATCACCATGGGCTGTGGGGCACATTGGGGCGCTGGGACTGACACCCAGCTGGGGTCGGTGGAGCGAGGCACCGGGTCGAGCGGGCAGAGGGACACGCGTGTGAAATCCCCGACTGTCCGTCTGTCCTAGCAGGACTCCGACCACCTGCGGTTTTGCTCCACGCTGCCCCACACCAGCAAGACGGGGAGCGAGGTGTGAGTAGGAAAGCTGCCATCCTGTCCCTCCTTCCTCCGTGGCCACATTCCCAGCATCACCCATGAGATAAATGTTCCTCCCTTTGACCCCAGGTCCTTCGCGGGCAAAGCGCAGGCTGGGGACGAGCTGTGTGTGTGTGTGCCAGGAGCACATCCTGCGCATTCAGGTAAGAGGGTGCAAAATAAACCCACGGCTTGAGCCATGCACCGATTTCCAGCACCGCCTGGCACTGCACTGCTGCCCATCCACCCTTCCTCCCCGCGGGCACAGGACCCCCGGCCGGCAGCCCCGCACCGCAGCGCCGCGGCCCATCCGAGGACACGGAGGGTCCCAGCGCCGCTCCGGGGTGTCACAGTCAGCTCCGCGCTAACAGGTGGGTGGGCGAGTGGGGAGACACCCCAATGCAGCTCCTTGCACCCACAGAGCAGGTTTTCCCCCTTGTAGTAGCGGCAAATGTGGCATCACCCCAGGGACTTCACATGGTGAAAATCCACCCCCGGGTGGTATTTTCAATCTAGGTTTATATAGATACAGAAGAAAGCAACTGGAATAAGGCAGTGATCGCAGCTACAACTCAACGAGCTAACAAAAGTAGCTTTGGTTGTCATTAGAGTTTTAACGATGTGTAACTCTGGGGAGTGTGTTTGAGGTAGTTCAAGCTGGAATTTGGGGAGGCTTCAGTAATAAGGGGGGAGATCATCACACGGATGCTCCCCGTCACCTCCACACGAGCATCTCTGCTTTGCCCCCAGTAACCCGAACGCCCTCCTGCGCCACGGCGGCGTCCGGCCGAGTAAGTACCAAAACTCAACCAGAGCTTCTCTTTGCCAAAGCGCCGAGGGCTGCGGTTCTCACGCCACATTTCACAGGGCACCGTGACCACCGAACCCTCGGTCCGGGGTCCCTGGAGCGGTAGGTGGCGGCTGGAGGAGCAGGAAAGGGAGGGGACGGGGGGTCTGGGTGTCCTCTGAGAGGAGGGTTGAGGGATGGAGACCCCCAGGCAGGGCTGGGGACACCCCTGTTCCTTCCAAGGGCTGTGTTCCCAAGCCCAAAACCACAGGGCCTTGGGATTTTGGCACTTTGCAGCCAACCCCAAACCCTGGCGCATTCAAGTGCCCCCCTCCTGTTATTCTGTATCCCCCTGGGCACTCCTATGCCCGTTAAACTCAGTGGTCCCGCTGCCCACAGCGCCGCCAACAACCCCACGTTGGGTACACGGGGACGCGGGAACCGGGAGCCCCGCACGAGGAAAAGGACCCTGTCCCTCATCTGCAGCCTCGTGTGACAGCAGAGGACACCGGGGAGGTGGCTCCTGCCCATGGCGGGACAGGCAGCGGGACCGGGCAGCAGGGCCTGGTCCGGACTGTGTGCCCCCAGACAGGGCCGAGATGCCGGTGGGAGATCATTCGGGGTGCTTGAGCCAACATGGTTTTGAACATGGTGCTTTGCCGTCTTCCTTTTCATGCTGGGGTTGGGTGTCCTGGAAAGGGGGGAGACTGTCTTTACCAATGATCTGGACGAGGGGGTTGAGTGCGCTCCCAGTGGGTTCATGGACAAGACAAAGTTGGGAGGGAGTGTTGATGTGCTGGGGGCAGGAGGCTCTGCAGAGGGATCTGGATCGCTGGGCTGAGGCCAATGGTCTGAGTTCAACAAGGCCAAGTGCCGGGTCCTGCGCTTGGGTCACAACAACCCCGTGGACGCTGCAGCTGGGGAAGAGCGGCTGGAAAAGGACCTGGGGGTCTTGGTGATGGGCTGAACATGAGCCAAGAGGCCACGGGATCCTGGCTGGTACCAGCACTGGTGTGGCCAGCAGGAACAGGGCAGCGACCGTCCCTGTGCTGGGACCTGGGGGGGACAAACCGCGAATGCTGGGGTCAGTTTTGGGCTTTTCAGGCCAGGAGAGACCTTGAGGTGCTGGAGCGAGTGGAGAGAAGGGAACGGAGCTGGTGAGGGGCTGGAGCACAAGTGTGATGGAGACTGAGGGACCTGGGGGGTTCAGCTGGAGAACAGGAGCTGAGGGGAGACCTTCTGATCTCTGAACTGCCTGAAAGGAGCTTGGAGCCAGGGGGGTCGGGCTCTGCTCCCCAGGAACAAGCGCCAGGAGCAGAGGAAACGGCTTCAAGTTGCGCCAGGGGAGGTTGAGGTTGGATTTAGGAACAATTTCTTCCCCAAAGGGCTGTGGGGCATTGGAACAGGCTGCCCAGGGCAGTGCTGGAGTCACCATCCCTGGAGGGTTGGACAGACGGACATGAGGTTCTCAGGACATGGGGCAGGGACAGGGGTGGGGAGCGGTTGGACTCCATGATCCTGAGGGGCTTTTCCAACCCAAGTGCCCCCATGACCGCAGCCGGGCTGCGAACCCGCGTCCCCCGGCTCCCGGGACGGCCGCCGCGCTCCGCCCCGCGCATGCTCCGTGCGCCGCGCTGCGCAGGGGCCGGGCCCGCCGCATGCCGGGGCCGCGGGCGCTGCTGGGGCTGGGGCTGCTGGTGGCGGCGGCGGCGCGGGCGGGCGGGCGCTGCCCGGGCCGGGGCTGGGGCTGGGACCGGAGCTGGGACCGGGCCTGGTGCCGCCCCCGCCGCGCCATGCACGGGCCCAGCGCGGGGCCGCAGGGGCTCCGCTTCCTCGGGTACTGCTGGGAAGGGGACCCGGGGGGTAGGCGGGAGCGGGGCACAACTGCAGGGGCGTCCCGAGGGTGGCAGAACGTGCGGGGGATGCTTGGGGGTCCGCAGGGTGCAGCGGGGGTGCGAGGGGGTAACAGGGCGGAGAGGGGCCCGGGGTGGGCTGAGGGGTTGGGCAGGATGGGGTGCAGAGGGGCTGGGTGGGACCCGTGGGGTGCAGATGACTTGGGGGGGATCCATGGGGGTACAGAGGGGTTGAGTAGGACCCATGAGGTACAGAGGGGTTGGGGGGGTCCATGGGGTACAGAGGGATTTTGGGGTATCCATGGGGGTACAGAAGGGTTGGGTGGGACCCATGGGGTGCAGAGGGCTTGGGGGGGATCCCTGGGGGTACAGAGGGCTTGGGGGGGATCCATGGGGTACAGAGGGTTGGGACCCGTGGGGTGCAGCGGGGTTGGGGGGGATTCATGGGGTACAGAGGGGTTTGGGGGGACCCATGGGGGCACAGAGGGGTTGGGTAGAACCCGTGGGGTGCAGAGGGGTTGGGGGGAGCCCATGGGGTGCAGAGGGGTTGAATACGACCAATGGGGGTGCAGATGGGCATGGTGGGCTCAGTGTGGGGTGCTGGACTCTGACTCCTCCCACACTCGCTGGCACTTTGCAAATCTGAGGGGGCGGCAGCTGCCCCTGAGCCCCCAGACCCGGGGCCTGTCCCGTGTTTCGGTGTCTGTCCCGTGTTTCGGTGTCTGTCCCGTGTTGGAGGCCCCTAGAGCCGCCGTCCTCTCCCCCAGGCAGGACGAGGCCCAGGCCATTGACCAGGAGCTCTTCACCGAGTACAAGTTCAGCGTGGACCAGCTGATGGAGCTGGCGGGGCTGAGCTGCGCCACCGCCATCGCCAAGGTGGGCGCACAGGAGCCAGGCAGAGTCCCCGGGTTGTCACGGTGGTCCCTGCGGCCCCGCTTCCCCAGCATAACCCTCCACCTCCCGTCCCACACAGGCCTACCCGCCCAGCTCCTTCACCACGAGCCGGCCCAGCGTGCTGGTCGTGTGCGGGCCGGGGAACAACGGCGGTGACGGCTTGGTCTGCGCCCGGCACCTCAAAATGTTTGTGAGTGTCTCGTGCAGGCGGCTGCCCGTCCCCCCGCACCCCTGCGCTTTGGGGATCCTGCTCTCGGTGCCCGGGTGCTCTTCAGGTCCCTCTTGCTCCTGCAGGGCTACGAGCCAACCGTGCATTACCCCAAGCGCCCCAGCAAGCCCCTGTTTGAAGGTTTGACCACCCAGTGCCAGAAGATGGACATCCCCTTCCTGCCTGAGTTCCCGGCTGAGGTGAGGAGCAGCCCCTGGCTCAGGAGCAGCCGTACCCAGGGCTGTTTTCCACCGTTTTCCTTCCCCACCGCAGGCTGCGCTCATCGATGAGCTCTACGGCTTGGTGGTGGATGCGATTTTCGGGTTCAGCTTCAAGGGCGCGGTGCGGGAGCCCTTTGGCAGCATCCTCAGCACCCTGGAGCGCATCACGGTGCCCATCGCCAGCATCGACATCCCCTCGGGTGAGTAACGGCCAGACCTACTGGAGTAAAGCGCCCGCCGGGGTCTCGCAGGCTCCAGCCTGGGCTTGGCGCCTGTTGCAGGCTGGGACGTGGAGAAGGGGAAGGCGGACGGGCTCCAGCCTGACATGCTCATCTCGCTGACGGCACCCAAGAAGGCAGCGATGCATTTTGCTGGCCGCTACCACTTCCTCGGGGGCAGGTTCGTGCCCCCCGCGCTCCAGAAGAAATACGCTCTGAATCTGCCACCGTACCCCGAGACGGACTGTGTCCTGCAGCTCAGCAAGGCCTGAGGACGGGCAGCCCAGGGTGGGGGGCTCGGGGTGCCAGACTGGGCTGCAGCGCAGCAAATCGCAGCCTAATTCTGCCAAAGCCACCGCTCTCTGCGAGGAGGATGCTCAGCACCTCTTTGGGTTTCAGTCCTACCCAGCTCTGGCAGAAGGGTCGAAGTTTGGTGGCCAAATGCCCCCCCTGAGCTCTGGACTGAAGGGGCAGTTGCCAGGCAGGCTGGACTTGCTCCCTAATCTGAGTGCTTTGGGGTGCAGACGCAGTCCAGGGTCTGCTACGTAGCTCACGTCACGATAGTTTTGCTGCAATAAAGATTTATTGATGCCCTTGAAAAAAATATGTCAGTGCTCTGCGAGATCTGTCCCCTTGTGTCCTGCGACTGACCCACAACAAACAGGTCCCTGGGTCTGCTGGGATCTGGGGCCACCCCTGATGGGAGGAAGGCTCACGGGGTGAAATAAAAGCTCGATCCAGCTCCAGATGAACCAGCCCCAGCACGGTGCTGTGCTCCACCTGGGAAGAGCCTGGAGCACCCCTGGGTGCCCACCAGCACCGGCGCGCAGGATCTGGACCCTCCCAGGCAGACGGTGCCGGCAGCTCAGCAGCACAGCGGCCCCGGCCCTCGCTCACTCTGCCTCCCTCTTCCTCTTCTTCCTCTTTTTCCTGGGGCAGTGCCCAGCCTGGTCTGGCCCATCTGTGTCTTCTAGAGGTACCTCTGTCTCAGCCAGCTCTTCTTTGTCCTTCTTTGTCTCAGCCAGCTCTGCTTTGTCCTTCTTCTTCTTTCTCTTCCTCTCAGCCACCTCTTGTTTGTCCACATTCTCCTCCTCCTGCTTCTTTTTCTTCTTCTTCCTCTTCACAACCTTCTCCTCCTCTCCCGCCACCTCCTCTTCTCCACTTGGCTCCTGGCTCTGCAGCACCTGAGGATCAACTTCATCCCTGCACGATTTCCCTTTCTTCTTCTTCTTCTTCTTCTTTTTCTCCTGCCTGTCCGCTGTTGGGCTGCTCTCCGGGGCCTCGGGCTGTCGCTCCTCCTGCCGGTACGTGGCCAGGAAAGCTCGCTCCTGCTCCTCCAGGCGCGCCAGCTTGGCGCTCATGGTCAGGCCGTGACGGGCACCCCTGCAACAACCCCGGGCAGCTGGGGTCTGGCACCTCCCGGCCGAGGAACGTGCCCCCCCAGCCTGTTTGAAAGGAGGAGCCCACCCGTGCAGCCCCACCAAACCACTCACTTGTGCGCCGTGCGGCCCCCGCACGCTCGCATCAGCTCCTCATCCGTCAGCCTGCGGGACACAGAGGGGACACGTCACCCCCAGCGCCGGGGAAGGGGCTCCCCATCGCAGCCTTCATCCCTCCCCAGCGCCGCATGGCGGGGAGGGACGTGAGCTGCCGCCCCAGCCTTGCCTGCGGGCCGAAGAGAGGTCCAGCTTCTCCTCATCCTCCTCCTCGTCGCCTCCCGAGCCAGCGGGCAACGTCGTGGCCTCCTCCCCGTGCGCCGTGAGCGTGGCTGACTGCAGGGAGAGACGCAGGGGGAAAGGGAGACAAGGAAAAGGGGGACCCGAGGGCCACAGGGCGATCAGCTGGGCTCCCGGACACACCAGCTGCTCCCCGAGCCGCCTTCCCAGGCCCGTTACCTTCACAAAGCGGCCGTACAACATGTTGCCAGCGCTGCCGGCCTTGCGGGGCTTCTTGTTGCTGATCCTGATGCCCTGCTCAGAAATCCTCTTCATGGAGACGCCGTCCTGGGGCAGGGAGAGTCGCAAAGGGCTCTGAGAGAATTGCAAAGCACCCCTCTGCCACCACGTGCTGCTAGGGGCTGTGGGGACACATAGTGACAGTGCAGAGGCCACCAAAGGTGACCCCGTGGGAACAGCAGGATGTGCGGTTCCAGCTAAATGGCCTTGGACAGGTTATAGAGAAGTACGTTTTTTATGAGCGTAAGGACAGTGAGAATGATATCGCGGGTCGGAAAACCACCCCTATATGTACGATGTGTGAACGTTGGGTCTGGGCGTGTGAATGAGCGGGTCGGAACACCGCCCACAAGGACAGTCACAACATGAGCGTGATGTGTTCGGGATAATATCTTTTGTAAAATCGTCCAGAACTGTTAATAAAAGAGGGCTCAGCTCTGCCTGGCTCTGCTCTCGCCGCTAACAAGAACTCTGAGCCTGTCTGCGTCTGTATGTGTTGTTCCTCACCACCACATGACCCCAAATCCCTCCCCTGCTGTCGAGCCCCATCCCAGCCCGACCAGGGCGCCCTACCTGCCCGGACTCCACCGCGACGTTGGCGGCCGCCTCGTTGAAGACGTGGTCCCACCAGTGGAAGGTGAACGGCTCTGCCGCGTCGTGTCCCACCTGCGGGGCATAGAGGAGGCACCGAAACAGCTGCAGCGCCCGGCGGCCCCTCGGGCCGAGCCCGGTGGGCAGGGAGACGCTCACCCCCGCGGTGTCGCACTTGACCTTCACCCGGATGGCCTCGGCGATGCCGTCCTCCCGCTTCCCCAGCCCCTGCCCTGCGGACAACGGGACCTGTCACTGCGGCCGGGGAGGCCGCCGGGGGCTGCGGCTGCGGCAGGACCCCAAGTGTTGCGGTGACACCGGGGCTGGGCCCTGCGCCTCGGGAAGGGGAACAGGGGAGTGGAGGGGACCGGGGGGACCGAGGAAATGACGGGGACCAGGGAACTGATGGGGACCGGGGAACCGGCGGGGACCGGGGAACCGGTGGGGACCGGGGAACTGATGGGGACCGGGGAACCGGCGGGGACCGGGGAACTGATGGGGACCGGGGAACTGATGGGGACCGGGGAACTGATGGGGACCGGGGAACCGGTGGAGACTGGGGAACCGGCAGGGACCGGGGAACTGATGGGGACCGGGGAACTGGAGGAGACCGGGGAACCGGAGGAGACCGGGGAACCGATGGGGACCGGGGAACCGATGGGGACCGGGGAACTGATGTGGACCGGGGAACCGGCAGGGACCGGGGAACCGGTGGAGACTGGGGAACCAGAGGAGACTGGGGAACCGGCAGGGACCGGGGAACTGATGGGGACCGGGGAACTGATGGGGACCGGGGAACCGGCAGGGACCGGGGAACTGGAGGAGACCGGGGAACCGGAGGAGACCAGGAAACCGATGGGGACCGGGGAACCGGAGTAGACCGGGGAACCGGAGGGGACCGGGGAACTGATGTGGACCGGGGAACCGGAGGGGACCGGGGAACTGATGTGGACCGGGGAACCGGAGGGGACCGGGGAACTGAGGAGGACCGGGGAACCGGAGGGGACCGGGGAACTGATGTGGACCGGGGAACCGGCGGGGACCGGGGAAGGCCTGGCCCGCGCCGGACACTGTGGGCGGTCGGGGACACGCAGGGAACGCCAAGGGCTCGGGGGACACGCCGGGGAGCGCGGAGCGGAGCCTCCCGGGGGGCTGAGGCGAGCCCGGTGCACCCCCACCTCGCCGCCAGCCGTGGCGCCGCAGCTGGTTCTCCGCGAAGCGCATCCCGCGGCCGAGCGGCTCCGCTCCGCTCATGGCGGCGGCTCCGGGGACGGCGGCTCCGGGGCGGTCGCGGGCTCGGGCCGGTCCCACCGCCGCTTCACGTGTGGCCGCCGCCCGGCAGGGAGCGCTGGGCGCGTGCGCACGCGCGGCGGGAAGGGGCGGGACCGGGCAGCTGCGCGTGCGCGGCGGGAACGGGCGGGCACGAGCGCGGCGGAGGGGGCGGAGCGGGCACGAGGACACGGGGGGACACGGACACGGGGGGACACGGACATTGGGACACAGACACGGGAGAACACGGACACGGGGACACAGACATGGGGGACACGGACATGGGGGACACGGACATTGGGACACAGACAGGGGGGACACGGACACGGGGGGACACGGACATTGGGACACAGACACGGGGGGACACGGACACGGGGACACAGACATGGGGGACACGGACATGGGGACGGGGACACACGGACACGGGGGACACGGACACGCGGACACAGACACGGGGGACACGGGGACACGGACACAGGGACACACGGACACGGGACATGAACACAGGGACACAGACACACGGAAACAGACACAGGGAACACGGACACAGGGACGGGGAAATGGACACGGGTGACTACAGACGTGGGCACACAGACACGGGGACATGGACACGGGGGGACACGGACATGGGGGCGACATGGACACAGGGATGGGGACACGAGGGTACACAGGGAGACGGGGGGACACAGGCAGACACGGGGACACCCTGACACGGGTATACAAACATGTGCACACACGCGCTCACATGCACGCACACACACACACACCCGTGCATGCATACGTGCACACACGTGCACAGACACACGCTCGCATATACTCACGTGAGCACATAAGCGCACACAATACATGTGCACACTTGCATGCACACACAATACACACGCGCACCAACCCCCCACCAGCTGGGGCTGCAATTGCACACCCCCCCCCGGCAGCGGGGGTGTGACAGGAACACACCCGTGCGTTGCACACACACGCGGCACTGTACACACCGGTGCCTGTGCACCGCGTGTGCACACTACATGCATATGGCATGCAGACGTGCGCTATACATGCAGTTGCACGGCGTGCGTGCCTGCTGCTTGCTGCCTGCTTTGCACGTGTGCTGGTGCTGCTGGGGGGCGGGGGGGGCTCTGCAGCCTCAAGGTGCGTGTGCCCCTGTGTGCTCTTGCACGCGTGTGTGCAGCGCAGCCGGAAAGCCCCGTGTAAAGCACGCTCCAGCACTTGGCACTTGGCCCTGCTATTCCCACGGGGCTGTGCAGTGTGTGGGGCCGGATCCTGAGCTGGTGCTGTGGTGTTTGCACGGCCCTGGAGCCCCGCTTGTGGCCCCCCCAGTCTGCACATCCCATGGCCCGGCCAGGCCAAGCCACGCTGCGTCCTTGTCCCTCCCAGCTCCAGCCCTTCGCCAGCTGCCACTCAAAGCTGTCACCAAGGCCAGCCTATTGCCAGGCCAGTCTCGCTATAAGACACCCAGCAGCTGCCGGCACCCAGGGCTCAGCTGCGCCTGCAGAGCCGGGGACACCCACCCCAGCACCCCTCATCCCACTGGCCCAAGTGACGCCGCAGGGATGGAGCCGGGTACCCCCATCGCAGCCCCGGAGCTCCCTTCTCTGCGCTTCCTAAAGCGGGAGGAGGACGCGGCGCAGCGGGGAGGCAGCGTGGGGGGGGGTGTCCCCATGCAAACGCTTCGACCTCCCTGCGTGGCCGCTCACACCGTCGGGAACGAGCAGCCCGGAGCTGCTGCGAACTCCTGGGCGAGCTGCGAGAGTCGCAGGTCCCAGGTGAGCGGGGGCGCGATGGCGCAGGTGATGGGGGGTGCAATGGGGTGAGCGTGGGGTGGGTGTTGCGCAATGGGGCGCCCGTGCTGTGTGTGCTGGGCAATGCGCCGTGCCCACGTACAGCAAAAGCACCGACTCTGTACTTTGCACCACTGCAAGTCGCATGCTGGAGCAGCGTTGTGCTGGCGTGGCCGAGGGTTCGGGGACGTCCCCCCAGCACTCCCATAGCCCCCCATGCTTGGCTTTCCCATTCAAACACAGCATGCTGGCTGCCTTCCCCTCCCGCCACCCTCAATAACAGTGCTGGGGGTTTATCTCCAGGGTTGTGCTGAGCCGGGACGCTGTAGCAGCCCAGAGTCCACAGGGCAGCAGCCTTGACTGCTCCATATTTCACTGCTATCTGCTCTGTCTGCCAGGGTGAAACATAAGCAGCAATAACCTTCGTGGAGGAACCGTCTCACGGCCGCGCCGCAGACGCGTCTCACGAGGCGGCGAAACGGAGGCAGCAATGTGGGGGGATTCCCAGCAGGGGCACCCAGGAAAACATGAGCAGGGCAGGACCGAGCACCTCGAAATCTGCCGAAAGTAGAGCAGAGCCCCTTCTGGAGCTGCGCCTGCAGCCACCCGCGGGCTGGGCTCTCGGGTGGATCAGGGCTGAGCTGGAGAGAGACCCATCGCTGGCACTGGGCGGGGGGATGTTCGGCACAACCGTGAAGCCCCTCAGGCCCCTGGATGTCCCCTGGTGCACATCAGAAACCCAGCAGGTTTAGCGGGTGACAGGGTCCCTCGTGCAGCCACAAATGCATCAGCCAGAGCCAACCGGACCCTGTGCAGGGTATGCAGGGACACAGAGGGACACAGAGATGATGGAGTGGAGCATCTCCCGTGTGAGGAAAGGCTGAGGGAGCTGGGGCTCTGGAGCTGGACAAGAGGAGCCTGAGGGGGGACTCATTGCTGGGGATCAAGATGGAAAGGGGCAGTGTCAGGAGGATGGAGCCAGGCTCTTCTGGTGACAACCAGGGACAGGACAAGGGGCAATGGGTGCAAAGTGCAACACAGGAGGTTCCGCTGGAAGATGAGAAGCAACTTGTTGGGGTGAGGGTGGCAGAGCCTGGCCCAGGCTGCCCAGGGGGTTGTGGAGTCTCCTTCTGTGCAGACATTCCAACCCGCCTGGACACCTTCCTGTGTAACCTCATCTGGGTGTTCCTGCTCCGGGGGGATTGCACTGGATGAGCTTTCCAGGGCCCTTCAACCCCTGACGCTCTGGGATTCTGTGACTGTGACACGCAGGTGCCCAACCAGCACATCTCTCCCTTTCTCTCTCCCCAGGGCAGCTCTGGCCGGGCTCCATGGACAACCCTGTACCGCCCACACGTCCTCCATCCCCGGGCAGGCTGGAAGACTTGTGATTTTGTTGTTTCCAATGTCAACGGGAGCGAACAACAAATCCCAGTCTCCTCCCTGCCCCGGGCACAGGCTCCGCACCAGTGACAGCGGCGCCGGCACGGGGAACGCTGCACCGCGTCCAACCCTGGTGAAACAACGTGGTGAAACGTGGTGAAACGTGGTGAAACGTGGTGAAACGTGGTGAAACGTGGTGAAACGTGGCCAGGGCTGCGCCGGCAGCTGCGGGGAACCGGGTATCAACTTGCCGGAGAAATTAAAAATAAACCAAGTCAGAGCAAGGTGAAAATGGACCTGAAGGCGACACGGTCATGTCCTGTGGGCAGGCGGCCAAGCCAGCTGGCGGGTCCCAGCCGCGCTCTAAAACGTGATTTTCTGCCCCGAAATTCTGCAGAATTGGGTGAGGAGGCCGAGGAGCATCATTCGGCCCCCTGTACCTCCAGCCCTTCCTCACGGCTCCCATGGCTGAGCAAAGAAGCCACAGCGATTCAACCTTGCAACACCTCCCTCCTTCACGTTTAAGAGGTTTTATTCCAGTTTGAAGTGTTAGGTTTGGTTATTGGGGGAAAAGGCTGCCGTTCTCCTCCAGGGAGGAAGGTCGAATAAAGTGAAAATAAGTTCTTGACAGCAGAAATCTCTCTGAATCAATCAGCCAGATTCGCCGTTACCTGCTGAGGAAATTGCTCCTTCCATTATATTTTAAAGGAATTAATTCTATTTATCAGAGAAAAATGAGAGGAAACAGTTGGCGAGAAACACCTTTGGGAAATTCCTCGGGGAAGCAGAGATACAATGGCGAGAAAGTGCAATTGTTGCTCTGAAAGAGGGTTTTGAACAGCACATTATGGAGGATTAGGGAAAGCTCTGCGGAGGGGATTACGGTTTCACTATAAAGCTCCTTCTCCCCCATCCTCAAAGCCGCCTGTTCCTCCCGAGCCCGGGCCGATCCAGGCCAGGCGGAAAGAGCCGAGTCCCCTGTGGGGACACGGGGCTGGGGGGCTGCATCTGAACCCCCAGAGCACCCCCCTGCCAGCCCTGCTGGGGAACGTGCAGGACCGGCCCCCGCAGCCGTTCCCCCCATTTTGAGAGGGGGGATTGCGGCTGCTCCCGCCACCCCGCCCAGAGCCCAGGCCGGAGACTCCACAGGCCCCGGCACAGGGGAAGGGAACGGGTGACAGCGGCTGAACATGAGCCAAGAGGCCACGGGATCCTGGCTGGTACCAGCACTGGTGTGGCCAGCAGGAACAGGGCAGTGACCGTCCCTGTGCTGGGACCTGGGGAGGACAAACCACGAATGCTGGGGGCAGTTTTGGGCCCCTCAGGACAAGGCTCAAAATGGCGGCACCAGAATCACCTCAGGGCTCAGAATGGCGCCAGAATCACCTCAGGGCTCAGAATGGCGGCCCCAGGGGTGGCGGGATCACCTCCCACCAAGAAAGGCCTTGAGGTGCTGGAGCGAGTGGAGAGAAGGGAACGGAGCTGGTGAGGGGCTGGAGCACAAGTGTGATGGAGCGGCTGAGGGACCTGGGGGTTCAGCTGGAGAACAGGAGCTGAGGGGAGACCTTCTGATCTCTGAACTGCCTGAAAGGAGCTTGGAGCCAGGGGGGTCGGGCTCTGCTCCCCAGGAACAAGCGCCAGGAGCAGAGGAAACGGCCTCAAGTTGCGCCAGGGGAGGTTGAGGGTGGATTTAGGAACAATTTCTTCCCCAAAGGGCTGTGGGGCATTGGAACAGGCTGCCCAGGGCAGTGCTGGAGTCACCAGCCCTGGAGGGCTGGACAGACGGACATGAGGTTCTCAGGACATGGGGCAGGGACAGGGGTGGGGAATGGTTGGACTCCATGATCCTGAGGGGCTTTCCCAACCAAAGTGATTCTCTGATTCTGTGATTCTTTTCTGCTCCCGAGGATCCAGGATGCCCAGAGCATCAGTTGCAGCAGCTACAGAGAAGAGCTTGCAAAGCCCGCTCAAGAGACAAGGCTCAGCACAACCTTGAGGGAAATTGTTCCTATAAGGGCTGAGGGGTTGGGAAAAGCTCATCCCTGTCCCCATGGGGGGATGCGACTGTTCCCCCCAGCCCTGCTTCAGCACCAAAGCCACGAATCTACCCGGCTGCTCCGCACAAGGACGGCAAAGCCCCTCGGCAGCGGCCAGGCCGAGCGCAGAGGGTGACGGCTTTGCCAGATTGCCCCGGGGAAGCTGCCGAGCCGGTAGATGAACATCAGCCGCAAACACAGGCTGCAAGCTGAGATAGCAGCCTGCCCTGTTATCTTTGTTTTAGCACCTTGGCTGGCGGGCTGGCAGCAGGTGAGGAATGATCTCAGACTGACACAGGAGTGGATGCTGCGATGTGGAGAGGCAGAAGAAACGTGTTTTCCTGCTTAAACAAGCAGAGGAGCGAACGGTCTCCTCGCTTCTCCCCATATAGATGACGATCATCATCCTCCTTCTACGGGAAGCGCTGGAGCAAACCCTCCATGAACTCACAAAGGTCCACAGCGCTCTCTGCAAACGCAGGACCCCAGATTAAGAATGAAACCCCCTCACACGCAGATCCCAAGCCCGCGTGTGATTTACACACCGGCACATCTTGCTCACACCGAGGAAGGAGCTGGAAGGACCGCGGCTGGTCAGAAACAGCGGTTTGGGACTAGTTTTGCTGTTGAAAGAGGTTCAAATGTAGCGCACGACCTTATCGCAAAGATGGGGATACACCCCGGCTCGCGCGGCCCAGCAGCATCACTTCTCTTCCAGCTGCTTTTGTTCCTTTACTGGTTGCCCCATCCTCTGTCTACAACTCCCACGACACGTGGTTTGCAAGAGCTGGCTTGCACGGGTACGGAGCCTTTGCAGGGATAAACAGACCTTAGTTACAGGCAAAGGACATTTGCCAAATCCAAGGGATCACCAGCGACCACAAAGGCCTAAGTTCATTTTTAGCTGCAAAGAGGCTAAGTAACAACATTAATAAAGAGCTCGGACACTACCAGCGCAACCAGGAGCTTCAATACCCATCCTTACGCAACTTCTAGCAAATACATTTTATGTTTGAAGAGAGGTTGCAAAAAGAAACCCATGTGTATGTGCACAGCCTCCAAGAGGAGAGATTAAAGCTCAGCTTTCTGAACCCTCGTCTAAAAAGCCCTGGTCTTGTTGCGATGCATGTTGCAGAAAGGCAGGAGCGTTTTCAGCCCACGTGCACTCCCGTGTTTTCTCAAGCGGCTGCTTCTCCACCCACACGCTCCCAACACCACCGGGTATTGATAGATCCCATCTCCAACGCAAAGCCGGGTACAGCAGGTTTTACAGGTATCCGGGAAAGCAGCGCTGGATCCCTCCCACTCCCTCTCAGTGCCCAGTCCCACCCTGCCACAAGAGACTTCAAAACCCCCAAACAAGCGTATTAACAGCCAGCAAACAGCAAGTACTGCGATTGCTATGGAAAAGCGGGGGTGAAACCCGCTGTGCCCAGAGCTGCCCGGGTGCCCCCAACACCCCCGGGGTCAGCAGAACACACCGGCTGCTCCTGCGCTGGGCGTCAGGTCACCCAGACAAAGAACTACCGAGAACAGAATCATTTTGGTTGGAAAAGAGCTTTAAGATCGAGTCCAAGCGTTAACCTGATGCTGGCACTGCCCCATGTCCCTGAGAACCTCATGTCCGTCTGTCCAGCCCTCCAGGGATGGTGACTCCAGCACTGCCCTGGGCAGCCTGTTCCAATGCCCCACAGCCCTTTGGGGAAGAAATTGTTCCCACATCCAACCTCAACCTCCCCTGGCGCAACTTGAGGCCGTTTCCTCTGCTCCTGGCGCTTGTTCCTGGGGAGCAGAGCCCGACCCCCCTGGCTCCAAGCTCCTTTCAGGCAGTTCAGAGATCAGAAGGTCTCCCCTCAGCTCCTGTTCTCCAGCTGAACCCCCAGGTCCCTCAGTCTCCATCACATTGTGCTCCAGCCCCTCACCAGCTCCGTTCCCTTCTCTTCACTCGCTCCAGCACCTCAAGGCCTTTCTTGGTGGGAGGTGATCCCGCCACCCCTGGGGCCGCCATTCTGAGCCCTGAGGTGATTCTGGTGCCGCCATTCTGAGCCCTGAGGTGATTCTGGTGCCGCCATGTTGAGCCCTGAGGTGATTCTGGTGCCGCCATTCTGAGCCCTGAGGTGATTCTGGTGCCGCCATTTTGAGCCCTGAGGTGATTCTGGTGCCGCCATTCTGAGCCCTGAGGTGACTCTGGTGCCGCCATTTTGAGCCTTGTCCTGAGGGGCCCAAAACTGCCCCCAGCATTCGTGGTTTGGCCTCCCCAGGTCCCAGCACAGGGACGGTCGCTGCCCTGTTCCTGCTGGCCACACCAGTGCTGGTACCAGCCAGGATCCCGTGGCCTCTTGGCTCATGTTCAGCCCATCACCAACACCCCCAGGTCCTTTTCCATGGGGAAGCTTTCCCGTCACCCATCCCCGAGCCTGCAGCGTTGCGTGGGGTTGCTGTGACAAGGTAACCTTGTCCTACACACATTCCAGGCTTCCAAACAGGCACATTTAGGGCCACATTTTGGACTGGGCTTCACAGCATTTGTTCTGCATCAAAAAGGTTTCCTGCCCCGAGAGGGAAGGACGCGCAGACAGGTGGGGAGGTGGCACAACCCCCCGTGATCTGCAGGAGGTGAGCACAGGGGGACACACGGATTAATCACCAGTAACGTGGGGAGCTCAATCAGCTTCAAGGTGGCAATCAAGGAAGATACATGGAGTGCAGGGAGACAGATGGTTGTGCGCATTTATTTGTCTTTGATAAAAATGGTATGCAAATTACACAGCCATGGAGGCTCTTGGGAAAGTATCACCCTGCTGGTCCTCGGGGAGTTCCTTGGAGAGTCCTACCATTGAAACACACCAAAATGGGATAGGGGGTTGGATGGAGGATGGATCTAAACTGGGAAGAACATGAACTTCGACATTTTCCAGTGAAGCAAAATGATCGTTATTTTTTCAATTTCTCTTTTTGTTGTTGTTTTTACAGCCTACTGAGCACAAGAGCCACCCAAGCCCTGCCACCCCTGCGCAAAGCGACGTTGCCCGGGCAGAACACCCTTTTGGAACACGCTCTTCCGCACGGCGCTCTCAACTCAAGCTCAAGAACAGCAAGCCTGATCTCTGGAGGGTTCCTTTATACCACCCAGGCTCCTTTATACCATCCCAAGAGCATAAAGTGGCCGCATTTCAAATGTAGTTGTCACGCACGTGAACCCTCTACAAGATCAGAGCCACCTGTGTGCAGGGGACACAGGCTCAGCTCATCCCACGGAACATTAAGACAAATGACATCAGATATTTCCAGGTCATTTCCATTTTTCTTTTGATCCATTCCCAATAAGATGCCGGGAGAAATAACCAAACCCCAAACTTGGCTCAAGTTTTAAATATTTGCCTGAAAGGAGGGCTAGGGGAGGGAATCATGTACAGTTAAAATCAAGCTACTCAAAACACAATCATTCAGGTAAGTAACTAGAAGTATCGCCTCTACCATCTAGAGAGAGAGAGAAGAGTGTCTGAGACAGAGATATTTAGGAAAAAATACACATCTGAAGTCTCTGTGGCCACGATGAGAACTGGAATCCACATACAAGCCAGTTAAAGAGCATTTCAACATGAAATCTTAACTTAGTAGGAAGGGCAGGGCTTAAGCTGTATTTTTTTGTCGTTTGTTTTAAATACATAGACAGCTGTCAGATATGAAAATGATGGTGGGCTTTCCTGAAAGATCCCCTTGTGCATGTGTATGGATGCATGTGCTGGCGTCGGTGGGGCAGCGTGACAAGAGTTTAGGAAGGCTGGGAGCCCAGCAGTCTCTCAATAGCTGCATTGATGTCTCCACCGGTGGCAATAAGCGCCTGCAGGTTGGCCTCACGATTAATGAAGCCCATTGCGTTCAGCTGCTCCAGCTGCTGTTGGAATCGCACTTCAGGGCTCTGCGCCTACGGGGGGAAAGGACAAAGACCTTAGAGATCAACGTCCAACTCAGGCGGAGCGAGCGGCGATGGCTGAGCAGGGAGCCTGAGCTCAGCTTTAGGTGTGCTCAACCGCTCCAGGCTGGTTTAGCGACGTTACCCCCCTCTCTGTAGGTTTAGTCCCAGCTCTGCACCAGGTGGAAGCAGCACTAGGAGAGGATCCTTGACACTCAAACCTGTGCCAAGGGTTCCGACACCCCAAAGAACCAGCCAGCCTGAGACAACAGACTTCACAGAAAGCACCATGCCCAAGAGAAACCTGTTGCGAACCACAGAGCGGGGTGGGATCAGGACAACCTCTTGCTCCCCCTGGAGATGCTCCCCCCACTAAAATCATATCGGGTGTTACATACTTGAGAGCTTCCTCCGGCCAGCAGCTGGATCATCTGCTGCATGAGCTGCTGTTGGGGGTTCCCACCCCCAGCGGGAGAGGCACTGGCCGGTGTCGAAGCGGAGGGAACGGGATTCTCCGGGATTGTGCTTCCTCCTGTGGAGGACGGGGGCATTCGAGGCAAGCCGAAGGAGCCGAGGCTGTGGAGGGAAGCAGGGCCACTCAGGACAAGCTGACACTTGTGGGTGTCCCTCGAGAGCCGGGCAGCGCGGTACCCACTTGCTGAGGCCTGTACGACAGCTTTGTGAGTCAAACCGGCACATTTGTGTCCCGGTCGCACAAGGTGTAAACGTTCCTAACGGAGGCACAAGCGTGTCCCACGCTGCCCGTCTGCCCCCACGCGGCCTCGGGGCTGCGCGTCTCATACTGTTCCTCAGAGATAAAATTATTGCGTTCAGCCGATACCAACTATCGCAAACAAAAGATGGGGAAGGGACCGAGCGGTTTCAAAGCTTTCCTCCAAAAAGAAAGGGTCAAGGATTTCCTGTATGAATTACGAGTGGAAAGCGCTAATTAGCTGGAGCTCCGAGGCCTGAAGGTGCACACAATTCTCCGTGACAGTGCCCTAAGCAGATCTCCTCGATGAATCAACAGCCTGCTGGTATCGAGCACATCAGCTCTGCCCACAGAAACCCACTGGAAAGCGTTTCTTACCTTGGCACTAGTCCTGGGGCCTCCGTTTGCAGCGTCTGGAGTCCCTGTTGGATCTGGAGGAGAGCCTGCATGGCGCGGGGGTTGGTGAGAATGGAGAGGGAGTCTGGGTTCTGCATCTGCGAACAAAGGCAAAAAGACACAGCGGTACCAACCAGCGAGAGCTTCCGCAGCCAGAGACGCACCGGCTTTAAATCAGTGCAGCGCCTCTCGCCCTGCAGCCAGAGCGAACCTGCGAGTCTGGTTCCTCCTCCGAGTCTCCAGACTGCAGGGCGCACCCACAGGGATCCTCGCGGAGTTCAAATCCAATTTCCAAAACGAACTAGGTGAATCAGTTTAGAAGTGGGGGGCACACGCCTTCGGAATTGAAGTGATTTTATTTGATTTACCTGAGCGAACCAGCTGCTCGAGCGCAATTAGCCGTTTTAATTTTTGTAAGCTCATTACAGTGACTGTCCACACAGGGGTTTCATGTAGCTTAACTAGTCTAATTTGAAATCCACCTTTAGGTAATTTAAATGCCTTAATATCGATTGCCTTGTCTAAGCGAGCTCTCCCTTCCTCTCTCCCCTGTGCAAACCCCTTTCTTTCACAGCCCAAACCACCCAAGCCCACGCGCTTCCTACTCCGCTTGACTAAGCAGCCGAGATACTCCCTTTCCTCCAGAGGACGGAAAAGCCGTGGAGCGTGGGGGCTGAGAGCAGCACAGGGCCAGCCAGGGGCCTTTACCTGCTGCAGGAAGACAGGGAGCTGAAGGCGGAGCTGTTCTTGAAGCTGTGGATTCCCAGCAAAGAGGGGGACATTTACCATGATCTAGCAAGAGACAGCACACGTAGGCAGGGTCAGAGGGTTGTTGCCACCGGCTCTTAAACCCTATGTAACTAAGCCATGAAGAACAACTCTTCCAACTGAAATGATTCTATGATTCTAAGTCAGTCATGCCCCTGACTCCCTCCCTGGCCTTTCAAGACATTCTCCTGCTCACGGGGACTGAACCGGGACAGCTCAATTCCTGGCAGCAGTGCTGAACAGGGGCCACTTGGCCATGGGTAGAGAGAAGGGCCATTCCCTGTCCCTCTCAAAGCCACCTGCTTTTGCCAGGGGCTCTGCTAAGCCACAGTGTTCAGCCTTCAAACCATGGACAACAACAAAACCGTCTATATTCACCCAGCTTTCCAGTTTCTGCAAGAGGAACCACTCCCGGCTATGGAAGCAGAGCGGTCCCACAAGCATTGTGCTCACGGCAATTGTCACAAGACAATTGCAACACTTTTACCTGTGCTGCAAAGTCCGGATTCTGGGCGAGGGTTTGCATCATGCTCCGCATATAAGGGGCAGAGATCATGTTCTGCATCAGCTGAGGATTTTCAGAAATCTGCTGCAGGAGTCCTTGCATCTCCGGGCTGTTAAACATGCCTGCAAGGGGAACGGGAAGAGGAGACAAAGGAAAACTCCTTACAAGCCTGAGCACTGCCACAACGCCCCAAATACAACAAAGAACAGCAAGGTCTTTGCTTCATCCCCTGCTCAAAACGGCAAATACGGCTGCTGACAGCCATGGCAATGCTTTGCTTGCCGCTTTCTCACACTCTCCAGGGCGGCAGGGACATCAGAGTTCCCAAAGGAACACTGTAACAGGCACACAAAATAACTCATTTGTGCTTGCACCTGGGCTAGAATCATTCATCTGGGGAGCAGCCAGGGACCGGTGCTCCAAAGAGAGGGAAGCACCCCCCAAAGAGAGGGAAGCACCCCCCCAAAGAGAGGGAAGCACCCCCCAAAGAGAGGGAAGCACCCCCCAAAGAGAGGGAAGCACCCCCCAAAGAGAGGGAAGCACCCCCCCAAAGAGAGGGAAGCACCCCCCAAAGAGAGGGAAGCACCCCCCAAAGAGAGGGAAGCACCCCCCAAAGAAGCCTGTTCTCAGCAGCACCCTCTGGTTCCTCTCTTGCTCACGTACCAGCCCCGATGCTCGCGGCATTCAGCCCAAAGGGGTTGGATACAGTCGGTGTGCTCTGTGTGGTTCCCGAACCAGTGCTCCCTTCACTGCTGGGCACCTGGCTCTGGGAAGCAGGAGGCGTGGGGCTCCAGGGGTTCGGTAACGGCTCTCTGTTCTCCGTCCGCAAAGGCTGAGAGCTTGAGCTATCAGAATTCCCCGTCAAGGAAGAGAAAGGATTGTTGCCAAACTAAGGAAAAAGAAATAGGTGTGATCAGCCAGCAGAGAACGTCACATTGGCCCCACCGCTGTATGAGCTAGGGAACGGCCCATCGTACTCATCCAGGTCCAGAATTTCCTTAACACTTGGAGTAATTTGCCTCCGGAGAAATCTGTAATCCACAACACACCTCACTTAGCAAAAGACCAGGCTCAAGAAGCGGCCACAGCCCTAGATTTGGCTCCCAAATGCAAGGCTTCGAAACACCCATGTGCAATCAGCACCCGGCCGCGCCGGCAGGTAATGCCAGACGGGAGTGCGTCTGCACAGCCTTCTGCAGACAGACCTGCGCTCGCTCCTCCTGCGCTCCGAGCCGGCTCCGACCCAAAGGCGCCACGCTTGAGCTAATCCAGTAAGCCCTGCCGAGAGCAGAGGGCTGCGCTAACGAAGCTACGGGGCCTTCACTTTGGCCACAGCTGGTATCCAGCCTGCTCGGAGACCAAAGGAGCGAGGGCAGGTCCCTGCTCAGATACAAACGAACCCCCTAAGAAAAGCAGATGAGTGATGCTGCGCAACAGTCTCTTGCCAGCGGCTGCGTTCATTATCTTTGGGAAGGCAGCCCCGTTAGCACGGGGTTCAGGGAAACGCGCACAGCACCCCGCTTACGGCAAGGCAGGCGGTACCTGCTCCCTGGCTGCGCTGAACATGGGCTCCTGGATGTCCGTGTACATGCGGCGCAGGGCGTTGTATCCTCCTGGAATGCTCTCGAGGTTACTCAAAGCACGGTCCTGGTTCCGCATCATCTCCTGCATCATGGCAGGGTTACGAGCCAATTCCATTGTCTGCAAGAAGGACGGAAATGTGGAAAGCTCAGGTGTGCGGGTACCACGGAAGGCCGGAGTGGATCAAGAGACTGGTTAGCAGCCCAGTGGTATTCTACTGAGCCACCAGCCAGGCACTGCAAGAGTTAAATCTCAGCTCCCAGTATAATTAAACCCATTTCACAGCCAGAGAGCAGAGAGATCATTTATCCAAGCAGGGAGAGCCCAGGGATCCTGGCTCCTCCCATCCTTGCTCAGCTCTCTTCTTTCTCAACCTCAATTCAGCTGGATGAGATTGTTTTGTATCTAAGCAGTATCAGGACATCCAAACATTTACCATCCATATGTTCCCACTCAAAGGAGATGGACTGCGTTCAAAAACTGAGAAGGTGGAAGAGATTGGATCCTTTCCATTTCCAGAAAAACAAGAAACCCACCCTTTCCAGGGTTCTGATGTGTCTCCCCTGCACAAGGAACATCCAGATCTCGTTTGAGGAGCTGTTTAAGGACGGATCGTGCCCAATTTAGTCCTATAGCTCTAGAATTTCATGTATGGCCAACACAGTTGAGCAGAAGATAACCAAGAAGCAGATGGAGGGGAGGCTCATTCAGCAACAACCCGGAAAGGCCTCCTGACAAACCTTCCTGAGGGAACAGCAGAGTCCTCTCAGGCTGTTTAACACCTGGGCTCTCACTCGTCCTTACGCTTCCCTGCCGAGGAGCCTTTGCTGCTCCAGCCAGCCGGTCCTCACGGGCACGGGTCCTCTCTGTTCTGTGATTGTACAGAACATCGAGACCTTTAGGATCCTGGCCTGTAACTAGTGCTCCTCACTGCTACAAGCAGTAAAATACTGACTGTACAGCTCTGTAGTCTGTACTTTATCAAGAGAGAAATGAAGAACTCTCGCAGTAGCTTCACTTTTCTGTGACTGCTTTTACTCCCGCACCTGAATCAGAACACAGAAGTCTTTATGCAGCATGCCAGGATGATCCCAGCATCCCTTTTTTTGCTCAACACATGATGAATTCAATAGCCCTGAAAGGCAGATAAGAGTTGGAAGCATGTGGGTTGAGTAATCAGTATTCACATAACTCAAGACCACCATCTGTTTGTGGGGAGCTTACAGCAGGAAGGAAGAGATCTCTAAAAAATCACCAATCTGGCATCCACACACTCCCTTTGGAGAGCAGACACTGACGCTGGTCCACAAAGATGCTCCTGAACATGCTTTAAACCAGGTCATGGCATTTTGACTCACCTGCCTCATGAGCTCCGGGTTATTCAGCATGTGGCTTATCTCCGGATTTCGCTCCATGAGCTGCTGCATCTGGGGGTTGGCCATGATCATCTGTCTCATGAGGTCAGGGTTAGACATCATGTTCTGCACCAAGGGGTTCTCCATGATCTGAGAAAGCATCTCTGGGTTGGACATCAGCTGCCGCTGCATCTGCTGCTGGAGCTCCATGAAGTTGGCAGAGCCCATCCCAAGGTTGCCCAGCCCAGTGATGCCACCAAAGCCAGCTGGAGAGAGAACAACGCGCGGGGAGAGAGGCAGGAGTCAGTAACTGTCACTAACTGCAGAAAGGAGACAAGCACAGCAGCTGATCTGCACCCAGGCTGATGTAGGGCGATCCCGTACTCCTGCAGCAGCCAGCTCTGAGGCAGGACAGCCCTGAGCACGCTTCACTGAGGGCTTCGGCATTATCACAGAATCGTTTTGGTTGGAAAAGCCCCTCAAGATCGAGTCCAACCATAACCCCACCCCTGTCCCTGCCCCATGTCCTGAGAACCTCATGTCTGTCTGTCCAACCCTCCAGGGATGGTGACTCCAGCACTGCCCTGGGCAGCCTGTTCCAATGCCCCACAGCCCTTTGGGGAAGAAATTGTTCCTAAATCCAACCTCAAACTTCCCTGGCGCAACTTGAGGCCGTTTCCTCTGCTCCTGGCGCTTGTTCCTGGGGAGCAGAGCCCGACCCCCCTGGCTCCAAGCTCCTTTCGGGAAGTTCAGATATCAGAAGGTCTCCCCTCAGCTCCTGTTCTCCAGCGGAACCCCCCAGGTCCCTCAGCCGCTCCCATCACACTCGTGCTCCCTTCCCCAGCTCCGTTCCCTTCTCTCCACTCGCTCCAGCGCCACAAGGTCTCTCTTGCTGTGGGGCCCAAAGGAAAGCGAGGTACGCCAGTGGAAGTGACTCACGCGAAGCCCAGAGCACACACAAACAACTCCAGGGGTCAAGAGTCCCAACTCCTTGGTCTAATCCTAGGAAATTCTTCTTTTGTGTCACATCCTCTCACAGCCATCACTTACACAGGATGGATGTCGCACTGTTAGGGCCTCCATCTCCAGGACCTCCCATGGTCCCTGACCCACTGCTCCGTCTGCTGCCGCTCCCTGCGTCAGGAGCAGAGCTGCTGGATGTGGAAGGCTGAGATGGGGCAGCAGGAGAAGAAGGGGTTGCAGTGGGGGCAGAAGCAGCATTGGGGGCAGAAGCAGCAGATGTTGGATCTTGGACCCTGAAAAGAAACAAAACAAGGTGTTAAACTCCTAAGATTCAGGAAAGGCGAGCAGCGTCCTCTGTGGGGGACACCGGAGGGTGCGCCCCACGCTGACCAAGCCTCCCTTCCCGCTGCTGTCCCTGGCTGCTCCCGCTCCCACCAGACGGACGCACAGCTCTGCTCCCAGATGCCTTCCAACTGCTGGAATCTGCCTCCCATCCTGAGGTACAACAACCCCTGACATTTTATTCTGGCCCACATGAAGTGGCTTGACTGGTCTTACCCTGAGTCGTATCGAGCTTTTCCTTGAATCACCCCGAACTATTTACCTCAGCTATATCCCTGAGCAATGAGTTTGCTCCAAACAGGAAAATCCTCCTGCTGCTCCCACAGAAACCACAGGAGGTTACAGCCGGGCTAGTGCACGGGGTGAACAAGAATCTGCTTTTCTGCAGATCACCCCATGCACCCAACGTTCCTATCAGTGCTCCTGGGGGCAAAAAGAAGTATTGGTGTTACTCTACAGATAGGGAAACTGAGGCACGAAGCAGGTAGCACCTGTGCTGTGAAGCTGCAGAACGTTTCTGGTCAGCTTGGCTCCAAATTCATCATCTGCTGCACCTTGCACGCGTCTCCATCCAACACAAGTTGACTAGAGCTGCTAATACACACACGTAGACACTGCGCCCACAAAACACAGCGTAGCAGATGCTGGACATCAGCTACATTGACTTAAACCAACCCAAACTAGTACCTTGTCATCGCGCCTCCTCCTCAGGATTCTTATAGGAATTTGAAAGAGAATATGTGAAGATTCTCTGAAACATGTGCAGTCATGACAGTGAGTCCTGAACTAGTGCTGAAGAGCTTTCACGTGAAATTAGACAACAAAATTCACTTTACTTGCCTCAGATAAGAAACGCTACTATGCCACTGACAAGTAAATAAGAACAATGATTTCTTGATTTTTTTGTTCCCAAACCAAGAATGATTCCTTTCTAACTCCCCTTCCTTTTTCACTCTTATTCTAGGAGTTCAAGAACAAAAATCAAACTGAAGGTCCCTGTCCACTTTCCAGCCTCATCTGAAAAGCAGCAGCCACTGAGCGGGAGGCAGAGAGTGGGGAAACAAAGCAAAAAGGACGCCGAACAAAAAAGGAAGAAGAAAGCTGGAGAGAGGTCACTTGGTTTCTCTCAGCACAGGAAGAAGCTTTGACACCTTCAGTAACCACTTATCTGTGACTATTAGAGGGAAAAAAATGAGCAGTCCAGGACGGCTCTCTGATTTACCCTTCACAATGGTTCACGAGTACCGCGGTTTGCGGTGGAGACGGCGGTAAACAACATCAGCCTGTCGGACTACCTGGAGATGCAGAATCCAGAGAGAGGCTTCCTGCAGCAGCTGACAATACACATGTTTGTCCTCGTGAAAAAAAGCGAGAAGAGAAATAAATAAAAGCACTAATCTTGACTAAGGCAGTAAGGCAGCTCTCCCAAGGGACAGCAGGGCTGTACAAAGAGCCGCTCAGCAGGAGCCTGAGCAGAGTGCAGCGGGGAGCCCAAGGGATGGCTGCAAAGAGCCTCTGGCTATCAACAAGATGTGGCTGCACCTCAAGTCCAGCAATTGTTCCCAAGAACTGTTTGTGCCCACTGGAGAGCACCAGGAAAAGCGTAAACTGCAGCATCTTGTGGTCAGTCCTGTGTCCTTTCCTCATGGCCGGTGCAGACGGACACGAGCCCAGTCCAAACGGAGCGACCATGTGCTGCACCTGCGGCGCTGTGCTTGAGCCAAGAGCCACACGTGGTCATACGGCCCGAGGCTCCGCACGTCCCCTCCGAGGCGGAGCACCCACCTGCCTGTGGACAGGCCTATAGGTACCCCAAGGAAACACTGTTGTGCCCTATAGATAGTGCTGTGGCCACGTGGCACGCCTGCCATGGCACCGAGAGAGCACGGCACAGGCTCACATCAGAGTATAGGACAGGAAGAGAAAGAAAAACCAGGTATTAGCTTTCACTTTGACACAAATTCACTTGGGAAAATAACTTCTGCTCATAGCAAATTGTTAGAACTAGGATGGTATCAAGTTCCGATGGGTTCTTCCAAGATTACTATATTATAAAGGCTTAAAATACATAAAGCCGCATACGTAAGTTGTGTTAAAGAAGAGTCAGCCCCCTCAGGTACTTGCCACAAACCTACACAGGTGTGTAACGTATGGAAAAGACAGGCCAAGGTACAAAGCCCACAGCTGTATGGCAAAGCCACGGCGGGGCCAGTTTTACTGCTGATCACGGCTGGAGCCTCATATACAGCCCGGAGCCGGCACTCAGGCCACCAAAACTGCTCCGCTTTGGTCACCGCCAGCGCCGAAAAGCTTCACCATCGCTTATTCCCCTCACTCAGCCCCAAAAACGAAACAGTTTCTTACTTCTGTGGAGTCTTAATGACCAAGTGTACAGTCAGCCCATCTTTGATCCCGTGTTGATTCAACGTGTCTCCATCCTTCAGGATCTTCCCGGCAAAGATCAGAACCAGCTGATCCTGTTTGGCTTTAAACCTCCTGGAAATCTCTTCTTTGAACTGAAAAACAAACAAAGAGCTTTTCAGACAAAGGACCAAGACCAGAAATGTAAAGCTAATGCTCCAGATATCACATCCACTATGCAAACAGCATAAGAAACCGATGGTCCTTCAGTACCTCACCCAAAAGGAGCCCATGCAGGTAGCAATTCAGTCACCGGTTGTGAGGATGTCTGAGGCGTTAAGGAAAATAAAAGGCAAGTCTACACTTACAAAATGCGGAGTAAATTTCAAAAAGAATAGCGCAATTACCTCAAGATGAGCTGAAGGCTTCCAAAGCAAGATCAAGCGTGGCTCTTAGGTCTAATCAGAATATACCATTTATCCTCTGAATGCCTGATTTTTCTTTTTTATTCTCTGCTCATTTGATTTTTTTTTTCCTAAGGAAAGCCCAAGTCTGATTTAATACAGGACAGAGCTCTATGGAAAAGGGAACAATCCTTTGTCAGCCAATGGAAATAAACTAGGTCTTCTCCAATTCCTGTTTCTGCAACTGAATTCCCTCTGAGCGTGCCACGCCACGGAACACTGGCACCGCTTTACCGTGTGATGGGCTGGGATTAACACCTGCCAATAAAATTGGCATTGTTATGGGGCATTCCCAAGCTGATTTAGGAGGAAAAAAGGCCTTGTCTTTGGAAGCCACCAACTACAGGAATTGCCAAGAGAAAGAGAAGCACACATCTCTCCCGGAGGATCTCGCAGCGTTTACACCTGAACCATCAAAAACAACACCTGGGAGAGCGCAGCGCCGGCTCATCCTGGTCACAAAGCTTCCCGCTCTCCTCTGCACAAACCATCGCTTCGCATCCCACTCATCCCGCGGGGCTCCCGGAAACCGAGCGGGAAGGAGCAGGAGGGCACAGGGACCTCCGGCAGGTCTTTCACACCCACAGCCTCGCGCCCTGCACCCCAGACCAAAGCGCGCAGCGAGCCAAGGAGCTGAGCGCCGTGCCGATGTCAGCTCGTCCCAGCGGGCACGGCCCCTTCCACAGCGCTGCAGCAGCCCTGGCGAAGCCCAGCAGACCCCCGCTCGCCCCACGCCGCCGTGCCCGGTGGAGCTCCCTGGCGGGAGCGGACCTCCCTGTCCCCCTTCCCTCTGCTCCATGCACCCTTTGCCCCAAAGCCTCGCCCAGCCCCTCTCCTCCCGCTCCAGGGATCTGCCTCCCACCCCACAACACGCTGTGGGCAGCCCTGTAGGCGCTCCGTCCCCAAAGCTGCTTCTCCCCATCGCAGCACCCTCCTCGAACCGACTACTCACAGAACACCCTCCCTTCTCCTCCCCAACCCTTCCCACAGGCACCAGCCACCCCAGAGCTCCCTTCCCTCTGACCACTCCCCACGAATCCGCTCTCCCGGCCCCCCGCACACCCCCAACAACGCCCTGGGTTCGACACCCACGAAATTTCCCCCAGGACCGGTCCCCCCGCCCCGAACTGTCCCCAAGTGTCAGCTCCCCACCCCGCCCCCAGCCCCCTCTGAGCACCTGCCCTCACCCAGGGCTCCCAGCTCCCTCACAGCCCGGCTCCCATAAGGCCCCAAAGGCCAAGGGGGTGCCCCCAAAGTCTTCCCAGCTCCCCAAAAATCCTCCGAGTCCCTGTGCCCCCCACCTCCCACCCAAAGCCATGATCCCCCACTTCTCGGGACCCCCAGCTCCCTCACTCCCCCTCGAAAGCCCTCACCCCTCCCAAAACCAAGTTCCTCCCCTAAAAAAAACCCTGCCTCCCCCAGCCAGGCCTCCCCTGTGTCCCTCACCCCCAAACCAGCCTCCCCTCGCCCCTCCACACCCCCCAGGCCCGCCCCCACCTCGCGCACGGAGGCGCCGTCCGCGATGACGATCTCCTCCTTGTCCTTGGGGGTCTTCACCGTGACGCGGATCAGAGTCCCCCCGGGGCCGCCCGGCCCCGCCTCGCCCTCCCCGCCGGGGCCGGGCCCGCCGCCGCTCGGCTCCGCCATCTTCGCCGCCGCCGGAGAAAGGCAGCGCGCGCCGCCGACGCAAGAGCGCCGCCCCGGCCTCCCCGCAACGCGGGCGCTACCGCCCCCTGGCGGCTCGGCGGGGAGATACAGCGCCAGGGGCACGGGGGGGCGGTAAAGGGACGGGAGGGATCACAAAATGACAGAAACACAGAATGTCAGGGGTTGGAAGGGACCCCAAAAGCTCATCCAGTGCAGGAGCAGGAACACCCAGATGAGGTTACACAGGAAGGTGTCCAGGCGGGTTGGAATGTCTGCACAGAAGGAGACTCCACAACCCCCTGGGCAGCCTGGGCCAGGCTCTGCCACCCTCACCCCAACAAGTTGCTTCTCATCTTCCAGCGGAACCTCCTGTGTTGCACTTTGCACCCATTGCCCTGTCCCTGGTTGTCACCAGAAAATCGTGGCTCTTATGTGATGGAAGCGGCTGAGGGACCTGGGGGGTTCAGCTGGAGAACAGGAGTTGAGGGGAGACCTTCTGATCTCTGAACTGCCTGAAAGGAGCTTGGAGCCAGGGGGGTCGGGCTCTGCTCCCCAGGAACAAGCGCCAGGAGCAGAGGAAACGGCCTCAAGTTGCACCAGGGGAGGGTGAGGTTGGATTTAGGAACAATTTCTTCCCCAAAGGGCTGTGGGGCATTGGAACAGGCTGCCCAGGGCAGTGCTGGAGTCACCATCCCTGGAGGGCTGGACAGACGGACAGGAGGTTCTCAGGACATGGGGCAGGGACAGGGGTGGGGAGCGGTTGGACTCTTGATCCCGAGGGGCTTTCCCAAGCAAACCGATTCCGCCGCCTCCCCGCAGCAGCGGACATGGCGCCGCGGGCTCAGGGACTGCAGTTCCCGCCGTGCTCTGCGCTCCAGCCCCGTGCCGGGCGCGGCCGCTCCCGCCCGTCCCGCCATCCGGCGCGGCCGCCATGCTGCGCCCCAAAGCGCTGACGCAGGTGCTGAGCCAGGCCAACACCGGCGGCGTCCAGAGCACCCTGTGAGTAGGGGCTGGGGCGAGGGGCGGCCGACCCGCCCGGGGGCTGGGGGTGCAGCGCGGGGCTGGCACGGCCCCGCTCGGCGCAGGGGAGCGTGCTCCTGCGAGGAGATGCCTGCTTCCCCTGCCCTGGAAATGGCTCCCCGGGGGGAGCGGGGGGCATGGAGGGGGCGTGTGTGGTGCTGGGGCCGTGCACAGTGCCAGGGTCATGCACACTGCACAGAGTTGGGGCTGCGCATGGTGCCAGGACCGTGGGCTGTGCACAGAACATGGTGCCAGGGCCATGACCTGGTCACAGAATGTGGTGAATGGTGACAGGACGGTGCACTGTGCACAGAACGTGGTGCACGGTGACAGTACCGTGCACTGTGCACAGAACATGGTGCATGGTGCCAGGACCGTGCACTGGTCACAGAACATGGTGCGTGGTGATGGAGCCATGCACTGTGCACACAACATGGTGCATGGTGACAGGATGATGCACTGTGCACACAACATGGTGCATGGTGACAGGATGATGCACTGTGCACACAACATGGTGCACGGTGCCAGAACTGTGCGCAGAACGTGGTGCATGGTGACAGGACCATGCACTGTGCACACAACATGGTGCATGGTGACAGGATGATGCACTGGTCACAGAACATGGTGCATGGTGACAGGACTGTGCACTGTGCACAGAACATGGTGCATGGTGACAGGACTGTGCACTGGTCACAGAACATGGTGCGTGGTGATGGAGCCATGCACTGTGCACAGAACATGGTGCATGGTGACAGGACTGTGCACTGGTCACAGAACATGGTGCACGGTGCCAGAACCGTGCACAGAACGTGGTGCATGGTGACAGGACCATGCTTTGATGACAGAACATGGTGTGTGGTGCGGGGACCGTGCACTGGTCACAGAACATGGTGCACGGTGCCAGGATGATGCACTGGTCGCAGAACATGGTGCACGGTGACAGGACCATGCACTGTGCACAGAACGTGGTGCATGGTGCCGGGACTGTGCACAGAACATGGTTGACGGTGCCAGAACTGTGCGCAGAACGTGGTGCATGGTGACAGGACCATGCTTTGGTCACAGAACATGGTGCATGGTGCCAGAACTGTGCATAGAACATGGTGCACAGTGACAGGACCATGCACTGTGCACAGAACATGGTGTGTGGTGCCAGAACTGTGCACAGAACATGGTGCACGGTGACAGGACCATGCTTTGGTCACAGAACATGGTATGTGGTGCCAGGACCGTGCACTGGTCACAGAACATGGTGCATGGTGATGGAGCCATGCACTGTGCACAGAACATGATGCATGGTGATAGGACCATGCACTGGTCACAGAACATGGTGCATGGTGACAGGACTGTGCATAGAACATGGTGCATGGTGACAGGACTGTGCATAGAACATGGTGCATGGTGACAGGACTGTGCACAGAACATGGTGCATGGTGCCAGGACCATGCTTTGGTCACAGAACATGGTGTGTGTGCTCAGCCCTCTGGCACTGCAGAGCGCTCTGCTGTCCCTCTGGGTGCAGAGGCACCAGTTTGGCCCTCTCTCTTGTTTCCAGGCTCCTGAACAATGAGGGGTCCTTGCTCGCCTACTCAGGCTATGGGGACACTGATGCCAGGGTCACTGCGGCCATCGCCAGCAACATCTGGGTGGCTTACGACAAGAATGGACACCAGGCCTTCAACGAGGACAACCTCAAGTTCATCCTCATGGACTGCATGGTAGGTGGGGCTGGGATCTGTCCTCCCCTCCATGGGGGTTCCCTGGGACCCCGCGGGTGGTCCCTGCCATGCTGGGGGTGTCATGGGTGCTGTTTTTCCCCGGGCAGGAGGGGCGAGTGGCCATCACGCGGGTGGCAAACCTGCTGCTCTGCATGTACGCGAAGGAGACAGTTGGATTCGGGATGCTGAAGGCCAAGGTAATCACAGAATTGCAGCATGTGAGGGGTTGAAGGGCCCTGGAAAGCCCATCCAGTGCAATCCCCCCGGAGCAGGAACACCCAGATGAGGTTACACAGGAAGGTGTCCAGGCGGGTTGGAATGTCTGCACAGAAGGAGACTCCACAACCCCCTGGGCAGCCTGGGCCAGGCTCTGCCACCCTCACCCCAACAAGTTGCTTCTCATCTTCCAGCAGAACCTCCTGTGTTGCAGTTTGCACCCATTGCCCCTTGTCCTGTCCCTGGTTGTCACCAGAAGAGCCTGGCTCCATCCTCCTGACACTGCCCCTTTCCATCTTGATCCCCAGCAATGAGTCCCCCCTCAGGCTCCTCTTGTCCAGCTCCAGAGCCCCAGCTCCCTCAGCCTTTCCTCACACGGGAGATGCTCCACTCCCTCCAGCATCTTGGTGGCTGCGCTGGACTCTCTCCAGCAGTTCCCTGTCCTGCTGGAGCTGAGAGGGGGGCACAGGGCTGTGGGCTGCGAAAGAGCTGTTGAGGAGGATGAGAATGGGAGTGGTGCAGGAACCTGCTGTGCTTGGGATGCCTCTTCCCTCCTTCCAGCAGTTCCTTTGTCCCCTGTACCAGCCCAGACGCTGCACCACACCTTTTTAAGGCTCTAAAATGAATTAGAGATTAAAACAAGCACATGGGTGCTGGGCGTGCAGGTTGCAAACCCCCCCGGCGCCGCTCACGCCGCTCTCTGCTCGCAGGCGCAGGCGCTGGTCCAGTACCTGGAGGAGCCGCTCACGCAGGTGGCCGCGTCCTGACCACGGAGCCGAGGGGCTCCGAGCTGCCACCGGCAAAGCCCGTTCGTTTGACACCGTCACCGGCAAAGATGGGGGGTGAGCAGCCCCAGAGGGATCCCAGAGCTCGGTCCCGCTTTGGTGTGGCCTTTAAAAATAAGGTGGGGGGAGCAAAACACTGTGGGGGGAATAAAAGCGTGTCTAATGCTTGTGTTTTGTGTCTTTTGCAAATAAAAGGTGCGGGGGGGGGAACACATGCCAGGCAGGGCTGGGGTGCCCCAGGCAGGGCTGAGGGTGCCCCAGGCAGCGTTTTGGGGCTGCCTGTAGCCCCAGGATGGGCTTGGGGAAATCAAGGCAGGGGCTGTTGGGGGCTCATGTCAAGGGGGAGGGTACGACAGAGCTGGGCCCGCTCTGCATCCCTGCCCGGCGGCATCGGGGCGGTGTGGGGGCTCCTTCGCTTCCCCGGTTTCCCCGGTGTTCACACGGTGGCAGCAGAGACGAGGAAATGCATTGGCAGGCGGGTGGAGCGGGGGGTTCGGCTGCCGCCCCGGCTGCCCGCGCTGCCTGTGCCCCAAGCTGCGCCAGCCTCCGCAGCCGGGATCAGGCCCCGGCTCCTCCTCCGGCCGCCCCGTGGCGGTCCCAGGGGTGACACTACCTGCCCAACCTGCGCTGCGACACCCGGTCCCACCCCTTGAGTCAACCGGCCGAGCCGCGCTGCCAGCCCGCCCGCCCCGCCGCTCCCGGGACCCGCTCGGAGCCCGGACCCCGCTCGCTCCCCTGGGCCCCGCTCGGACCGCAGACCGCGCTCGGACCCCGGAACCCCTCTCGGACCCCGGAACCCTCTCGGATCCACCCCGGACCCTCAGACCCCTCTCGGACTCCGCACCCCCGCTCAGACCCCCAGACCCCACTCGGACCCCGGACCCTTCTCGGACTCACTCCGGATTCCGCTCACTTCCCCGGACCCCGCTCACTCCCCGGACCCCTCTCGGACCCCGGGCCGCACACCCCGCTCGCTCCCCGGTCTCCGCTCGCTCCCCGGCCCCCGCCGCTCCCTCCCCAGCCGGGCGGACACCGGGAGGACTCTTGGCTCCCCGCATCCCCTCCCCCGGTGCCTCCCGGGCCCGTCCCCCCGCCCGCCCGAGGCCCCGCAGCGGGAAGGAGGAACCCGGGCGGCAGCCGGGGCGACATGGGCAGCGCCGAGGAGGATTACAACTTTGTGTTCAAGGGTGAGTCCTGCGCTCGGGGACAACCCCCGTGCCCAAAGCGGGTGGAGAGAACGCTGGGGCTGCGGGGAAGGAATTGGGGTGCTGTGTCCCCACGGCTGCTGTGTCCCCAGCTGCCAGTCCCTGCAGCTCTGGTGTGCGCCGGGAGCTCCAAAGGGTTTTGGGATCGGGGAGCAGGCACCGGCCTTGGTCGCGTCCCTGGTTGACGGCGGCAAGGTCAGGGCTCTGAATGGCACCGGGGTCCGTGGAGGCGCCGGGAGACCCATCCCCACGCCAAGGCTGCAGACGTGGGGCGCTGGGTGCATTGCTGGTGCGTGGTGGCGGCTGAGGCGGCCAGGGCTGAGCGTGTGGGGCAGAGACGGCGTGCGAGCCCATTAACACTTGAAAGCAGCAGGTGTTCAAAAGTCCTTTTGCCGCGGTGACCTGGGTGGTGACGCACGCAGAGGACGTGGGGTCAGAGCTGTGCTGGAGAAACGGGGGCACAGCCTCATGCCCCCCAACTTGAGCTCCAGCGATGTGACACCCCAGTGTCCTGCGTCTCTGCCGGGGAGACCTCACTGGGATTCAGTGATCCCCTGAGGGAAAGGGAAGAGGGACAGGCCCTGGTGCGCCACCACTCCTGGGTGCCCATTGCGGAAGGGTGACCTGAGACCCTCCAGTGTTCTCGCCCTGCTCCTGCTGCCTGGTCACCCCCTGTCACCCCAGACCAGACGGGGAGCATGGATGGGCTCAGCCGAGATGGCTCAGCCACACTCAAGGGGCTGAGAGCTCATGATGCAGGGACAGGACACCCGTTTGCTGACGGAGAGACCCCAGTGAGTGTCACACCCACAACCAGCATCCGTGGTCATGAAATGGGGGGTGGTTGTGCACCCTGTGCCAGCAGCTGGGGGGTCTGGCTGCTGCGCTGCCAAGGCAAAGAGCTGCTGGCTTGGGTCAGAAAGGTTGTTTGAGTTACTGTGAAGGGTCTCGGAGCAGCCTTCTCTGCTCCACAACAGGCTCTCTCCCTTCCTTCCGCAGTCGTCCTGATTGGAGAGTCCGGGGTGGGCAAAACCAACCTGCTCTCCCGCTTCACCCGCAACGAGTTCAACCACGACAGCCGCACCACCATCGGGGTGGAGTTCTCCACCCGCACCATCATGGTGGGAGACGCCGTGGTGAAGGCTCAGATCTGGGACACGGCCGGGCTGGAGCGGTACCGCGCCATCACCTCCGCGTAAGCATGGGATGTCCCCCTGCTCCCTGGGTGGTAATGCCCTTGTAATCGAGCCCCACGGGTGAGGGTGCCATGGGGGGTGTCCCAAGCGTGGTGGGATTCTGCCGTAGGTATTACCGAGGAGCTGTGGGTGCCCTGGTTGTCTTTGACATCACTAAGCACCAGACGTACGACGTGGTGGAGCGCTGGCTGAAGGAGCTGTACGACCACGCCGAGGCCAACATCGTCGTCATGCTGGTGGGGAACAAGACCGACCTCGCGCAGGCTCGGGAGGTGCCCATGGAGGAGGCGAAAATGTTTGCAGGTACCGGCTGGCACCCTGAGAGCAGGGACCCACACCTGGGTGTCTCTAAAGGGCTCTGAAACAGCCATGCGCTTGCTGGGTCTGCATTGTCTCGGGGGACTCTTCTCCTTGCAGACAACAACGGGCTGCTGTTCGTCGAGACCTCGGCGCTGGACTCCACCAACGTCGAGCAGGCGTTTGAGACCATCCTGAAGGGTACATGGCGCGGGGAACGGGGATGCGGGGCTGAGCGGAGGATGCACGGCGTCTCCGCGCTGCCCCACGCGAGCGCTTCAGGGCTGGTTTTGGCGTCGTCTTTCTGGCTGGTTTGGTTTCTGGCCTTTCTCGCTGCGTGTTTCAGTCCCCATGGCTTTGTTCTGACAGCCCCAGGGCGTCCCCAAAGCCCCGGGGGCTCCTTCCCCCCCCTGTAATCCCCAGTTCCCCTTCCTGTTGTCCTGGCTCCTGACTCATCACCTCCAGCATCCTGCTGAACCAGCCCTGGGGACCTGGGGGGACAGGGATGGCGATTTCTCTGGGAATGGCAGCCAGCAGCGTTGGGGCAGGAATGTGGTGAGGTGTGCCGTGTTGTGCCATGCCATGCCATGCCATGCCATGCCATGCCATGCCATGCCATACTGGGCCGTACTGGGAGAGCTGCCAGCCCTGGCATGGGGTGAAACACTAATCCAGGTTGGGCAAGAGGAAGTTGCCCAAGCGCGGGGTGTTCCCCAGGCACTGCAGAGATGCAACTTGGGGGAGCTGCTCCCTTGTCACCCCTCAACTCATCCCCTCTGCTGCACAAAGAGGACAGAGCCACCGATGTGCCAAGCGGGGGCTGCGGGCTCGACGCTGTCCCTACTTTCCTGGGGGACCCTCGGCTGACACGCAGACCCCCTTGGCACCTCTTGTTTTGCAGAGATCTTCCACAAGGTGCAGCAGCAGAAGCAGAGGAACAGCCAAAGCAACGCGGTGTCGCTTGCCAACGAGAGCCCGGAGAGCGCGGCCGCGGCGCGGATGGAGAAGCGCCAGTGCTGTGTCCCCCTGTGAGCTGGCCGGGCACGCCGGGTGGCCCCTGGGGACCCCGCAGCCCTGGGACGTGCCGGTGCCATAGAGCTGGGTCTGCCTCCGCACAGACCACTGGCGTGGGCTGGTGCCAGCGAGCCTGCGGTGCCGCTCTCATCCTGGTGCCATGGGGACCAGCAGCCCAGGCAGTGGCCAAATTCTGCCCTAAACAGCGAGAAGCACCAGTGCTGGGAGCCCTGCTCTGTCTGCTTCATTTGTGTTGGGCTCCCAGCCCCCCCTGGACTTGCAGAGGACCGGGACACCCCCGCGGTGCAGCCGGAATGTTCTGGCCAGGATTGTGCCCATGATGGGAGCTGCGCTGCCTGCAGCTGACCCTGGGGTTGCTCCTGCAGGGCCACCCTGTGCCAGGCACTGAGGATGCTGCTGTCCCCACAGCTCTCTGTCCCCACCAGGGACTGCTCTAGGCTCACCCCAAGCCCTAAGGAGCTCAGCCCTTGGCACAGCTTTGTCCCCATCCCAGACATGGGACAAGCGTGACAACAGGACCCAGTGAAAGTCCCTCCCGTCAGGGTTTGGTGCTGTGTGTCCGGCACGGCGGTGACGCAACCATTAAAGGTCTTACGAAACGGCAGGTTTGCTGAGCTGGAATTCCTGCGTGCTTGCCGTCCCGTGCTGTGGTCTCTCTGCACCCCCTTGCATGTCCCCACACCTTTGGTGGCTCATAGTGGACAGCTGGCCATGACTGTCCCCACTGGTGGCACAGCCGTGGCTTCTCCCTGCTGCTGTGCGGTGTCTTGCATGGGGACAATCGAGTGTCGTGCACCCCAGAGCACTGGGGAAGGCGCAACAGCGCTGAGCAGGTACCGGAGCCCTCACCCGGGGCCTTGGGGACAACCGGCTGCTGCCACCTCTAAGAGACGGGGCCTGTCCTGTCCCAACCAGCTGTGGGAGCAGCTGCATTCACAGAACCCCAGAATGTCAGGGTTGAAGGGCCCTGGAAAGCCCATCCAGTGCAATCCCCCCATGGAGCAGGAACACCCAGATGAGGTTACACAGGAAGGTGTCCAGGCGGGTTGGAATGTCTGCACAGAAGGAGACTCCACAACCCCCTGGGCAGCCTGGGCCAGGCTCTGCCACCCTCACCCCAACAAGTTGCTTCTCATCTTCCAGCGGAACCTCCTGTGTTGCAGTTTGCACCCATTGCCCCTTGTCCTGTCCCTGGTTGTCACCACAAGAGCCTGGCTCCATCCTCCTGACACTGCCCCTTTCCATCTTGATCCCCAGCAATGAGTCCCCCCTCAGGCTCCTCTTGTCCAGCTCCAGAGCCCCAGCTCCCTCAGCCTTTCCTCACACGGGAGATGCTCCACTCCCTCCAGCATCTTGGTGGCTGCGCTGGACTCTCTCCAGCAGTTCCCTGTCCTGCTGGAGCTGAGGGGCCACAGCTGGACACAAGATTCCAGGTGTGGTCTCCCCAGGGCAGAGCAGAGGGGCAGGAGAACCTCTCTCCACCTAAATTCCTGCCCCCCCCCCCGCCTTACCTGGCACAGGTGAGCACACCTGGCTGGTGACGGGCAGCCCTAGCCACCAATGGGTGCGGAGGAGGAAGGGCTGTGGCCGCCAATGGGTGCGCAGGGGACGGTTCTTGCCGGGGCTGGATAAGGCCCGGAAATCCCAGTTGGCCCAGTGCGAGCGGGGCTGAGCGAGATGCGGGGCAAGGATGACGAGTACGACTACCTGTTCAAAGGTGGGTGTCCTGCCCTGGCCCAGCCTGCAATGAGCAGGGCCCGTTTCAGCCCTGGGTGGGTGGTGCTGTCCCCATGCAGCACCCTTGGGTAGAGCTGGATGCTGTGGCTTGTGCAGGGAGATAACAGACAGTCCCAGTGCTTGTTGGGGCGCTGGGCAGAGCGGTAGGGGGTACCGGTGGTGCTGGGGCTGTAGGGTGGAGCTGAAATACTGCCAGCGGTCTGGGGGTTTGCTTAGTGCTGGTCTGGGTGCTGGTGACTGTTTGTGGCCCTGGTGGTAATTAAAGTAGCTCGTTAGTGCTGTGGGAGGAGTCTGGAGCCCTCAGCGGGGTGCAGCACCCCAGGGTGGCTGGGGCAGGGTGCTGGGGGAGCTGCCCTGTGGGTGCTGTGTCGGTCTCTGGTTCGGGTGCTCCCCCCTGGCTGGGCTCAGAGTGCAGTTCTGGAGCCGAGAGAGCAGATTTCCAAGGGGAAAAGCTGATCTGCTCCCCCGGCTGCACCCAGGAGAAGGGGCCAGTTTGTCCTCCGCGGTGCTGGTCACGGTGTGACCCCTCCAGCGTGCGAAGGGGACAGGGCTGCGACCCTGACGGTGCAACGCTGCTTTTCCCGGCTGTAGGAACCCATGGAGCGCCTCTCTCTGAGCTGCCACCCCCTGCACGCACCGGCTCTCCCGGTGACGGTGGCGCTACCCTTGTGCCGGGTGAAGCCAGGGGACGGCTTGGCAATGTCACAACCTCCCGAGCAATAAAAGCCAGGGAGTGAGATCACCCGTTGGCCGCGGTGAGTCAGCGCTGCCGGAAAGGACCCGAGTGATCCCAGTGATTCCAGCCACTGCCATCCGGCCCCTCGCACATCCCTGGCCCCTGCTCGGGAAAATCCTCCTCTCCGGAGCTATTCGGGACCCGACAAGGGGAAACGCTGATGCCTTGGGGTGAGGTGGCTGGGCAGGGACTCCTCTAGCTGGTGCCATGGCAGCCATGCGGCTCCGTGGTGGTCGTGGCGCAGGGTCCTCCCGCTGCGCCGTCCCCTCCCTGGGGTCCAGGGCTGAGAGCAGCTCTGCATCCCCTTCCTCAGTCTCCTGGTGGTCTTTGGGGTCCTTAGAATGACCAGAAAGCTCCGTTTTGAGCACAAGGTGTGCTCACCCCTCCTGAAGTCCAAGGGAGATGCGATTTTTAGGGCCTGTGCCGTCTGGGGTTGGACGGCCCTGCCGAGAACAGCTTCTACCCCTGAGAAACAGGATGGTTGCTGCTTGACGCGGCCTCATCCTGATTTCCACCGAGGTGGGAGCACCAGCCGCCTTCTCACGTTGCCAGGAATGATGTGGATCCCAGCTGCGCTTTGGGGAAAGCCCCCGGTGCTGCTGGAGGTCTTGGGAGAGATGAGAGATGGCCCTGGGCGCTGCTGCTCCATGGACCTTCCCCGGGGCTCCGGTGCGGAGCTCCTGGCATTCCCATCCCCGCTCTGCGCTGGGACGTGGTGTGTGGAGGATGCTCCACCAGCACTCGTGGGGTTGTGATCTCTGCTTTAACTGGCTCATGCTGCACGTTCAGTGAGGACTGAGCGTGATAAATGCTTTTGTGTGGGGTGGAGGATGCTGCTCGAGTCCCCTGGAGCATGCGGTGCCCGTGGGGACCCGCGCAGGGTCGCTGTGTGCCTGGCAGGGGGTGGTCTTGCTCCTCTCTCCCTCCTCAGCCTGGTTTCCCAAGGCTTTCCCCTACGAACCCTTTTCTTGCTGGCTGCAGCGGTGATGCAGCGCGACACGCTCGTGCCTCAGTTTCCCTCCGCTGTACTTAGTGCTGGTTTATGGCGGGTGGGGCTCTGAGGTGCCAGCGGCGCTGCCCTCCTGTCCCCAGCCCACGGAGGTGCTTTGGTGGTGCCAGCGAGAGCACGGCGCTGCCGGGACAGGGATGGACGTGGCGGTCGAGCTGGTGGAAGCAACAGCTTCCCATTGATTAAACATCAAGCCCAGATCAAAGTGGTGAGGCTCGGCCTTAACGAACCCGGCTCATCACCAGCCTGTTTTCTACCCATTCGTGCAGGGTAGTCCAGGCTGCCATGGTCCTCTTGGGCCTTCATGTAGCATCCGGTGACTTTGGGTGCTGCTTGGAGGAGCCACCCTTCCCTCCCTTGGTGGCTGGTGAGGCTCTGGTGCCTTTTGGCTACTGTTGGTGACCCCGGGGAGCTGCTCCGCACGCTACCGGGCTCCATGGAGCAACACTGCACTGCCTGCCCTGCGACGGGGGTTTGGGTGGCCCAGGCAAGGCAGCCGAGTTCCTACGAGCTGGAGCTGACGGGGAAGGACATGGAGCAACCTCCTTGGAGGACGGTGGCTGCTGAGCCTTTGATGAGCGCAGATGCATCTTGCTGCGTATCCATGGGGTGTTTTGCAGCCCTGAGGACGAGCGTGGCCGTGCGGCACAGCCGGTGGTCCCTCGCTCGGTGTTGCTGCTCCGGCTTTGTCCCCAGCGCGGTCGCTGCGTGGTTGGGGTCTCAGTCCTGCTGCTGGCAGATCCCGGGAGGGAGAAGTGCCCCCCAAGCTTGGTTCCAAGAGGGTGGGTCAAGTGAAGTTGGAGTGCACCCGGAGAACGAACAGAATCGGCAGCGAGGGGAATTAAACAAACAAAAGGAAATCAGAACCTGTTGAGTCATAAACTCAACAAACTTGATAGGGGAGCTGCGTGATAAAACCTCCCCGGAGCCTGTTCCACCAGATTTCACAGGAACCAGCCAGGTGTGGGACAAGCAGAAAGTGCATTTTGCTGATCCACACCCAGCGATTTCCCCACTCATGCTCAGGGCTGGACAACAGCAGTAGACGAGGATGCTGCTTCCTTTTCGCCGGGGTCTTTCAGTCCTCTCGTGTGCCCCCGGGGCTGGAGCTTGGGCTGGAAATAGGAGCCCCGTTCTGCTTGGCCTCTCTGGCCGGGCTGTTTCCGCAGCTCCTGGCTCTGGTTTTCTGCCTGTTTGGGTACGTAGGTGCATACTGCACCTTCCTGTCACCGGTGCTGGGACAGAAACCCACGGAACATTCCAGACAGGGGTTTATTGAGGTGTATTTAGAGGCGGCTGCGGTGCCGTGGGGATGAGCAGGGCGTGCTGGTCCTGCTCCCTGAGTGCAGTTTGCCATCGCAGCCCCCCACGCAGCAAGTGGAGGTGGGTTTGGTTGGGGGCACAGCTGGGGACCCCCCACCCTTCCCGAGTTGGGCAGCGGCTTTGCCGGGATGGTCGGTGTTTCCGGATGCAAATGCCTCTGCTGGGTGTCCCGGGGGGGCTGACACTGTGCTTGTGTCCCCCCAGTTGTGCTCATCGGGGACTCTGGGGTGGGGAAGAGCAACCTGCTCTCCCGCTTCACCCGCAACGAGTTCAACCTGGAGAGCAAGAGCACCATTGGGGTGGAGTTTGCCACGAGGAGCATCCAGGTGGACAACAAGACGGTGAAGGCTCAGATCTGGGACACGGCCGGGCAGGAGCGGTACCGGGCCATCACCTCGGCGTGAGTTCCCTTGCTCCCCGCACGCCTCCCTCGCCGGGGGCCGCGCTGTGACCGTGTCCCCTTGCTGTCCCCAGCTACTATCGGGGGGCGGTGGGAGCTCTGCTGGTCTACGACATCGCCAAGTACCTGACGTACGAGAACGCCGAGCGCTGGCTGAAGGAGCTGCAGGACCACGCGGACGCCAACATCGTCATCATGCTGGTGGGCAACAAGAGCGACCTGCGGCACCTGCGGGCCGTGCCCACCGACGAGGCCCGGAGCTTCGCAGGTATGTGCCCCGTGCTGTCCCACCTCGAGGGACATGCAGCTGGTGGCACCTGCCTGAGCTCGCTCTGTCCTTGCAGAGAAGAACGGTTTGTCCTTCCTGGAGACGTCTGCTCTGGACTCCACCAATGTGGAGACGGCTTTCCACAGCATTCTCTCGGGTAAGGGGCAACCAGGAAAAGGGGGGACGGAGGTGGGTTCCCCGTTGAGGACCCTGGTTGTACATTCTGGGGTGAAATCCTGCTAGCCTGGATGGGGCGGTGTTGGCATTTGCACCCCTTGAGATGTATGTTCTGGGAGCGGGCAGCTCCTCCACTGAAATATACATTAAGTCGTGGTCAATGGGGCAGAGTCCAGATGGGGCCTGTATCCAGTGCAGTGCCTCAGGGGTCGGTGCTGGGACCAGCACTATTCGATATATTCATCAATGACTTGGATGAGGGAATAGAGTGACAGCGAGTTTGCTGGTGACACCAAGCTGGGAGGAGTGGGTGACACTGGAAGCTGTGCTGCCATCAGAGACCTGGACAGGCTGGAGAGCTGGGCGGGAGAAATGTGATGAAATAGAACAAGGGCAAGTGTAGAGTCTTGAGTGTGGGCAGAACAAGCCCAGGTTCCAGTGTAAGTTGGGAATGAGCTGTTGGAGCAGTGAAAAGGGAGCTGGGGGTCCTGGGGACAGCAGGGGGACCATGAGCCAGCACTGGGCCCTTGTGGCCAGGAAGCCAATGGGACCTGGGGTGGGTTAGAAGGGGGTGGTCAGTAGGTCAGAGAGGTTCTCCTGCCCCTCTGCTCTGCCCTGGGGAGACCACACCTGGAATCTTGTGTCCAGCTGTGGCCCCTCAGTTCCAGCAGGACAGGGAACTGCTGGAGAGAGTCCAGCGCAGCCACCAAGATGCTGGAGGGAGTGGAGCATCTCCCGTGTGAGGAAAGGCTGAGGGAGCTGGGGCTCTGGAGCTGGACAAGAGGAGCCTGAGGGGGGACTCATTGCTGGGGATCAAGATGGAAAGGGGCAGTGTCAGGAGGATGGAGCCAGGCTCTTCTGGTGACAACCAGGGACAGGACAAGGGGCAATGGGTGCAAAGTGCAACACAGGAGGTTCCGCTGGAAGATGAGAAGCAACTTGTTGGGGTGAGGGTGGCAGAGCCTGGCCCAGGCTGCCCAGGGGGTTGTGGAGTCTCCTTCTCTGCAGACATTCCAACCCGCCTGGACACCTTCCTGTGTAACCTCATCTGGGTGTTCCTGCTCCGGGGGGATTGCACTGGGTGAGCTTTCCAGGGCCCTTCCTCTCCGTAGCATTCTATGATTCTATGATTTAAATGTATATCTTTTTCCTCTGTTCTCTCTCTGCTGGCAGAGATCTACCGCATCGTGTCGCAGAGGCAAATGGCTGGGCAGCCAGAGTCGGAGTTCGGCCCCGCCACCACCATCGAGCCCATCCGGGTGCTGCCCACGCAGCAGGAGGGCAGGCAGGCGCCGTGCTGCCAGAACATCTGATCCAGGGTGTCCCTGCCCCGGCACCCCCAGCACCCAGCATGTGGGGCCATCATGTTTCCCACCCCCACCGCAGCCCCCCAGGGCACGGTTGGCTGGTGGCTGCCTGGGCATGGCTGCTCTTGGGTGCCTGTGTGTTGCTGTGTTTATGTAGGACCTACACAAACTGGGGGGGGGGAGTGAAGCATCAGGGCCTCACCCCATGGTTGGGACATGCCCTCCCCTCATGTCATTGCTTCCTTTAGCCCCGAAGGCGCAGTCACGGGGTGACTTGGGTGGCACTGAGCAAGCCCAAACGTCCTCACTCCCTTGTTTGGTGTGGCATTCCAGCAGCACCCCTGGGTGCAGCTCTCGGGTGGGGTGGGGGCACCAGCTGCACCCTTCTCTGGTGAAGCGAGAAGCAGCACAGTGGGTGCACCCAGCCCTGCCCCTTCACCACGAGGGCTGGCTGCACCTATGGGTGCTGGGGGGGACCCCCCAGGGTGGGTTCTGGGGGTCACTCCCTCCTTGTCCCTGGAAGGACCCACTTTTCATGCCAGGAGCCCCCACAGAGGGAAAAGCTGCACGGGGGCTGGAGCAGAGACCAGGGGTTGTGTCCTTTGAGGGGGTGACAAGGGAGTCCCATGGGTGGCGTATGGTGGGTGCTTGGTCCTTGCTGCGTGGTGGCCGGTACCAGCGCAGGAGCCGCCCTGTCACCTTGGCCCGACTTGCACCCACTCCGCTCTGGTCTATGTCACTCAAGGCTGGTGACGGCGTGGGGACACAGCTGCCACTAGATGGAGCGGCTGCTGCACCCACGGGGTGACAGCGGCCCCATCCCCTGCCTGGGGACAGCGGGTCTTCCCAGAGGGGACATCACCCAAGATACTGGGACAGACTGGGCTGAGCGCCGGGCCACTCTCAGGGTGACTGGCAGGTGTCAATCAAGATGGGTGCAGGTGCTGTGCTGGCCTTCCTGGGAGAGCCTGGCCCTCCCCATTCCCCCCAGTGCTGGGAGCGTGTCCCCCATTGCAGGATAGGGTTTGGGGGGGTCTGTGTCTCTCCATGGCTGCCCCCATTCACCGTATCTCGCTGTGCTGTGCCGGCAGGATCTGTGGGTCTGGCCTTGGGGCGTCTGACCGTGTGTGCTGGTTTGACTGAAAACAGGTTAATTTTCCTCATGCAGTTACAAACCTTCCTTTCCCATCGCTCGTTATTTGGACTTAGTCTGAGAACAAGAGATACCAGCCCAGCACAGTTAATGTGTTTAATTGCTCTGCTCTGAGAGCCAAGGACACTCTGAGCTCTGCCCACAGGGGTGAGGCAGCGAGGAAGGGGATGGACGGACAGAGCTGGACTGACACCCACACTGAGCAACCAGAGTGTTCCAGCCCATTAGTGTTGTGCTCCAGATATCAGGAGAGTTGGGTCTTCTGCTCGTTTTCTTGGCCGCTTTCTCTTGCACGTGTTGGTTTTATTCCTTCGCTCTTTTGGTGCAGCTGGGGGAGGTTTTGGTGCGGGATGTTTCTGCCTCTTTCCCTCTTTTCTCTCTCTGGGATGGGCTGTGGGACCAGGTGCCGTTTCCTGGGACTGGCTGCTCAGCATGTTCATGAGGAATTGCCTTGACTACCTTTTATTTCTGTTTTATGTAGATATGTACTAGTAGTGTATTAGTATTTTGTTATTTTATTAAACTGTGTTTATCTCAGTCCAAGTCTCTCCCTTCCCTTTGGATTCTCTCCCCTATTTAAGGGTTGGGGAGTGGGTAAGCGAGCGGCTGCGTGGTTGTGTTGCCAGCTTGGGTTAACCCACGACATCATGGTTAGAGGTTGTCCCCGGCGTGTGACAGTTCCAACCAGCCTGTGCCCACACCAGCTGGCAGGGGCACAGCGCCGTGCAGCCCCGCGGAGAGCGGCCGCCTCCTCCCGCACCATCTGCCCGCACCGAGACGCGGCGCCAAGAGGTGATGTCAGCCCGTCAGGGGGGTGCCGAGGGGGTGGGGATTAAGGATCCTGCTCCCAGCCCTGCAAGGGGACGTGTTGAGCCAAGTGGTCCTTGGGGCTCGTGGCCAATAGACCACAGAACCCCAGAATGTCAGAGGTTGCAGGGCCCTGGAAAGCCCATCCAGTGCAATCCCCCCATGGAGCAGGAACACCCAGATGAGGTTACACAGGAAGGTGTCCAGGCGGGTTGGAATGTCTGCACAGAAGGAGACTCCACAACCCCCTGGGCAGCCTGGGCCAGGCTCTGCCACCCTCACCCCAACAAGTTGCTTCTCATCTTCCAGCGGAACCTCCTGTGTTGCAGTTTGCACCCATTGCCCCTTGTCCTGTCCCTGGTTGTCACCAGAAGAGCCTGGCTCCATCCTCCTGACACTGCCCCTTTCCATCTTGATCCCCAGCAATGAGTCCCCCCTCAGGCTCCTCTTGTCCAGCTCCAGAGCCCCAGCTCCCTCAGCCTTTCCTCACACGGGAGATGCTCCACTCCATCATCTTCGTGGCTCAGATTTGCCATCCCACCAAGCGCTGACACGGACACGTGGGGTGACGAGCTTGTTTAGGCTCACGGAGACACCTTCAGCTCAGTTTTGTTCCAAGTTTTCCGGCTTTTAAAGGATTTCCACTGGAATGAAGCAGCGGGAAGGGTGACACATGGCCCAGGCCGCACACGAGGCTCAGGGACCGGGGACGGTGCTGCTGGCAGGACTGGGAGTAGCAGCGGCTGCATGGGAGATGCCAGTCTTGCAAATTCAGTTCCTTTGCTTTAATTAACCCTTAATTAACCCTCAGAAGTGTTCTCAAAGGCACGAGACACTCATGACGGTACCAGGTTATGGTCCCCATCCCAACTACTGCTCCTGGCAACCCTACAGCATGGACAGAAACCAAGAGCAGACACCAAGTTTCTTAAGTAATAATACTTTAATAAAATTAAGTTCTTAATGTAATTTAGCACATTTAATACATTAACCCTTTCCCTTCTTTGTTTTCTACAAGTTGTGCAACATCATTATTTTAATTTTTTATTTTATTTTAACTTTTTTTCCTTCTCCCCTTATACTATATGCCTCAAAACTCAGACAACGAGCCTAACTCTACTTCTATGTTCGGTTATATCTCTCTCTCAGGCCTTTATTTTGTGTTTTTGCGTAACGCCGGAGAGACGAAAATACCTGGATGGAACATTGTGATCAGTTTCCAATAGTAACAATCCCGACTACAGGTTTCCTATGACGTTAAAAGCAAAATAAGAAAGCCAACACAACATAATAGGGGATGGAGTTGAAACGGAGGGGCCACACAGTCGGGCTACAAGCGGGCAACTCTGTGGCTGCTGGCTCAGCACGAGCTTGGCGGTACCGTGGAGCAGGACCGTGGGACGGCGCCGGGAAAGCGGATACACGCGAACTTGGACAGCGGTTCCGAGCCAGGACGAGAGCGAACGCAACGCCGGTCAAGCCAAAGTCGTGAAGGGTGGCGCGGGGGATGTATCACCCGCATCGATGGGCCGCGGTGGGTTGGGGTTTGCTTGAGCTCACGTCTTAAGTGGGAAAGCCCAGCGGCATAAGCGGAGCCTGGATTTGAACCGGGCACAGCCCTGCGGCCCCGAAGGCTCCGATGGCGCAGCCATGGGGGTTTCACAGCCCAGCGGACCCACCGCTTTGGGATCCACTCGCTCCCCGCATCCCACCGCCTTTCACGTTTGCTTCACGCTGCTTTGAACTCAGGAGCGAATCCTCAATTGCAAACCAGGATCTAGCTCCTGATTTTGATTTTCTTACAGTTATCTCGACCGGGATTCGTAAGGGAAAATGTTTCCCAGATGGCCTGTGACCGCGTCTCTGCGTCCCAGCTTTGGGAGCAGAGACGTGATCTCCGAGGCCACCGAGCGCTGCTCTGTCTCGTCATTCTCTTTCTCTGCAAGTTACTTCAAAAGCATCATCGCAAACCTGAAAGCACATTCTACCGTCAGCCGCCCGGTAAACCGGTGCCACCGCGACTTCATTTTTTATCGTGCGGTGGAACAACTCCAGATTTGACATTAGTGTCGCTTTACTGGGGGTGACTTTCAATCGGCTCCATTAGCAGCCCTGAAGTGATGCTGGAGCGTAGGTTGAAACGGCTTCGGATTCCAGCAGAGTAACCCCAGTGAAACGGGGAGTTCCACGGGAGGACCTGCCCGTGGTTCAGCAGAACTGAAATCCCCCCAGCACCAATTACGGCTGAATTTTCCATCGAACTGACAGCAGAACGTGCATTCGGGTGCTTATAGTATGTGAAAATGCACAATGAAATACAGAGATTGCTCCCTAACATCCTAGAAAGGTTATTGGAAGAACCAGCCCATCCTGGCTCTGCTCCTGCCGGTGCAGACAGAGCCAGGATGGGACCCCACTATTAATACACAAGTTACTATAAAGTGCATCCACTTTCCAGTCCAGGGCATCACCGTACGACGTCAATCACTGACTCTTCAAGTATCGAAACGAAAGAAATGAGGTAAAACAAAACAAATGAAAGAGCAAACAGGCTGCCTCGCCGCCCCTGCGAGGAAGGACCAGGCGCTTGATTCCACCGAGCACGAACCCCTCCGAAAGCGCGGGAGACATCGTGCCCTGCTTCCCGAAACCTGAGGAGGGTCCCGTGATCGCTGATTCACAGTGCTAAACGCAGAAACCCAATGAGAACTGTCTTTGCTTCCTGTCCTAACCTATTGCATGGCTTTGCTGAAGGAATGCTGGTAAGCGGCTGTTTCGTCCCACCCCGGCAGCGGGTGCGTGGGTTGCGGGACAAGAGGCAACCGCTGTGTTTCTCAAAGGCTTTGGGATCTTTGTGGATGCTCCTGAGCTACAGGACATCGCTGGGTTCGCTACGGATAGGATAGGAGCCCCCCCGATAATGAATGGAGTCGACGCTAGGTCGAGTTATACCATGTAAACAGCGATTTTGGTGCGGTGAAAAACAGTCACCAACGCTCCGGAGGAAAGTGCTGGCCCGGCTCTGAAATGTACGGAGCAGATGAACCAGCCGGTCGGGGCCATGAGGCAGATCCTGCCCCAAACGGCCCAGCGTGGATCTGCCGGCAGCGGCGAAGCGGAACGGACCCGCCGTCCAGCGCCGGCACCGCACCGGAACAGCCTCTTCCTTTGCTTTTGCTGCCGAAAATGGGTGCTCAAGCATCCCCATCCCTGGGGTGGCTGCGGGAAGGGCCCTGTGGCCTCAGGGCTCAACCCGGAGATGGAGCCTGCCGAAAAACGGGTGCTCAAGCGTCCCCATCCCCGGGGTGGCTGCAGGAAGGGCCCTGCGGCCTCAGGGCTCAACCCGGCGATGGAGCCTGCCGAAAAACGGGTGCTCAAGCGTCCACATCCCCGGGGTGGCTGCGGGAAGGACCCTGTGGCCTCAGGGCTCAACCCGGCGATGGAGCCTGCCGAAAAACGGGTGCTCAAGCGTCCCCATCCCCGGGGTGGCTGCAGGAAGGGCCCTGCGGCCTCAGGGCTCAACCCGGCGATGGAGCCTGCCGAAAAACGGGTGCTCAAGCGTCCCCATCCCCGGGGTGGCTGCGGGAAGGGCCCTGCGGCCTCAGGGTTCAACCCGGCGATGGAGCCTGCCGAAAAACGGGTGCTCAAGCGTCTCCATCCCCAGGGTGGCTGCAGGAAGGGCCCTGTGGCCTCAGGGCTCAACCCGGCGATGGAGCCTGCCGAAAAACGGGTGCTCAAGCGTCCCCATCCCCGGGGTGGCTGCGGGAAGGGCCCTGTGGCCTCAGGACTCAACCCGGCGATGGAGCCTGAGTGCAACAAACCCACCCAACAAGCCAAAATGTGGCATCTTCAAAGATGCCGGTTGCTAAACGAACCCATCCCACGGCACGCATCGTTTCCTGGGTGCGGCGCTTCCTCACCGGCTTTAGATATAACCAAATAAAAAGATATTAAAAAGAAAACCAAGCAAAAAGGGAACAAAGCGACCCTAACGTGCGGTGTGTCCTGCCCAGCTCGAGGGCAGAAAGCCCAACGCGCGGCCCCGCGCCGTCGCACCAGCACCTCGCTGCCCTCGGGCTCTGTCCGTCATGATAGAGGGGACTTCATCCAATTGTCCTTTCCCACCCGGGTGTTGTCCCATCGCCAGGAGCCGCCGACACCTTCGGTGCTCGGAAAACAGCATAAACAGCACAAAAGAAGCGACGGCGACTTCGATCGTTGCTTATTGTTCAATTTCGCGCTCCAGGCCCGAGGCTGGAGGTCGGAATAAGGCAAAAAGAACAGCCTAAAACTGGGTTTTGTTCGGTGAGTAGCCAAATCTTTATATTTGTATTAAAAAAACATAAAACCCCGAACTTATCTTGTTAAAAAAATACATATTATTAGATCCCTTTTTGTTTTTTTCCCCTCTATAAAAATAACTTCAGGACTTTGACGGAAGGTACCGGTCGGGGGGGTGTTATTTTGTTAGGCTTTCGGTCGTTTATTTGTTTGCTTCAGAAAAATAGCACCAAAAAAGATGGAATTTGTGGGGAAGTTCAAAATGATCTCGTTTACAAGCTTATTTTACATTCTGCTCTGTCTGGGATCACTCGGATCTACTATAGATTAAACAATATGGATAGCATCTACTATTTGAGCTAGTTAATTTCATTTTCATCTTTACTCTAGGATTATATGAAATAAATTTGAACGTTTATTATTATTATTATTATTATTATTAACTTTTTCTTAATACCCATTAACTCAAACTTTTTGTTTCTTCTCCTTTTTGGTTAAAAACAAACAAACAAACAACAAAAATGTATTGTTTTAAAATGCTTCTTTGAAAGGCAACACAGCAGAAGCATCTCCCAGCTGCTTTGGAAGGGGAGCGGGACAAGGGCTGGTTGTGATGGGCGCCGGAGCCCCCGGGCGCTCGATGCTGCTCAACCCGCCTGGAAAGCGGCTCCTTGGGCCAACGCAAAACACTGGGGGACGTGGTTAAGCTAAGCTTAAGTGCTTTCCTGGATTAAAGCCTCACGGGGACACTCCAGGGTTGTCCCCACACGCATATGTGGCCACAGGGGGATAGAAAGGGGGATGTTTCCCCAGCTGGGATGGAGGGACGTTGGCTCTGAGCATGTTGTTCTGTCCCTCGGCCGCTCGCTCGGGCCCCCAAAGGCGCAGCGGACACGGGTCCTGCGCAAGCTCCCGAAGGATAACGGGGGGTGTTTGGACACCGGGATGTGTTTGGACACCGGGATGAATCCTCCCGTCCCCGCAGGCCGCTCGCCTACAGACAGAACCGGCGGCAAAGCTGAGGGTGGCGATGGATGGCGATGGATGGCGATGGCCGGCAGAGCGGCCTAGCCAGCACGCTCCGCCTGGGGATGGCCGAGCCGGGAAACCCTCTCTCCTGGGACAAAAGCGGGTTTATCGGGGCGCTCTGCAATCCTGCTGCAAATGGGACCGACGGCACAACTGCCCGGGATGCGACGGGGCCTGGCGGGAAGGCGAGAGGAGGGCTGAGGGACGGGGCAGAGCGCCCGGCCGCCCGCGCTCCCCACAGAACCCGCGATGAGGGCCGACGCGCGTCCCCCGTGCCCCCCGGGGACACTGTGGGACAGGGTGACGCTGCCCCAAGGCCCAGCCCGGCCTGGGGGGGGGTCACACACACCAAAAACCACCCCAGACCTGGGCCCTGGCAACAGGGATTCGCAAACAGGATGGGGGCTTCGAATTGACCGCGTGGCCTTTGATTCATAGTGGTTCTTTTCTTCTACTTCTCTGGTTCTTCGTTACCATTTTGCTTTTTTTTTTAATTAATTTTTCATTTTCTTTCTTTAAATACATCCAACTGTGTTAATTTCTTCTTTCTGGAAAGGGCTATCTGCACCATAACTATCACCTTTTACATACACACACGCACACACGAGAAAGGAAACATATATTAAAAACACTTTTTAAGCAATACTCTGGATACAAATGTATTTTTTAACCTACATATATTCTAAACCTTCTAAACTTTTAAGGATCACTTTATCATAAAATAAAATATCCTTTTTTCTTATAATAAATTACCTAATAAAAAGTATTTTTATTAGCCCAGTTCCTTGCTACATTTACATGTAATAAATGCATTTATTAAAATAGAATATTAAATTATAAAGAAATGTTCTAATTTTAAAATCTTCAGTCTTTTTTTTTCCCTCCTCTCTCTCTCTTTAAAAAACACCAGTAAATGCGACAAAATAAACCCTTCAAACACCAAAGGAACAGGTTGAAGCGTTTGGATTCCAGAGGTTCACAATATTAACAGTCTGAGCCTTGTATGTATGGAGATTCTTTTTAAGAAAGAAAGAAAAGAGAAAAAAACAATAGATATCCCTCCAGCTGAAAAATACTTTTGCAAATGGGAGCTAGGACAAGATATTTTTCATAGTATCTCCTCATTAAATATAAATCCAATTTTGGTTCTTTTTGTTATGTATTATAATACATACTATTCTCTATATAATTTATGAGGATGACATCACAGCATGATATTACTTCATCCCTCCGTTTCCCTTCGTTAGGTATTGTCACCCTCTCCCCCGCATCGTCCCTTCTCCGGGAGTCCCTGTCCCCCCCCCATTTCGCAAGAACCAGCCCAAGACACAGCGGGTTTGGAGGACACCCCAAAACCGTCCCCCCCACCCCGGTCACATCTCCCAATTCCCCCGTCACAAGGAAAGCTCGCAGGATGAGTCCCAAATTCAGCCCCCCCGCTTCTAGCGTCCTAATTGGCTGCGGTTTGGCAAAGCTGGCGTGTTAAACCCCGGCCATGAGCCGAACTGGGGTGGCTGGTACATCTGCAAGATGCGCTCCATCCATCCATCCATCCCACCGTCCCCAGGTCTGATCCTGTCCAAACCAACGCTCAGCACCTTCCATCGCAGCCACGCTCCAAAGCAAGCGCTGCGGGACCCGTTCCCCATCCCACAGACGTGCCACTGCGCTCGTGGAATCACCCGCCGCAGGATGAGCGCCCGGGCGACACAGCCGCCGGCATCGCCCCGGCACAGCTGGGTCCTCACCCAGGCTTCACCAGCCCCTTCGGGGGATGGAAACGCTCGAGGATGATGCACAAAACCAGCAGCGCCCAGTTGCACTGGGCCGCCCGCCAGAGCCCGTCCTGCGCACACCCGTGTCGTGGGTGCTCGCTCGCCGCACGGCGATGCAACATCGCGAGTCCACCCAATGGTTCTGTGGACCGACTCGTACAGTGATGCAACATCACGAGTCCACCAAATGGTTCTGCGGACCGACTCTTAGAGCGATGGAACATCATGAGCCCACCCAATGGCTCATTGGACTGACTCTTACGATACAACATCGCGAGCCCACCGAATGGCTCTTTGGACCGACTCTTAGAGCGATGGAACATCGTGAGCCCACCCAATGGCTCTTTGGACCAACTCTTGGAGCGATGGAACATCCTGAGCCCACCCAATGGCTCTTTGGAGCGACTTGTAGAGCGATAGAACATCATGAGCCCACCCAATGGTTCTGTGGACCGACTCTTAGAGCGATGGAACATCACGAGCCCACCCAATGGCTCATTGGACTGACTGTTACAATGCAACATCGCAAGCCCACCCAATGGCTCTTTGGACCGACTCTTAGAGCGATGGAACATCGTGAGCCCACCCAATGGCTCTTTGGACCGACTCTTAGAGCGATGCAACATCACAAGCCCACCGAATGGTTCTTCAAACCAACTCTTAGAGCCATGCAACGTCATGAGCCCACCAAAAGGTTCTTCAAAACGACTCATACAGTGATGCAACATCGCGAGCCCACTGAATGGTTCTGCAGACCAACTTGTACAGCGATGCAACACCATGAGCCCACTCAATGGCTCTTAGGACCGACTCTTAGAGCAATGCAACATGTCAAGTCCACCGAATGGTTCTTAGGACCGACTCTTAGAGCGATGCAACATCATGAGTCAACCCAATGGCTCTTAGGACTGATTCTTAGAGCGATGCAACACCATGAGCCCACCCAATGGCTCTTAGGACCAACTCTCAGAGCGATGCAACATCATGAGCCCACCCAATGGCTCTTAAGACCAAGTCTTAGAGTGATGCAACATCGCGAGTCCACCGAACGGCTCTTCAAACCGATTCTTAGAGCGATGCAACATCATGCGTCAACCAAATGGTTCTGTGGACTAACACGTACAGCGATACATCACGAGCCCACCTGATGGTTCTTAGGACCAACTCTTAGAGGGATGCAACATCATGAGTCCACCCAACGGTTCTTCAAACTGACTCAGAGCGATGCAACATCACGAATCCACTGAATGGTTCTTAGGACTGACTCGTAAAGCGATGCAACATCACGACTCCACCGAATGGTTCTTCAAACCAACTCTTAGGGCGATGCAACATCGCGAGCCCACCCAATGGCTCTTAGGACCGACTTAGAGCGATGCAACATCATGAGTCCACCGAATGGCTCTTAGGACCGACTCTTACAGCCCCCGGTTGACTCGCAGGACGGAGGTCCTGAGAACCAGGCCCCCTAACAAGGGTTTTGCTGCTCCTAAACCAGCGGAATGGAGACGGGTTGGGTCCCGGCACCGCTCGCCTCCCCGGGCGCAAGTGGGGTGCCCCGAATCAACCAAGCACGCAGAATGGGGGGGCCCAGAGGGCCGCTCAGGGCAGGGTTTAGCCCAGCTGGTTTACACTCCTGTCACAAAGGGGGGGTCACCAAAGGGACCCCCGTTGTGGAGAAGGGCAGGGTGCAGGGAGGAGGGCTCTGTCTTTAGTTACCATTATTGCTGGTGAATTCGACCAACAAGCCATTTATTTTAGTCACCTATCAAGGAAGATACAAGTCAGAGCAAATAGTTAAGGTCATGGGCATTTTTCTCGTTTTTTGTTTTTATTTTTTTTCTTTTTTTTTTTCTTCAAGATTTTTATATATATACATATATTTAAAAAGAGAAAGAATAAAATAATAATAATAATTCGAAAACAAAATGACGCAAATTTGTTGGTTAAGCCCCGCAACCGGGCTCCCCTCGGATGCTCACAGGCAAGGCCCAGCTCTGCCCCTCTCTCTGGGTGCCCCCCATCGATGGGGGGCCGAGCCCCCCACGCAGCCCCCCAGCTCAGAGGTAGCTCTCAGTGCGTTTACAGCGCCTGCTTTTCATTCTGCCAAAGCTGCTACATCAAAATACGGACTCGGTGGGGGTAGAGGGGGAAAAGGAGAAACCAAAATAAAACCGGGGCCGAAATACTTCTATTCATTTTCAACTAAAACTGCTACATCAAGCTTTCTTTTATATATATGTATATGTATATATATATGTATATATATATATATATAAAGGTTATTGGAACTGAAGGTTTTATTAAAGGCCAACTTGGAGACTTGAGTAGGAACGTCAGACCTGCCGCTGGCTGGACAGACGGACAGACCCCTCCGGTTCCCACCAGCAAACATGGATGTTTGTTTGGGTCGTGATTCCTTTTTTTTTGTCGTAGTTTCTTTTTTTCTCTTCTTTTTTTTTGTCGTTTTTTTTTTTTTTTTCCTATTTTTTATTCTTTAAAAAGAAAGGTTTTCTATATTTTTGTGTTTCCTCTTAACATTTTCAGCATGCAGGAGGCTTTTACATCGCTCGTTAAGGCGAGGGAGGGAATCAAAGGAGCAGATAAGAGCCCCCCTCACCTTCTCCCTCCGCGCTCCCCGGGGTCGGCGCTACAACAGGTCCACCCCAACCCCAGGTCCCCAACACGGGTGTCTCCTTCCCCCCTCCCCGCTCCCCCCCACCTCTTCACAAACCTGGCATCAAATAAAGACATATTGATCAAAAACTTGCTCACATTACCACGAACAGACTTCACTCAGCCAAGAACGACTAGTCACTCAACTAACATATCGGCCCCCGGGGGACTCAGCCAAAAGGGAAGCGTTTGCCATTGTGGTTTCCAGCTAAATCCCCCCCACCCCGTTACCAACACGAACGTTTCCAAATGCCCCTCTGAAGGGTGGTTGCATCCCCCCCCACCGCCCGCCCCCACAACGCAGCTCTTGCCCCTCATTTTGCACATGGAACGGTTCAAATACAGCCCTGGGGACACGGCGGAGGCGGCGGCGGGAGGGGAGGGGTGACAGAATTGTCCCCCCTCTCCCTTCCATGTTGTTTACCGGGACCAAACCCAAGCCAGAATTTGAAAGAGAACTGGGCCAGTTTACCAAAGGACGTAGCCAGAGCCGCCCGGGGCTCCGGAGCCTTCACCGCGGCCGCTTCACGGGGGGACGGCTCTCAGGTCTGCGCCCCTGGGGGGCTGTGGGGACACCCCCAAGCCCCCGTGTCACCCCGCGGCTCCCACCCGCACCGGCGGCTCCAACATCACACCCCACCAGGGCCGGGAGAACCCGAGCCGGGAGAACCACGCGTTCTTAAACCTTTGGGGAGGAGGCGACTACAAAGGAGGCGACCACAAATTCAACCCCAGTGTCCCTTTAGCACAGCGGTTTTGCACCCACCAGACCCTACGCACGCCGCCCACCCCTCCATCTACCTCTTGCCCCTATTTTACCATTGATGCGAAAGCGGTGGAGGCGCATCATTCACACCCCTCCACCCCATATCTGCAGATGGAAAGTGGATCTTTATCCGTATCCCGGAGCGGCCGGTAAGCGAGGACGGCTCGAGCGGACCAGCGGCAGCAAACCGAGAAGAGGGGGATGTTCCCAAGAACATCATTACGATGAAAAGAAAGTCTCCTGTAACTGAAGGGAAAAAATAAAGCAAATCTCAAGCATTTTTTCTTCTTTTTGCTGTAGAACTGTCTCTGCCAAGTTGTGCAACTTGTTGGTTCAGCTCTAAATCAGGGTCCGGGATGTGTGAGAAGTTGAGGGGTAGGAGATGGGGCAGCGGTGGTGAGAAAATTATATATATATAATTTTACATACACACACATATATATATATAGGTGCTTGACGAGTTAAGTGCCTATATATATATACACATCTATTTATAGATAGGTATACTGGTAGATTAATCCAACACATCTTGACCATTTTGGCATCCAGAGACTGGCTGAACAAACCTGACGATGTGGAGATGCTGCCGTGTGCGTTGGTGCACAAGCCAGATTCGAAGCCCATCCTCACCCACCTCCCAATGCTTTCCAAAGTATCTGATTTAACAAAACCAGGAGTCTTGAAATGCTTAAAGGATGTTCAACAAGGCAATTTGTTTCCATTCTGAAAAAAATAGAATATATAAAAGCGGCCAACCTCAGGAAGATCCAGGTAAAGGACAGCGGAAGAGGTTTTGGTCCATAAAGAAATACTTTTCCTTCTTTTTTTCCCCCCGCTCGGTTTTGGGTAACAAAAGTTTTGGTCCAGTTTAAAAACGCCGACAACAAAATTATATCTATAAACTCGGGTTTGTTTTTGCATTCTGTTGGGATGCACGTTGGTTTCGTACGGGCTCGTCGCCTCTATTGCATGATCGTCTCTCTTAGGTTTTGGTGCGATATATATCTCTGAAGAAAAGAAAAGCACAAGGTTATGTGTGTGTGAATATGCACGTTGTGTGTAGCTGCAGCTGGTATCGCTTGGAATAAAGGATGAAACTACGGAAACGTGGACGTCGACGCACTCCCCGCATGGATGGGAACGTTTGAAATACCCTGTTAGTGACTCCTGATTGAGCTGATGAACAAATCCCTGCTCGGATAAGGAAATAAAGAACAAAGTCCCAGACTCCACGGTGGCTCAGAATAAGAAAAGTTCTTTAGCTGCTGTGGTTATTTGTTTGTTTGTTTAAATCTTTGAGGTAATACAGTTGTGCCCTCGTTCTAACACGTTCCCAGAGGTCGATGGTTTCTTTTTTTGTGGTTTATTTTTGCCTAAATCCCCGTCATCCGTTTTCCTTTCTTTCTATGTGTTTCTTTCTGAGCTCCCAGCTGGGCTGACACCCCTGGAGGGGGGGACAGTAGGGGCTTCAGACCAAGGTGAAGCTTGGATGTAGCTGCAGAAGAAAGGCCGGCAGGACCCCCCCCATCCTGCCCCTTCCCCTGGTCTGCTCAACACAGCCAATTGCTCTCGCCACCGAAACAAACTGAACTAAACCGCTTCGCTTGCAAGATCCGAGTGCGCGTTCAGAGTACTTGCGTTTAGAAAAAGACATTGCAGGCCGGAGCATCGGTCGCCCTTCACAATTTCTGGCTTTGCTATTCATTTTAATTTTATTATGCGCTTTTTTTTTTTCTTAAAAAATAACATACATCGCTCGTAAAATAATTTCTTTTTTTTTTTTTTCTTCTTCTTCTTCTTTAAATTAATTTATTCTTTCGTTTGTTCTTCGGATGTCATTATTATTATTATTATTATTAGCATTATTATTATTATTCTTTCCTGGACCCCCCTCATGGTCCCTCCCTCCCTCCCCAATGCCCTGCTCTGTCTCTTTAGGAAAATATTCTAATGGCCTGAGTGGCTGCAGCGTGGCAAACGGGGCACTCGGGATCAGTCCTCTCGCAGATCCTCACAGCACACTCCATGCAAAACAGGTTGTGGCCGCACGGCACCAGAGCCGCCGTGACTTCGCTTTCGAAACACACCATGCACTCCCGGCTGCTGGAGACAGACGTCCGGGCAGCGCTCGATGTCCCCAGCTTGGAAAAGCCCTGGAGCGGTTCCCCCTGGGACCGCCTGGGGAGAGCGGAGAGATTGGGCTCCTGGATGGAGGAAGACGGGGAGCGATGCGAGTTGGGGTGGATGGCGCCGGTGCTGCTGGAGCGTTGCTGCTTCGAGAAGAGCACCGAGACAGGGTTGGTGTTCTCCTGCCCAGCCCACATCGGGGCTCCCGACTCCGGCACGCCGTAATACAGATCTTGCTTGTTCACACCGTAGTTGGGGAAGAGGTAACCGTAATTGAAGTCGTTTTGGTCGTTCAGCCGCGGGGTCTCATAGACGGGGTCCACGGAACAGTCGCCGATGCAGCCCAGGCTGTTCTGCCGAAAGGTGGAGAGCGGCTTGCAGCCCGGCGCTGGCGTGTGGACCCGCCAGGCCTCCGAGTAGCGGTTCTCCATGCCGGAGTCGGGGCTGCTGGAGAGGAAGTCGTTCTCGTTGTTGTACTCCAGGATCTTGCCCGTCCTCACCGCGATGTGGGTCTCGATCTCCTCCCGGGCGCGCTCGACGTTGCCCGGCGCGCCGGTGATTTCAAAGACGGGGTCCCGGTCCCGGCTGGGTGTGATGATGTAAGTGTTGGTCTGCTGCTGGATGCGCTTGATGGTGGCTCCCTTGGGGCCCACCACCAAGCCCACCACGCGGTAGGGCACACGCACCCGGATGGTGACTTGCCCCGGCAAGGTGGGAGCGCTGCCGAACGTGGTGCCGGCCTTGTTGCGGGACGCCCTGATCATGGAGAAGTGCTCGGCGGCGGAGATGATCTCCCGCCGGGCCATGGCCACGTCCTCCCGCCGCCCCGTCACCATGAAGACCGGCTCCTCACCCCGCACGGGTGTCTTGATGTAGGTGTTGGTCTTTGCCCGCAGGGCTTTGATCTTGCAGCCTTAGGGAAGAAAGAGAAAACAAGGCAGGGAGGTTAGAGAGGCTGGACCTGCCATTGCCCTCCCGCTCTCCTCAAGAAACCAGGCTGAGCCACCATGTTTTCTGCAAACCCTGCGCCATAGAGCAGCCACTGCCCGGGGACCTAAAGTGAGAGAAAGGCCCCGTTCACCCAAACCCTGACAGGAGAGACTCTGGAGGAAAGATTCCCGCTCACCATCCCAGAGAGCTCCTCTCTCACGAGCAACCCACTCCCTCATCCTCAGGGACAAGTCACAGAAGCCCAGAGTGTGAGGGGTTGAAGGGCCCTGGAAAGCCCATCCAGTGCAATCCCCCCGGAGCAGGAACACCCAGATGAGGTTACACAGGAAGGTGTCCAGGCGGGTTGGAATGTCTGCACAGAAGGAGACTCCACAACCCCCTGGGCAGCCTGGGCCAGGCTCTGCCACCCTCACCCCAACAAGTTGCTTCTCATCTTCCAGCGGAACCTCCTGTGTTGCAGTTTGCACCCATTGCCCCTTGTCCTGTCCCTGGTTGTCACCAGAAGAGCCTGGCTCCATCCTCCTGACACTGCCCCTTTCCATCTTGATCCCCAGCAATGAGTCCCCCCTCAGGCTCCTCTTGTCCAGCTCCAGAGCCCCAGCTCCCTCAGCCTTTCCTCACACGGGAGATGCTCCACTCCCTCCAGCATCTTGGTGGCTGCGCTGGACTCTCTCCAGCAGTTCCCTGTCCTGCTGGAGCTGAGGGGCCACAGCTGGACACAATATTCCAGGTGTGGTCTCCCCAGGGCAGAGCAGAGGGGCAGGAGACCCTCTCTGGATCTAGTCACCATTTTGTGTGCTGCTCCCCACCACACAATGTCCGTCAGCCACCTCCCCTCACTCCTCAGCAATAACCCCTCAGAGTTCTCCCTTTCCCACCCCTCCAAGCAGCAGGGAGCCGGCGGGGCCCTCAAGCCCTCCCCATGGGCCAGCAGTCCCTGTGAGGAAGCCCGTTCCTGCCATGCTGCCCCTCAGAGAAGATGGCGGCCCTGGCTCCCTCCTCATCAGCGCAGCTCTCGGGCCTGCGTGGATTCAGCTGTGGGAAGGGCCATGAGAGGCTGGAGATGACAGGACAAAGCAGGGGGACGCTGAGCCCACGGCCGGGCACTGCTGATGCGGAGCCTCTTCACCAGCCCGCTCCACTTCATGGGGAACACGAGCGGAGAGCCGTCTGCCATAACTCAAGAGAGCAGAGCCCTCCATCGGGACTTCTGTCCTACTGTGGGGCTTTTGGGGTAAATCCAGTGTGACCCGGGTCACTTTTGGTGGGACAAGTCTGAGGGGGCAGCAGAGGGGCTGCGTTTTGCCCTTGACTCTCCGGTATATCGAACACAGATGACGTTTGACCCTCACCAGAGCGGCCTGGGCGTTCGGATCCTTTCCTGAGGTCACTCGCCATGCCAGTGCTTTGTACATTGGTATCCACCCCCGGCACCCACCAAGCTTATCCCCCTGCTCTTTACATCTTCCTGCTCTTCCAAAAAAGGCTTCCACAAGCAAGAAATTAAGATTCCTCAGCTCATGGGCTGGAACGTTTTTATTTGTAGAGATCCTAATAAATAACAATATCTTGGAGTTCAGGGCTGCCACTCTCAGAGCTGCCACTTATCTGCAGTTCGTCTCATGAGACACAGACTTGTGACATCGGAGTATTTACAGGAACGTAATGATCCCACCACCGCGTATCATCAGGAAGAATTGAACCCCGCGCCTTTAGTGATAAAAACGGAGCCTCGTGGCGCTACAGCTGACAAGACCGCGGCTCGCGGCGGCGGCAGAACAGCACACGGTACAACCGATAGGTACAGGCGCCGCAGCCTGACGGGTCACGCTCACATCTCACGGCACCGCGGTCCAGCCCTGTCAAACCGCAGGAGCCGGCGCCAGCACGGAACATCCCCATCAGCTCTGAAACCCTGTCAGCGGCTCTTGGCATCGCTGTAGGACACGTGCCGGCAAATCCTGCCTTCGCCATCGGCTCCCGGTGTAACTTCGAGCTCCTCGGAGCTCTCCGAGCATCGCTCCCATTTGTGGAATGGGCAGAATAGCTGCATCTTGCTCTGCCCTACTGCAAAACGTCCTGTAATGCTCCGCGTACAACGCTGCTGCATTAAACTCCATCTCGAAGCCACTAACTTTGTGTTCCTGGGGGACAGAAATCTGAGCTGGGCAAACCATTCAAATTCAAACGAAATCCACCCCCTAACAAGCCCAACGTAGCTCACAAGTTACTCCCCGCTGAGTTTGCACCCCAAAGTATATTTGCAATGCTTTGTTTAGTGAAGTCTCCAAATAGTTGGTGTGGCTTGATGGTCATCTGCAGTGTTGTACTATTAGCACTTAGGAAACTCAAAGAACAGGACATTGTGGTGCAAGGCAAGACACAACTGTAGAATAAAACGGCACAGACAACATCACAGAATAAAGGTTCACCCCCAGGAGGCTGTGGAGGGCAGAATAAACCCACGAGGGGTCACCTCTGGCCTCCCGCAGCCCCCGGGCCGGCCCGGCTCTCCCTGGCAGACATTTCCCTCGCTCCAAAGATGGAGATTCCATCTTAGGAAGATTAACTGAGATGCCACCATTTCCCCAGGGATATCACCGGAGCGTCACACGGAAAGAAAGGGGGTGTTAGCAGCGAGCATCTGCGCTGGAAATGATTCCCGTGCGCCGCCACGGCCCGAAGCGGCGACGGCCGGATCCTCCATGACCCCCGTTTCGCCTGCCGGGAGCGCGAGGTTCGCTCTCTTTGGCAAAAGGGCCTCAGGTGGGTGTTTAATCAGGGCTGGGCTGGGCGTTTTTCTAAGCCATGGGACAATGGCTGCGTGTGGGGGGAGAGGGATCTGAGCCCAGCACGAGGAACAATCGAGGAGACGACACTAAGGGTCAGGCAAGCGGAGCGGTGACAAAGGATGGGGCTCCATGCTGGGGACAGATGGAAGGAAACGGTGGTAGGGGACACACATGAATAAGGGCGAGTTACACGAGGGTGGGAGAGAGTCGGGGATGGAGGAAGGGTGATGGAAACGGAGGGAGGGAGGAGGATGAGGCAAAGACACCCCGAGACGGCAAAAGGGAGACAGGCAAGGAGAGAGCACGGCGAGAGCGGAGGGAGGACCGAGCCACGGACAAAAGGACGCGTGGTGCAGTGGATGGTGTGAGAAGCAGGGGGAGGAGGAGGAGGGAGGGTCTGTGCAGGCCTGCAGACAGGAAAGCCAGCTTTGCAGAGACAGACAGATGGGGAATCCTCTGCTTAAAAACTGCAGAAAATAACCCCACAGGAAATTAGACCAACTCCATCAAGACCAGCAGGTTCAGTGGCCCAGATCTCCAGCCGCTCTAAACCGGCGCAGACAACAGGCCGAGCCATTGGCTCTATAAACAGACAACTCCACCAACTTCCAGGAGAGCCGTGCTGATTTCCAGCAGTTAAAACAAGGCTGGGTTTAAACCTGATGTACCCACTTAGCGCCGAGGCTCCCGGCCCATCTCACCCCCAACCCTGACCGCGCTTCGCACAACTAGAGGGGCCGAGCCTTTGGCATCGCTCCGTTTTCCGACGGAGCACAGCGAGATCAGGATGCGGCCCTCTAGATCCTCACCACACAGGGGCACAAGTCTTTTTTTCCCCGATGAAATCTGGTGGTAAAAACGCAAAACTGAGGGAAAACAAGGACCTGTAGAAACTATAATAATCCATAAGTCTGCTGTAGCGTTCTACTCTTTAAGGCAGTGTAGATTTTTATATTACAGAGAGAATTAAGCCCTTTCTTGTTGTGTTTCCACTACCTAGCTTCTATTATTCTGTTTTTTGCCAATCCCAAAGCATTTTACAAAGGAAGCTTGTGTGATTATTTCCTCCCCCCACCCCTTTTTAACTTCAGTTAACTGATTGCCAATTGACTCCAAGTAAATGTGTTTGCAAATGGCTAAGCCACCAATGTTACCATACAGGAACAAACCCTTGAGGACTGTGGAGCACCCAGCACCCAGACCAGTTATCTAACTGGGAATTAATCCACAGGGCAGCTAGCTCTGTCTAAACACAAATAAATGGAGTCTACACGTTGCCAAACTGGGGAGAGGTGGAGTGGGAGAGATTCGGACGCACAGCTACGTTATCTTCCCTGCTTACCTCTGCATCGGGGTAACAAACCCATCAAAACAGCTCAGTCCATCCGTCCAGCCGAGGCGGGTGCTGACATAAGGGTAACAAGGGTGTCAGATGCACCAAATCTGACAGCCATGTCCTCTGCATAAAGCCATCCCAAATCTTTGCTCACCATAAACACAATGTACTGCCACGGGACCTCGCTGAGGTTACACCACGGCACCCAGGCACGGCTCTGGCAATGGGAAAAGGCCGGAGCAGTGCGTGGGATGGATGGACACGGGATAGACACACATGAGATGGATGGACATGGGATGGACGCACGCAGGATGGACACTGGGATGACTACACATGGGATGGACGTGCATGGGATGGACGTGCACGGGATGGACATGCACGGGATGGACATGCACACGGGATGGATGGGATGGACACACACAGGATGGATGCGCACAGGATGGACAGACACAGGATGGATGACGGGATGGACGTGCATGGGATGGACAGACACGGGATGGACACTGGGATGACTGCACATGGGATGGACAGGATGGACGTGCATGGGATGGACGTCCACGGGATGGACGTGCACGGGATGGACGTGCACGGGATGGATGGGATGGACACACACGGGATGGATGTGCACAGGATGGACAGACACGGGATGGATGTGCACAGGATGGACGTGCATGGGATGGACAGACACGGGATGGACACTGGGATGACTGCACATGGGATGGACAGGATGGACATGCACGGGGTGGACGTGCATGGGATGGACGTGCACGGGATGCATGCACACGGGATGGATGGGATGGACACACACGGGATGGATGCGCACAGGATGGACAGACACGGGATGGATGACGGGATGGACGTGCATGGGATGGACAGACACGGGATGGATGACGGGATGGACGTGCATGGGATGGACAGACACAGGATGGATGCGCATGGGATAGACAGACACAGAATGGACGCACATGGGATGGATGGGATGGACACGCACGGGATGGATAGACATGGGATGGACGGACACGGGATGGATGAGATGGACACACACTGGATGGACGGACATGGGATGGATGTGCACAGGATGGACAGGGTGGATGGACATGGGATGGGCGTGCATGGGATGGACGGACACGGGATGGATGGGATGGATGCTAGGATGGATGCGCACAGGATGGATGGTATAGACTTGCACGGGATGGATGTCCATGGGATGGATGGACACGGGATGGACAGGACGGACAGACACAGGATAGATTCGCACGGGATGGACACGCACACGGGATGGGCTGGACGCAATGGTCTTGCACAGGATGGATGGACACGGGATGGACAGGATGGATGGACATGGGATAGACACACATGGGATGAACGGACACGGGATGGACACACTGCCCCACGCCCGGTGAACGCCAGCAGAAGGCCAGTGCAATGCCATGCCTGCCAAGTAGTTCCACTGCATATTTGACTCCAGTGTAAATCCAGAGCTAAACCCACTGACGACCTTCTCCTTCCTGCTGCGAGAAGGCCGGATCCTGCACAGGTCCACGGTGCTGCTGGGGCAGCCCAGGTCTCATGTGGCACAAACCGGTGCATCTCCAGCACGTGCCAGTTCACGCCCAGAGGTGTGGGCTTCACCCTAAAGCACCATCAGCGGTGCTGCACCAGCTCAGAGCAACCGGCTACGGATCCAGCCCTGGGGTGGCTTTTTAAACACAAACCACACCACACAAATCACTCCAGGTACTTCTGTTTCTTATTTTCATCAGATACAAAATTATCTCTCCAGACAAAGGATTTTCAGCCCTCTTCTCGTTTATACTAAGGCACCTTTACACTGCACTGGTATAAATTACACCTGTAAATACCCCACTTAGGACGTGTTGACAGTGCTGGTGTGGTGTGAGAGATCCTAAGGGCAAATTAGGATTTGGTCTTTTTTCTGTTCTAGTGGTAAAATGAAAGAGGACCATAAAATAAAGAGCCCTCGAATATCTCTGGTAAGGTGGGGCGTTCCATTCCCGTTTAAGATGAAAGCCGTGTTAAAAGACAAGCACACAAAGAACATCACAACTAAACCCTCCTGAATATCTGTGGGGTGAGATTCTGCTGCATCGGAAATCTGATGAAAGCGGCGTCAAAAAGCACAAACGCGCAGTAAAGGGCCACAAACACCTAAATGTTTGCATCGAGGTTTTATTGTACTGATGATGTAAGTTGTGTTTACAAGAAAAGGGGGAAAAAACACCACGAAACACACTATCACGCCATAAAAATAAGCGACCGCCTCATTCCGGCACAGCGATTTTAAGCTTTTTCGCGTAGTGATGAAAGTTGTTTATAAGAAATAAAAGGGAAAAGCAGCAACGTGACCCAAAAGCAACAACCCAGATGCCACAGACAATCGCTGCCTTGTTGTGCCAAGGAGGAGGGAAGTTGGGTTGGAAGCCCCCGGCCCCGGGGCGGCCGCTCTGCGGGGGCAACGCGCCCCATTGGGGTGGGGGCGACCGGAAAGCGGGGAGAGCGGGACGGGGCGGCCGCGGGGCCGCAGACAAAGGCAAAGCCGGGGGGGCCGGGCCCCCAGCCGATGCCAACACACTTTCCCACTGCCCTAGATTCCGGGCGGCTCCGCGGCGCGGTTCACTCGGTCAGCGGTTGGATGGGATGTGCGGAGCGCGCGTGTCTCCCTAGAAAATTCCCTTTGTCTCTCTCTCCCAGACCCGTTTTCTCCTCCCACCTCTAGTTCAAACCGCACAAAGTCAATCCCCGTCCTTGCACTTTTCCCCGGTGTAAATTCCAATGGCTTCTCGTTAACACTTTATAACTATCCGGCGCCAAGTGCGATTTCTCTCTGCCGTTAAGGCCCATCTCGAGCTGCTGGAGCGGTGGGAGGAGGTCGGTTTTCAGGCCCCACCGGACCGGGTGGCTTTAGCTCCGAGATTTACGCGCAGCAAGACAAGAGGATCTGACCCCCGCGCTGCTTCTCGGATGCTGAGCATCCACCTCCACATGGTGGGTGGGGGAGCTGCAATCATCAGACTTCCTCAATGAAAAAGGCTTCCTTGGACTATTTTTAAATGCTGGAAGCATTAGAGCATGTTTGGAGCTACACAAAGAGCCCAATCACCTGGGGTTAGTGGGGCCTCTTGTTATTTGACTTCACCTTGCCAAGAAAGAGCAATTTATGTTAAGCTCCTCTCTCACATAATCTCATTCCTGTTGACAACAGGCTAGTTAGAGCAGGCTGAGAGATGCTTCATCAAAGGGTGGCTGTGGGTACAGGTGACAATGGATGCTACTATTGATGATCAGAGCAAAAGTACTCTGATACCATAGGGAAGGTACCTGCTGGGAGCGGGTGGCTTGAGCTGTTGTGCTGTTCAGCTGAAGCCAAACGGACCCGCCGCCTTTTCCCCACGCCTGCACACACCGGGCACACAAAGAACCGTGACCATGGCCCCTAAGTACAGGATCCGGCCTTCAATGTGCCCCGCTAAGGGTGCAACAGCCTCTTCCCTGGCTCCACCGACAGCTGCCCGGTTTCCCAATAGGAGCAGATTTAACACCGTCAGAAGTGTTGGATAATGCATGTGCATCGGGCTGAGCTACACCTGCCTCAGGTGGCTTCTAGGGGAGAACGTGGACACCCACCTGTCCTGGTGGCTGTGGATTTTGGCCCCTTTCTAACTTCAGAGTCCAAGCAGCCCAAGCACGACACCGTTAGACACTGTCCGCTCTTGCCATCTCCACCCACACCCTTGGGTTGCAAGAACCTTCTCCCTCGCAACTCCAGCGATGCCCCACCAATGTGCAAAACGCATCGGTGCTTTGTCTTTGCACGTGTATATGTGTAGCTCCGACAACGTGCGCAGTCCCACAAGGGGTGTTGGAGGAACGATGCCCATGACAAGAGTTGGCGGGTGAAGCACCAGAGTCACCAAACGTCCTGATGCACCAGGACTGGCTCCGGCACTCCGGAGCACCGTGCCACGCCATGGCACACACCACATCATCCAGCCACCCAAGCAGCTCATACGCTTGCAGGGAAAGGGAAGGGGGGACGATGTGCAGGAGCCGCGACACACGCAGAGACACCCCTGCTCCTCACCCCTGCAGCAGCGGGAGGGCACGGCTGCGCTTCCAGCAGGGAAGGGAGGTCATTGCCAACCACGAGTGGAAAAGGTCATTAATGGCAGTCAACGGCATCGTTATGACTTTATCCTCCCGTTCTAGTTCCTACACACTCACTCCAACGTGCAAAGCAGCCCTTGGCGCACCCCACCGGCCACCCGGCTCTCCACCCCGGACCCCAGGGCATCGCGGCAGCTCTCGGTGCCGCTCTGGCCAACTCCAGCAAAGTCCTTCTTCCAGCAGCCCGGCCCAGCTCGTCCCGCGTCCCACCGGCCCAGCCGCCGCGCCGCTGACGAAGCGCTGCTCAAATTCAGCGCACAAACCAGCACCACCGCAAACTCCAGCGAGGTTTCCAGCACGCGATTGGCTCCGCGACAAGGGCACGTTGGCAGTTCCCGGGGAGAGCAGGGAGCCGCCAAGCCCAGGTTTAGCTCCTGCAGCATCTCTCCTTCAAAGCGGAGCCACCCCCTCCACCACAATTAAACCCCTTCGCAAATCACGCTCACAACCATTCCAATAAAAATATATGGGGCTTGAGCCTTATTTATACTCAAGCGCTTTTACGCTCTTCCAGCAAAGGGCAGGTGGAAATTCCATTGGAAGATGCACGTAAAAGGGCCCCTGTGCCCAGATCCAGCTTCTTACACACATGTGGCACTAAGATACACTTTCAAAAGATGGTAGATACTATTTCTAAATAACATGAAGGAGCAGTGTGGTTTGTCAGATCAGAAAATATAAACTTAAAGCTCAATCTTGTTACCAGCCCCGAAATAACGTCTCTCGGGGTGCCCCGCGCCCAGCTCCATCTGAGAATACACCCTTGTAATCCAACCTTCTCCACAAAAACAAGACCCAGGAGACATTCCTATAGGCCTTTAGAAATAACAAGTGTGGGCCACAATCTCAGCTGCGGGTCTTTGGTTTGTACCAGCCCAGGATCCGGCTCAGCCGCCTCTACAAAGGGCACAGCTCACACTGGCTGCCCCACTGATGGAGTGGGGCCGGGTCTGACCGCCGGGGCTCCGGCCCACTGACATTTCCCAGCTGTGGGAAAGCCCTCGTGTGCACACACACACAAAAAATGGTGGAACAAATCCAGGTCTCCACGTTCCTCGCCATCACTCCGGCCACGCCGCCAAACGCAGCGGAACACACCCCCTTCTCCGGAGTTTGGGGCAGCGGCGAGATCCAGGAAGAAAATAGCCCAGGCACCTCCCGCATTGTCTAACGTTTCCCCCCGATTCGCCTGCTGGATCCTCTCTCTTTCCTAACTTTATTAAACAAAGGGAGCCTGATTCTCCACGGCCTTGCACTCGCCAGCGCAGAGTTGGTGCAAAGCCCTGCGCTCGGCTCGCCGCCGTGTGAAAGCATCACGGGGAGGATCGGCCTCAGGCTCGGCCATCCCTTCACCCCCTTTTCCCTTCATTCACCCCCTTTCTCCCCCAAGTCCCCCGCACAGGGGGCACGAGCGCAGTGTGGCGGGGGGAGCTGAAGCAAAAGCCGTTCCCTCCTCTGCGGACACGCTGAGCTTTTGGGGGGAACAGCACCCCCCGCACTCCTGCCCACCCTCCATCCCAGCATGGGAACTGGCCTCCAGCACGCTCCGAGCTCCGCTGCTGCGAGAGACCCGAGCCAGCCCAGGCCCCATTGTTCCCACAACATCCTCCAGTGTAAGGATGCTCGGCCATGAGGCATTTGCGTCCCCCTCCCCACGGCTTCCCCTCGCCCAGTTCAGCCCCGCACATCCCCTACTGGGAGCACTGGGCTGAGGAGCCACCCTCCACCCATGTCAAACTGCAAACCCCCTGCTTGGGCCATTTCAATTCCCAACCCAAGAGGAAGCATCTGGCTTTGGAGCCGCAGTCTCTGCCCGTCACACTTCCAGAGCGTCAAGTTACTTGCTTAGAGAGAGAGAAAAAAAAATCTCACTTAGCCACACTATTATTATGGGTTTTTTTCCTCTGTAAGCGACACAAAACTTCTCTCCCCAGCCCCACGTTTCAACACCGCGACGGCCCTGCGATGCCAACGGGGGGCTCGGCGGAGCTGTCCCCCCACGCACACCGGGGAGCCCGGAGCGGTGGGGGTGGGCGAGGGGTGACTTAAGAGTGGGTGTGGTATATATATATATATTTTAATTCTTATTTTCAAGCCCTCCTCCATTCCACCTCGCTCCGAACAGACCCGTAAGGAGAACAAAAGCATCACTGTGGCGGAGCGTGGCCCGCGGCGGGGCCGGGCGGCGGGGGCGGCCGGGGTTGGCGGGGGGGGGGCCCGGGCGGGACGGCCGGTGGCCGCTCCGGGGTCCCCGCCAGTCACATGTCTCCAAGAAGAAGTTCAACTCCCATTAACGGGTTCTTCGGCCCCGGTGCTCGGCCCGGCAGCGAATCGCTGCAACCACACCCCCTCGCTCCACCGAACCCAACAAAGGGGATTTCGCTCCCCACCGCGCCGAGCCCGGCCGGCAGCCAGCCCCGCTCTCTTCTCTTTCTTTCCTCCCCGCGCTTTATTTTCTTTCCCTTTGTCTTTTTTTTCCCTCTTTCTTTCTAAGGAGGAGGGCGGAGAGCGCGATTCAGGAACAGCTCTTTCGCAGAACCGGAGGAGCGACGGGCTCGGGGCTCCGGTGCAGACACCCGGACAAACCCCCGCAGACATTCCTATAGATTTTTTCGCCCACCGTCCCAAAAAAAAAGCACACACACACACACACACACACACACACACACACACCCCGCTAGGAGAGCGGCGACCCGTTGGCAGCCCCGCTCCGCCCGGGAAGGGAGGCGGGCTGTCCCCTCCGCTTTGTCCCCGGCGGGGCTGAGCCGGCCGGGGCGCGGGTGCCCGCCCGGCCCCGGTCCCGAACAATGGGAGAGAGGGAGGGAGCGGCGAGGGGCGAGTCGCGGGGGAAGTTGGCGGGGCGGTCCCAGCCCTCCCGGCCGCGGGGATGCCGCGGGCGGCGGGGGAAGTTTCCCGAGGAAGGGGCCCGGCCGGGCGGGGAATGGGGGGGACCGGCGGCCGGGCGGGGACCGGCGCCCCGGCGCTTACCTTGCCGGCCCACGATCTCGGCCACGTGCTCGGAGCTGGGCACCGGAACGCACTCGGTGGTGTTGGAGCTGCTCTTGAGCCGCAGCTCGGCCTCCTTGTACAGCGCGCACAACTTGGGCTCCGCCGCCCCGGCGCTGGGCGCCGACGAGCCCTTCGGGGCCGGTGGAGGAGGCGGCGGCGGTGGCGGCGGCTGCTGCTGCGGCGGCGGCGGCGGCGGCGGGGGCTGCTGCGGCGGCGGCGGCGGGTTATTGTTGTTGTTGTTGCTGTCCTCCACCAGCACCACGGCGGAGGAGGAGGAGGAGGAGGAAGGCTCGCCTAGCCCCAGCAGGCAGAGCTGGTCCAGGGCGAGCTGCAGCGCCCGGTCATCCTCCAGCAGCGCTCTGTCTTTGCCGCTCCCACCGAAACAGCCTAAATCGCCGAAACCCCCGTTCCTTTCCATTATCCCTGGTACTACCAGGCTAGGCATGGCTAACAAAGACTTGAGAGGGGGTTGGGTGGTGGTGGTTGGTTGGGGAGGGGGGGGTGTGAGAGCGAGAGGAGGGGAGTGGGGGGGGGGGACACACAAAGAGCTCGGGAGGGAGAAGGGAAAAAAAAAAAGGCAGAGGGAGAGAAACAGACAGAGAAAAGGACCCTCCGCCCACCTCCCCTCTGCCTGGCCAAGCCCCTTTCTCTCTGTAACCCGAGCTCCCTCGCCCAGGCACTTCCAGCCCGCCGGGGTCCCCCCGCCGCCGCCTCCGCCCCCGGCTCGCAGCCGCCGGCGGGGTGTGCGGAGGGGCCGGCGGGGCGGCGCGGAGCCCCGCGGGGGGAAAACTCTTTTGTTTGAAGGCGGCTGGGCGCAGCGGGAGCTGCCCCGGCCCGCGGCCTGCTGGGGGATGTAGTCCCGGCCGCCGCGCACACCCCTCGGGCGGCGGGGACACCCGCGGTGACACGGGCAGGGCGGCGGGGACCCACCTCATGTGGGTGGAGGAGGCTGCGTGGGGACCTGCCGTGCCAAGGGTGGAGGGGGCTGGAGGGGGACCCATTGTGACATGGGTGAAGGGGGCTGCATGGGGACCTGCCGTGCCAAGGGTGGAGCAGACTGTGTGGGGACCCGTTGTGACATGGGTGAAGGGGGCTGCATGGGGATCTGCCGTGCCAAGGGTGGAGGGGGCTGGAGGGGGACCCATTGTGACATGGGTGAAGGGGGCTGCATGGGGACCTGCCGTGCCACGGGTGGAGCAGACTGTGTGGGGACCTGCTGTGCCATGGGTGATGGGGACTGTGGGGGGACCCATTGTGACATGGGTGAAGGGGAATGCATGGGGACATGCCATGCCAAGGGTGGAGCAGACTGTGTGGGGACCCATTGTGACATGGGTGAAGGGGGCTGCATGGGGACATGCCATGCCAAGGGTGGAGCAGATTGTGTGGGGACCTGCTGTGCCATGGGTGATGGGGACTGTGGGGGGACCCATTGTGACATGGGTGAAGGGGAATGCATGGGGACATGCCATGCCAAGGGTGGAGCAGACTGTGTGGGGACCCATTGTGACATGGGTGAAGGGGACTGCATGGGGACATGCCATGCCAAGGGTGGAGCAGATTGTGTGGGGACCTGCTGTGCCATGGGTGATGGGGACTGTGGGGGGACCCATTGTGACATGGGTGAAGGGGAATGCATGGGGACACGCCATGCAAAAGGTGGAGGGGGCTCAGTGGGGGACCTGCTGTGACATGGGTGGAGGGAGCTCTATGGGAGATCCACCATGACATGGATGGAGGGGTCTGTGGGGTGATCTGCTGTGACATGGGTGAAGGGGGCTGTGGGGCGATCCGGTGTGACATGGGTGGAGGGGGCTCTATGGGGACCTGCCATGCCGAGGGTGGAGGGGGCTCTGTGGGGGACCTGCTGTGCCATGGATGGAGGGGACTGTGGGGGGACCCATTGTGACATGGGTGGAGGGGACTGCATGGGGACTCCCATGCCAAGAGTGGAGGGGGCTGCTTGGGGACCTGCCATTCAACAAACAGCTGGAGGGGGCTGCGTGGGGACCCACCATGTTGTGGCTGGAGGGGTCACAGGCAAAGAGGGCTGCATGGGGACCTGTCAATGTGCAGCCCACCAAGAAGGGTCTGTGTGGGGACCTGCCCACTCGTGAGGGTGCTGTGGAAAGATCCAGGGCTCAGAGAGACCCAGTGGCACAGCGGGGACCCTTGGGACAGCCCAGGGTGGAAATACTGGGGCCACAGGCTGGCAGCAGCACCAGAGGCAGTGGGGGAATGGTGAGGAGGGGGCAGGTCCTGAAGGGATGCGCCCACCTCCCATGGACAGGTAGCTCAGTGGCTTCATCCTTATGCAAAAGGGGACGTGGCCTCCAAAGAGGTGCTGGGTCCCCTGGCGTGGGGGCTTCAGTCTTGTGATGGGAAGACTCCCAACCAAAATCACAAGGATTTAAGGTCAAAACCACGCGTCCGGCAGCACCGGGAATCATGGAAAGGGAGGAGAAGGGGGAAACCCCCCAGCCCAGGGCCCGGTGGTGGCTCCAGGAGCAGGAGGCTCCGTGGGATCGCTGGGGCTCGGCTTTGTGGCTCCCAGCCCCAGCAGAGCCCCCCGCACACCGGAGCTGCTGGGGGAGAGCCATGGGACAGCCCCGCTCCCCTTTCTCATTGAAATGAGGAGCGATTTAGCGCAGAGGAAAAGCATTGAAAATAGCTTTCCAGCTCCCTGCCAGCTCGGCCGGGCTGTGTGTGTGTGTGTGTGTGTGTGTGAGTGAGTGAGTGCGCGTTTCTCCCCTCTTCCCCTTTCTTCCCTTTGAATCAAACCAGATGTCTCTCCCATGAAATGAGATTGCATGAGCTTACACTGGAGAGAGACAATGCAGAACGATGCGAGGCTCCCACCGAGCCACATTGCGCTGCAGCTCTGGCAGAGGCGACGGTTGCGGCGACGGCTGGGGACGGAGCCTGGGGGGGTTGGTGGCACTGATGCCTTGTCACCGAGGCGGGAATTGTCTACCCCCCACTGTATTTCATACAGTTTCCTCCCTCTGGCTCTCAGCTCCTTGCAGCAAGGTTTCTCCCTCTCTTCCCCCTCCCACCCCTTTTTCTGGGTCTACAAGCAGAAGATCTCAGCTTGCAGATGAACTAAGCAGATGGGGCACCCAGCACAAGGAAATGTCTCATCCACTGACTCAGACGGTAAGGTGTTGCTATAGCTTTCCCCGCAAGTTTGCCCAGGCCCTTTGGGAAGGGGGGATTTTGCTTTCGTTTCCTTTCGGCAGCCAGGTTTCCCGCTCCGGAGCACCAAGTCGGGGAGATGCTGGGACAGCATGGGCGGTGGTGGCCGGTTCCAGGTTCCTTCTTGGGGGGGTTCGGTGTTTGCATTGTGAGCTAAGAACAGAAGAACCCACCTCATGCTGTTGCATTCCATGTGGCTCGCTTTGCTCACCATTGTAGAACTGTGTTTGGAATTACTTGTATATTGGTTTTGAACCTTTTGCGTGATGAAAGTGTGGCGGTTTGGGATGTTTTCCTCTATCTAAGAGGTGGTGTCTGTATGGGAGGTGGTGGACGGTGTCTCTACGTGCACACACCCACCACACCAAATGTGTTTTCAGTACATTCGTATGTGCATTTGATACACGTGGGAGTTCACATACGTGTGTGCTACTCTTGCACACACCTGAATATGCCTCACTCGCATGTTTAAAAACACGTGTATCCATATACTCGTGTGTTACAGGCATGTGTGTGCAAAATGCAAACAGTGAGCGTGCACGTGGTGTTTGCTTGAAATACACATATAAACTGCAAATGCATTTTAATATGAAGTTATTCGTGTGCCTGTATGTGTGTGTGCAGGTGTGCTCATAATGCGGGTGTATGAACACGTGTGCATGGTGGGTTGTGATATTGTTGGGAACTGTTGTATTTTGTCCTGTGAATGACAGGGCTACGTTTTCATCTCTTAAAGTTTCATCTTATTCCTTAAGCCGATAAAGACGCCTGGTCTGTAGATACCACATCGTTTTAGGGACACAGTTTTATTTCCAGCTTCCATTTGAAGTTCAGTCCCGGTGCTTTCGTGAGAATAAAGTACCCATTGAAATCATTAAGTGAAAAGACATTTAAAAAGCTTTCAAACAGGCCCAGAAGTCATAGAAGTAACTGAAAAGTTCCTACTCGCACATATCCACATGACTCACGGATTTCAGGCAAACGTGAATGCTCATAGAAAAATGGCAAGAATTGGCAACCCGGGCAATGACTAATCCTGATGGGTCCTCGATAGCAACGTTTCTCGGTTCATACAATATTTTGGGGGCGTAACTGGGCTCCAACCAAGACTTTGATCCTCCTCACGGTGATAGCAACCGCTTAGGAATGATCTTACCTGCCGTCTGGTGTTGGTGCCCTCTGGGGAAGCTGCGTTTCACTCGTAATTCAGGTTAAAGTTAGCGCTGCCAGGTGGCTTGAATTGACTTGATGAGCTGGAATAGATCAGCCGAGCTCGTATCACGGGACTGTCGGAGGTCGAATGTCTGCGGCTCCCTGGATGGGGGGGTTCGAGGTGATATTTTGGTTCCAGGTGTTGGACGAGGAGCGTTTGCTGCGGGTGCAGCTCCATCCGCTCTGCAAAGCTACTGAGGTTTGCCCTGTTGAAGGCGAGAATAAAGCTGCCGTTGACGGGGGTGCTGCCAGCACACTGTCCTTAGGCAAGACTTAAATTCATCATCATGAGCGAACACAGGGAAGAAACTTTAATGCTGGGTGAGCATCCCTGTTCCCAAAAGCCGCCATGGAAAGCCAAGGGTGGTGTGGGCAGCAGAGAGGCGAAAATGCTGCTTGTGGCCAGGACACCTTTGTTAGACTGTTCTCCGTTCTCATTTCCCATTAGGCTAGAGCTGGGGTAGAATCATCATGAGAGCTCTGAGACTTCGTCTCCCCATCCCTGGGCAGCTCATCGTGAATGGAATCACACAGCACCTTCAGGATGGACAAGGGATCAGACCCAGCCAGCATGGGTTTAGGAGGGGCAGGTCCTGTCTGACCAACCTGATCTCCTTTTATGATCAGGTGAACCAGCTGGCGGATGAGGGGAAAGCCGTGGATGTGGTCTATCTGGACTTCAGCAAGGCCTTTGACACTGTCTCCCATAATATACTCCTGCAAAAGCTGGTAGCCCATGGCTTGGACAAGTGTACTCTACGCTGGGTTACGAACTGGCTGGAGGGCCGGGCCCAGAGAGTGCTGGTGAATGGGGCTGCATCCAGCTGGCGGCCAGTCACTAGTGGTGTCCCCAGGGGTCAGGGTTGGGTCCAGTCCTGTTTAACATCTTTATTGACGATTTAGATGAGGGGATTGAGACCATCATCAGCAAATTTGCTGATGACACCAAGTTGGGATGGAGTGTTGACCTGCTGGAAGGCAGGAGGGCTCTGCAGAGGGATCTGGATAGACTGGAAAAATGGGCTGATTCCAATGGGATGAAGCTCAACAAGGCCAAGTGCTGGGTCCTGCACTTTGGCCACAACAACCCCCTGAGCACTCCAGGCTGGGCACAGAGTGGCTGGAGAGCAGTCAGGCAGAAAGGGACCTGGGGGACTAATGGACAGGAAGCTCAACATGAGCCAACACTGTGCCCAGGTGGCCAAGAAGGCCAGCGGTATCCTGTCCTGTATCAAAACCAGCGTGGTCAGCAGGACAAGGGCAGTGATCCTTCCCCTGTGCTCTGCACTGGGGAGGCCACACCTGGAGTGTTGTGTTCAGTTCTGGGCCCCTCAGCTCAGGAAAGAGATTGAAGTGCTGGAGCGGGTCCAGAGAAGAGCAACACGACTGGGGAAGGGACTTGAACACAAGCCCTATGGGGAGAGGCTGAGGGAGCTGGGCTTGTTTAGTCTGGAGAAGAGGAGGCTTAGAGGTGACCTCATCACTCTCTAGAACTACCTGAAGGGCAGTTCTAGCCAGGTGGGGATTGGTCTCTTCTCCCAGGCAGTCAGCAATAGGACAAGGGGGCATGGGCTTAAACTCTGCCAGGGGAAATTTAGGCTGGATATTAGAAAGCAATTCTTTACAGAGAGAGTGGTCAGGCATTGGAATGGCTGCCCAGGGAGGTGCTGGACTCGCCATCCCTAGAGGTTTTTAAACTGAGATTGGACATGGCACTTAGTGCCATGATCTAGTAAACGGACTAGAGTTGGACCAAGGGTTGGACTCGATGATCTCTGAGGTCTTTTCCAACCCAGTCGATTCTGTGATTCTGTGATCTCGATAACCGCTCGGCCACGTGTGAAATGGGAGGACCGAAACGCTCAAGAGCTGGAAGGGATCCCTCCCACCCTGTGGATACTGGAGCCGGGAGTCCACAATCTGCTCCCAGTGCGGGCTGGGCAGGAATTGATCTGCACTTGTGGTGGCCGATCCACCGAGGGTTGGTCAATGATCCACCAAGGGTTGGCCAACGATCCATCTGAGGGTTGGTCAACAATCCACCGAGGGTTCATAACTGATCCACTGAAGGTTGGTCAACAATCCACCGAGGACTGGTCAACGATCCACCGAGGACTGGTCAACGATCCACTGAGGGTTGGTCAATGATCCACCAAGGGTTGGTCACCGATCCACTGAGGGTTCATTACTGATTCACCAAGGGTTGGTCAACGATCCACCGATGGTTGGTCACTGATACACCGAGGATTGATCAACGATCCACTGAGGGTTGGTCACTGATACACTGAGGGTTGGTCACTGATCCACTGAAGGTTGATCAACAATCGACCGAGGGTTCGTCACCAATCTACCAAGGGTTTGCCACCAATCTACTGAGGGTTCATCACCGATTCACTGAGGGTTGATCAACAATCTGCTGAGTGTTTGTCACCGATCCACAGAGAGTTGGTCAACAATCCACCAAGAGCTCGTCACTGATCCACCAAGGGCTCGTCACTGATCCAATGAGTGTTCATCACCGATCCACCGAGGGTTGGTCACCAATCCACTGAGGGTTGATCAATGATCCACTGAGGGTTCCTCACCACAGCCCAGGCTGGGGCTGAAACTGCCCTTAACGATTCATTTGCTGCTCATTGACTTTAAACCTCTTTGCTTTTTTTCGACTGATAGCAAGAAGTATCGTGCTTCCCATGCAGGGATTCTAAAGTGCTTTGCAAACATTTGTTAATTAAGCTCTTCTGCGAGATAAGTAAATTACCACAAAGCTTTGATCCAAAGCTCCTTGAAGTCCATTGGTTTTGGTGAGCCCAGGTCCATGGGATAAGGCCCAGGAGACCAGATTTGCAAACCCCTCAATTTTGCTAAGAGCTCGGCATATTGGCTGCAGATGGAGCGCTAAGCTACGGGGACAATCTGGCGGTGGGGCTGCTGGTGCGAGCAATCTGCAGACTCCTTGGGATTGTAAGTGTGGCAGTTTTGGACTTCGGATCATGAGGGTTTTTGGTGGTTGAGGAAATTCCTTCAATGTGAAATCTGGATGATTTTAGGTCTGGGATTGAAAGGGGATTTTAGTTTCGGTGTCACAGTCTCCCCTTATTGCTGCTGCTTTGTTTTCCTTACTTTTCCCTTCCGTTGGAATCCCATCTTATGGAAGCAGATAATTCCCCATTTCAATGTCCAGAACACCAGGATTGCCATTTCCTTGGATATATCCTCTTCTAAATCCTCGAAATTCTACCCAGGGGGGGATATTGGGGTTTTGGCCACTCGTCTGGTATTTCTGAATCTACGTCAGCCTCGAAATCCCATCACATTTGCACCATAACATGCACAGATCAGCTCTGGGAGCGTCGTGGGGTGGGTTTCCCATCGGACACATCTGTGGGGACTCGGATGCTTCGTGTCAAACCCGAGGTCCATGTGCTGCCCAGATGGCCCCTGCGTGCCCAGCGAATCCAACACATCCACGATGCGTTGAGTTCACGGCTGTCAAGCTGTGCGGAGCATGTGCACGTGTTTCTGTCCAGGAAATCTGGTGTGGACACACAGCAGCTTCATCCGAGGGACCAACCTGGCTCCTGTCACCCACACAATGAGCAGCGTTTACGGCTCCGCCTGGGATGTGCCATAATTTCGAGATGTAGATCTGAGTTGTGGGGCTGGACCAGCTCACATTAGGGTGCAGATCTGTTTTTCTGAGCTACAAACAAGATCTCTCAGCACAGTAACATATTCTTGCTTGGAGGCTCCATGCACCCGCAGGTTTAAGGCTCTTTGCAAGTACGGGTGATTTTAAATGGGATGAGACCTGGACAGGCTGGAGAGTTGGGCAAGGAAAAATGTGATGAAAAAGAACAAGGGCAAGTGTAGAGTCTTGAATGTGGGCAGAACAAGCCCAGGTTCCAGTGTAAGTTGGGAATGAGCTGTTGGAGCAGTGAAAAGGGAGCTGGGGGTCCTGGGGACAGCAGGGGGACCATGAGCCAGCACTGGGCCCTTGTGGCCAGGAAGCCAATGGGACCTGGGGTGGGTTAGAAGGGGGTGGTCAGTAGGTCAGAGAGGTTCTCCTGCCCCTCTGCTCTGCCCTGGGGAGACCACACCTGGAATATTGTGTCCAGTTGTGGCCCCTCAGTTCCAGCAGGACAGGGAACTGCTGGAGAGAGTCCAGCGCAGCCACCAAGATGCTGGAGGGAGTGGAGCATCTCCCGTGTGAGGAAAGGCTGAGGGAGCTGGGGCTCTGGAGCTGGACAAGAGGAGCCTGAGGGGGGACTCATTGCTGGGGATCAAGATGGAAAGGGGCAGTGTCAGGAGGATGGAGCCAGGCTCTTCTGGTGACAACCAGGGACAGGACAAGGGGCAATGGGTGCAAACTGCAACACAGGAGGTTCCGCTGGAAGATGAGAAGCAACTTGTTGGGGGTGAGGGTGGCAGAGTGTGGCATGGGATGGTGTCGCGGGTGGCTGTGCCACAGTCTGTGGGGCTTGCTCCATGGACAGTGTGGAAACAGTGAGTGCACAGCCAAGATGGAAAAATAAGGGCACAGAAAAGCTAATTTGAGTACCTTAAAGGTTTCTTAGAGTTCTCCTCCCCTCTGCCTTCCAGGGATTAGTGCTCCTGGCAATGCATCTGATTGCCAGGTTTAAAGAACAGGGGCTGTGACCAGCCCGGGTGTAGACACGTGGCCTCGACCCATCTTGATTTTGCCCACAAAGTTTCTCCCCTGGGTGCTGCAGCACTGCGGGAGCCGCAAGGAGGCAGAATCGGGCCCTGAGCCAATTTGACCCTTCTTCTTATCAGTCTAGACATCCTCGTTATCCAGATAAATGTCTGATCCCTCACCGAATCCCACTAAGCTCCAGCACTGGATGCGAGGGTGGGCGACCCTGCCCCGGCCCCGGCTCCTGCGCCGGGAGCAGATCACGGAGCGAGCGTGTGTTATTAAGAGCGCTTTACCAATTACAAGTTATTACTAATGCCTTTATTACTATTATTTAATAGATCGTGTTAATTATTATTATTCATTTGCTTTAAAAGAACTGTTTCCATAGCAACGGGGAGATGTGTGCTGATTTTTCAGGCGCGTCAAGTGGACGCGTTCCTGGCCTCCTCCAAAATGGGCTGACAGGGTGGCTGGGAAGGTTGGGACTCCGTCCTAACTGTGCTGAGATCCCGGTGCAGACCGGTACCAGCAGGGCCATCTGGAGAAGGTGACAGCGCTGCCTGTGTCACCCAAAGGTCCCTTGTGCCATTAAATTTCCTAGTCGATGCAGACTTGAGGATCCTCTAAGAGAGCAGAGTTGGTGTGATAATGTTCATGCATGTGCGTGTGATGCAGAGATAAAGGCACCCGCTGTTAATTATTGCATTGCTGAGTGCCCCGGACTCCGTGGCTTCCTGAGAACATTCCTTGTCTCCTTTGATATTTCCCCATCAGCTGCAGAAGGAGCGGGGCTTGGAAACCAGGCAGAAATCCAGCCCATCTGGCATCACCCAGCTGTGGGATGGTCCTGGAGGTCTGCGGTGGGACGAGACGCTGCTGCTGGCACATGGAGGATGCTCGGAGCCGGCGCCGCGATGGTCCCGGGGCTGCAGGACCGACCCTGCAGAGGCTGCTCGGATGTCACCTCCCCGGTCCCAGGGGGCGGATGGGCTCTGGTACAGGTGAGCTGCGGCGAACGGGGAGCGGCGCGGGCTCTTTGGGGGTGTATTCAAGGCACTGCGTGTTTGCTGGGGCTGAGAAGGGCACCCAGGTGTGCAGCGGCCTCCTGGCTTTGCAAGTGAGGTTTAAACCCTGGGTCTATGGTTATAGCTCATCTCTGCGCACGCCATCCCCAGCCTGGCCGTTATCATTCATCTCCTGCGGAGTGGAAGCATCTCAGGAAGGATGCGCGTCACCCCACAGCTTCTGGGGGGCTGAGGGGCTGGAGGTGTGAGCGGGTGGGGAATGGGGTCAGCCTGGAGTTTGCTGGTGTGCTTGACAGCAGCGGTGATGGAGGTGGCAGCGTGTTGGGGCTGTGGGCAGAGGAGATGCCGCTGGCCAAGGCTCAGCTGGGAGCGTAGGGCTGGGACATGCCCGGAGCCCCCAATGTTGTTCAGTCAAACCCCATACCCAGCGATAGCTCCAAAACCTACTAATTAGCACCTTTGCTGAACGCAGGGTCTGTGGGGACCACGGCTCCCATCTGCCCAACCCCGACAGGTCCCTGCGGGGCTGGAGCGAGACAGGTTGTCGCCTTGTCCCTGCTTGGTGTCCCCAGGGGTGATACTGCGAGCACGGATGTGTCGCGGTTTAACCTGAGGGGGTGATACAACCACGCAGCCACTCACTCACCCCCCAATAGGGGAGAGAATCGACAGGGAAGGGAGAAACTTGGATTGAGATAAACACAGTTTAATAAAATAACAAAATACTAATACACTACTAGTAAATATATATATATAATAGAAATAAAAGGTACTCGAGGCAATTCCTCATGAACACGCTGAGCAGCCAGTCCCAGGAAACGGCACCTGGTCCCACAGCCCATCCCAGAGAGAGAAAAGAGGGAAAGAGGCAGAAAAGCCCAGAGGCCTCTGCAAAATGGCAAAAGGCCCAACTAAACATCCCGACCAAAACTCCCCCGGTTGCACCCCAGAGAGAGAGATATCGGAAGAGAAGAGCTAGAAACCAGAAGGCCCCGATTTCTTAAATATGGAGCATGATGCTAATGGGCTGGAACACTGATTGCTCAGTGTGGGTGTCAGTTCAGCTCTGTCCGTCCATCCCCTTCCTCGCTGCCTCACCCCTGTGGGCAGAGCTCAGAGTGTCCTTGGCTCTCAGAGCAGAGCAATTAAACACATTAACTGTGCTGGGCTGGTATCTCTTGTTCTCAGACTAAGTCCAAATAACGAGCTATGGAAAAGAAAGGTTTGTAACTGCATGAGGAAAATTAACCTGTTTTCAGTCAAACCAGCACAGTACGGCTCCCCGTGCAGACAGGTCCTTGGCCTCTGCATCGTGCTGGCGGCTCATCAGCAATTGCATTTCCCCAGCACTTTGGGTGTTGTCGGAGCAGTGGGAATTGGGCACACATGGAGCTCACAGCCAGCGGCCCATGCTCAACCCAGTGGCTCCTGAACAGGGCTCTGAAAGCTGCAGCCTGTAGGAAAACCAGCAGTGATGCCCTGGGCAAGCAGCAACGCTTAGAAGCACTTGTTTAGTGTTTTATAAGCACTTGTTTAGTGATAACTTGTCCTGCATCGCTCTGATTTACCCAGCACCCGCCTCCTCTCTCCTGGGACGGGGGTTCCCCAGGTCTGGGATACGGGGGTCCCTGCTCAGCCCTATGTGTTCCCTGGGGAGAGTGGCTCCTGGTTTGGCTACTGATGGTCGGAGATGCGAATGGCAGGTGGGACAAAGCGCCCATCACCTCCATTGCCAGCCTGCAGCATCCATGGGGCTCGGGCGCTGCGGCTGCCCCGTGTGCGCATAAGTCAGGTGCAGGTGATTATGTCTAGATGGGACCTGCTGGGAACGTGGTGGCATAATGGTCCCATGGGGACACCTGTGCAGCTCAGCGCTGCACAACAGCTGCTTTAAGAGCCCACGCCTTGCCCTGCTCCTCCGAGAAGTGGAGAAACACAAAAGAAAGAGGCAGGAGGGGCTTGGAGCTGGTGGGAGAGGGAGGGAGAATCCCCCAGCTAATCCCAGCTCTGCTCCGAGAGGGATCTCGAGTAACAAACCTCTGTGTTTGGAGCCAGATGGATTTGATTTAACAACAAAGCAAGGGGGCTTGGGATCATTTCAGAGCCTGCCAAGGGGCTGGATCCTCTGCGAGCAGCAAAGGGCCACCTGGTGTAAATCCAAGCTTGAGTTGCAGACAGCTCAGATGATCCCCAAAATGCTGGGATTGCCTCGGCTTTGCGAGCATCCTCCTGCCCCTTGGGAGCTCATGGGGTCCCGGCCATCTGTGGGGCACAGGGCTGTGCCGAATGCACAAGGGCTGTGGGTTTCTCATGTGGACACGTCTGGGAGGGAGAAGGTGAAGAGGAGCGGGAGGCAAAGCTGAAGGTTCCCCAGACCTGGCTGTGATGTCCTAGGCTGGGCTCTCACATTGGGCTGGGCTCTCACATTGGGTCAGGCTCTCACGTTGGGCTGGGCTCTCCCATTGGGTCAGGCTCTCACGTTGGGCTGGGCTCTCACACTGGGCCGGGCTCAGCGCTGCCTCGGGCTCACACCTCTCCATGGGGTGGGCAGCAAGAGGAGCCCTGGGACCCCCACTGCATCCCATGATGGCTGAAGCCTCCCAGTCCTTAGTTTCAGCATCTCAGAGGCTCCAGGCAGTGTCATGGGTCCCTGTGACACACCAGGGAAAGAAGCGGCGGGTCAGGTGAGTGAGTAGCACACAGGACGGTGATGCTGGTGCTGGTTTTTTACACTGCTCTTGCCTCAAATCCCACCCTGGCCTTGCCTTGGATACAGGGTGTGGATGAGCTTAGCCTCCCTGCCCAGTGGGTGTTGCAGGGAGGTGTTTCTTGCACAGGGCACAGCGCTTTGGCAAAGAGCCGCTTGGCTGGCTGAGCCCCCTCCTGCTCCCATCCTAGATCCCGGTGGCAGGAGACGCTGGGGGCTCCATCACCTCGCTCAGAGGAGCTGTGAGGTCCATGTCAGTGAGGCAGACACTCAGGACAGTGCAGAGGTGCAGGGCTGGGGACCAGGATGCCTGCAAGCAGCACCAAAAGGTCATTCATATCCTGGGCGATGCTCCGTGGCGAGCAGGGCTGCGGCGCAGCCGAGCGGCACCTTGCCGCCCGGCCGGCTTCACCGGCGTGTTTGCCGCGTCTGCCAGTTGGTGCCTGGGCCAGGCAGCCTCCCTGGAGATCTTGTTTCTGGAAACTGGAGAAACCTCGGCGCTGCCCCTGCCACCTCCCCGAGCAGCGGGGACGTGCTGCTGTCAGCCCGACACCTGCAGCTCAGCCCGGCTGTCAGCCTGCTAACTATTCCCATCCCATTGCTTGGCACTCTGCCTTGGGAGCAATGAGATCCCGGCGCCAGCGATGTGCCGGCGAGAGCAGAGGAGGGGTTTGTGCTCAGGGGGGGCTGTGCAGCTGGGTTGGAGGGGTTGGGGGGCAGGAAGCACCATGGGTCCATCCCAGAAGCATGGAGCCACGATCGGGCTCTGTGTCCCCCATGCTGCATGCAGGGAAGAACTATCGCTTGCGTCCCGAGTCTCCAGCAACCCATGCTGTCTTTTTGGTCCAACGCTGTGAGTTTTTGTCTGCACAGGGCACTGTGTTCATCTCCACCCCGTCCCAGCCGCTCCTCGGGAACACCCCATTAAGGTGCTCTGTGCAGGGGCTGCAGCTGCTTATGATTCCCGCATTCACCCAGCAGCCTCGTTGGCAGCGGGTCCTGTCTCCTGCCGGCTCGCCGGGACTATCTGCTGCCCGGGAGCCTTTTCCCCTCTCTCCCCCTCTGCAGCGTGTCGTTGGCAAATGGCCTGGCTGGAGAAACGGGCCGGTGTGGGGTGGCGGCTGCTCGGAGCGAGGGCGGCGAGCGCCGTGCTGCTGTGCCGCTGTCAGGGTCAGGATGTGGTTGTTCTCCCCACACCACCATCAAGTGCAAACAAGGGGGAGCTCCGACAACCCAGAGCTGCACTGGGTGCACAGGGACAAACTCTGCAGGCAGCACAGACCCCAGCGAAGGATTTCTCCTCTCCCCGTCCCCTTTGCATCCCTTGGTAGGACGCCAGTCTGCTATGGGAGCTCAGCACCGTTTATTACCAGGCTCTGCTGCTCTAATGAGAAGCAGTTTCCCAGCCCTGGCGCCGTGCCTATAAAAATGAATCTGTGCCTGTGCTTTCGGTGCCATGTGCTTTGCAGTAAGAGCAGGGCGGCGTGGGGCAGCGAGGGGGTGCAATGGGGCAGCGAGGGGGTGGCATCCCTGTGGGCGAGCATCCCTGGACGGCTGGGAGCCCGAAAGCCCTGGAGTAGCTCTCAGCAGCCGGACGGTCCCCACGCCACCCTGGCTCTCCAGGCTGGGGACTTCTCAGAGACAAGTGACGCATCTGTCACAAGTCTGAGCCTCCCCCAGAAGCCGTGGGGTGAGGGTGGATGTGGCGCTGGCAGCCCCCAGGACCCACTACCCACAGTGTCCCTGGGAGATGGGGACAGGAGCCACCGTGGACAATGTTGTCCCAGAATTGGACTTGTCTCTTCTGTACTGCACACGTCGGACACGAGATGGAGCTGCCGTTCGCTCCTGGGAAACTGCGATGTGCTGAGCTGAGCTGAGCTGAGCTGAGCTGCTGACCCCATCCGGCTGAACGCGACCTCTCCTGGGGACAGCGGCAGGAGCCGCGATGGACCCTGTGGACACAGGACAGGGGTGATGGGTTTAAACTAAAGGAGGGAGATTCAGGCTGGATAGAATGAAATTGTTGCCCTGAGGGTGGTGAGAGCCTGGCCCAGGTACCCAGAGAGGAGGTAGATGAACCATCCCTGAGACATCCCAGGCCAGGCTGGACGGGGCTCTGAGCAACCTGAGCTGGTGAAGATGTCCCTGCTCATGGCAGGGGGGGCACCTTTAAACATCCCTTCAACACAACTGTTCTATGGTTCTGTAAGAGAAACTCTCAGTGAACAACTAAGGTGGGAAAAGGCTGGAGGAGGGTGCTTACTGCACTCTGGCAAGTGGAGAAACTGAGGCACATTGTAGATAGACGAGCTTTGAGGACTCAACAGTTTGCTGGAAGGCAGAGGGCTTGTTCTATGGAGACCTTGCAGACAAGGTGGGTAGATCTGAAAGGTCAGTGTGGGGGTCCAGGCTTTGCAAAGATAGAAGTGGAAGCAACTGGAAGGGGAACTCACCTCCAGTATGGGAATGGGAGGACAGTTTTGTGCTCTCTGTGTTCATTATCAGAGCCAAGGGTGTTTCCTGATGGTCTGGGTGAGGTCTCTCCTCCAGCCCCTCCTGTGCAGTGGTTTTTGGGGTTCCAGCACCCTGTGCTCCTCCTGGGTGAGCCAGTGGGTGACACTTGGTGCATTGACAGCTGCCGTTGGGCCCCACATTCTCCATCCCCATAGCTCTCTGCCATGAGGCACGTCCAGCATCGACCCCGTGCCTGCGACCACAGGCTCCATCCTTCCCAGTCCAACCAGCTCCAATTCCAGCTCCACCATCAGATCAAGGGCAGGATTCTCCCCGGCTTCCCCATCCCAAACCCCCTTGGTGAGCTGGAAATAGTGGCTGAACCACAGATCTTGCAGATCCCGAGCTGCAGCCATGGGGCACTTGGCAACGGGCAAACAAACAGCCCAGCGCGGAGCTCCGTCACACCACAGCCCGCAATTAGCCGCGGGGACGGAAAGGCCTGTTTGGCCGCTTGGGTCCTCCCGCCAGCGACAAAACCAAGACAAGGCACTTTTACATCACATTTTTTCCTTTGATGTTAATCTATTCGCTCCCAGCCTCCGCTGCCTTTTACGTCCAAACCCCATTAAGAAAACTCCCACTGCTCCTCCGCCCACGGAGCCAGCGATGCCGCGGGACGGGCTCGGATCCGCAGCACCAGCAAAACCTCCGTCCCGGGGATGCTGCGGCTTCACCCGTATCACCAAACCCCTGGCAAAACACAGCCCGGGCGCTCCCTGTTGCCGTTTCGGTGACTCCGGTCCCTTCCCCAGAGCCAAGATTTGTTCGCCTTGCTTTGGAGAGAGACTTTTCCACCCGCAGCATAGACAAGAGCAACCTTGTGGCTGTTGTGACTGCACATCTGGGCTGGAGCGAGCAGGGAATAAATCCCGCATCCCCCTCTTCTGTAGGGTCTGCACTTCTCTCCGCCCGCGGCTTCGTGCAACGTTCCGCTCTCATTTCTGCACCCGAGCCTGGTTCGTTTTCTCTTGTAATCTACGGGACTACCCCGGCGCTTCCGTTTGGTGTTTTGCATTTCGAGTGCATTTTTTGGTTTTCAATTTATTTCACTTTGCGCAGCGCTAAAGCGCGGTAAAGCCAGCCAGCCCACATCCTCCTCCTCTCGTGCCCAGTGGGGCTGGGAGGAAGAGGTGGCCGTAAATAGCAGGAAAACAGCCCTGTTGCAGAAAGCTCCGTAAAGGGAAATGAATGGAAGGCGGGTGCTGACTCACCTGTCCGGGCGCGGGGTGTTTGGCTGGCTCGGCTTCCCCCATTGATGGGTTATGGGGAGCGATGGTTCATCTCCAGGAAAAACGGGGTGCAGAGGGAAGGTTCCCGCTCTAGGTATGGGCTGTTTGTCCCTTCAGGTCCTGCTCTCTTGAGCTTTTCAGCGTTGCTCGGTCGCACTGTGTGTCTGCAAGCGTTGGAGATTTAGGTGGAAAGATGGGAAGAACTGGGATTTCCGTGTCGCTGCGGTTCAGAGCTGAATGAAGCAAACACCGTGTTTTGTGTGAGAAAGTGTCTGGGATAGAATCATAAAATCGTTTCAGTTGGAAGAGAATCATGGAGTCCAACCATAACCGAGCTCTGGCGCTGCCCCATGTCCTGAGAACCTCCTGTCCGTCTGTCCAGCCCTCCAGGGATGGTGACTCCAGCACTGCCCTGGGCAGCCTGTTCCAATGCCCCACAGCCCTTTGGGGAAGAAATTGTTCCTAAATCCACCCTCAACCTCCCCTGGCACAACATGAGGCTGTTTCTAACAGCGTGTAATGAAACTGAGGAGTTCATTGGGACCCAGGGTGGACAAACAGGCTCAAGAAAGGGTTGAGATGGTGTTTTGGTAGGACCAGTGAGTTTATGGAGCATGTCTGATGGAAGAAGACCTCGAGGTGCTGGTAGGTGGGTGTGCTGGGGCTGGATTTCCTTTTGCTTGGTGGGAGATGGGCGGTCACCTGGAGACACGTCCCATCGCCAGGGAGCTGCCAAGAGGTGACAGAAGGAGATGGTGGCACCTGCTCAAGGACCCGGAGCTACGTGGGGACGTGAAGCGTATGTGTTCTGTCCCCTCTGCACCGAGGATGGGACGTGCCGGTGTGTGCTGATGCTCGCGGGCCATCTCTGGCCTCTCCCCAGTTCTCCCCTTGAAAGGCTGCAGAAAGGGATGTGAATATCTGCATGGCAAGTGTGGGGCTCCAGGTGGTTGTCCTGGCACCGTCCCAGCTCATGGACCTTGTCCTTGTCCCCATTGCTTCCCCGGGGCTGCAGGAGTGAGGGAGCGATGCCCAGAGGCTTCTGGCCGGTACAGACCCTGCACGGCTCCCAGTAAAAGTGCTTTTAGGTCCCTGTAGCTGCCCACAGAGCAGCAGCAAAGGTGCCAGGCTGGACATTGTATATACAGGCAAAACGTAACAGTAGGAGAGGTCACCTTAGAGTTAGGATTAGTTCACCCTGAAACCATCCCTGGAGATATTTGTCTCACGGGATCCTAAAAGCCTCACGCAATGAGACCGTAGAGCACGTGGCTGTTTTACCGTAGGAGCAGCAACAGCCCCCGGTTGGGATTTATTCCACCCGCAGCCCTGGGGCTTCCCCGGGGACGAGGTACCAACATGGGGACGTGTGCCCTGGGGCTGGAGCTTGGAGGATGCTGGAGGTGCTCGGCAGGGCTGCGGTGAGCCCTGGAGGCAGAATGGCTTTTATCCACCTTCCCCGCAGGGTTTTGGCACGGCGGGCAGGGAGGCTGAACACCCTGAGTGTCCTGGAGCTTCTCCAAGTCCATCCTGCACAAACATCCTTTTTGGCACCTCTGCTGCCCTGCCAGGACGGACGAGGATTTCTCTGGCCTGGGATCGTAGAATCATAGAACAGGGTTGAGGGGAGGTTTAAACTCACCTAGTTCCCCCCCTGCCATGACAGGGACATCGTCACCAGCTCAGGTTGCTCAGAGCCCCGTCCAGCCTGGCCTGGGATGTCTCAGGGATGGTTCATCTACCTCCTCTCTGGGTACCTGGGCCAGGCTCTCACCACCCTCAGGGCAACAATTTCATTCTATCCAGCCTGAATCTCCTTTAGTTTAAAACCATCACCCTTGTCCTATCACAACAGGCCCTGCTCAAAATCTGTCCCCATCTTTCATTTAAGGCCGCACTAAGGTCTCCTCGGAACTTCTCTTCTCCAGCTGAGCACCCCAGCTCTCATCCTGTCCCACAGCAGAGCTGTTCCAGCCTCGGACCATTTCTCCCTACTCCTGACCCTCTCCAGCAGGTCAATAGTGACAAGTGCAGGCAGATCGGTGGTGGCTGCCGGGCCCGCCGGGCTCCGGCGTTTCGCGTGCCAGGACGAGCCGGCGCAGCGCGCGTGGGAGGAAACGCGCAAACCACATCCCTGCCTGCGCGCCCCCGGCCGCGCCGCGGGCCGCCCGAGGCACCGTCCTCAGCTCAAACAGCGCTGGGGAGGCTCAGGAGGGACCCCCCAGCCCTATACATCGAGACCACAGCCTGCCCGCATCCAGTGCATCTCTGCCCGGGTATATTGTGACAGACATATCTTCTTTAGACCTTTTTCTAGCAGAAATAGTGAGGGCAGCTGGGAATCACCACGGGCAGCTTGGCGTTTTGGTTGGCAAAGCCTCCGTCCCCCAGCTCTACCCAAGCTTGGGCTTCGCGTGCCCATGGGGATCCCCAGCTCCCCGCCGCGGCAGATATGACTCTGTTGCCGCCTGTGTGGGAAGCAGAGATTGATTTCCATCAGTGGGGAGGTTCCCCTAATTTGCTCCAGGTGTCTGGGCAAAGAGCAAAGGGATTAACTCCTTCGAGCCCCAGCTCCGGGTCGATGGTCCCAAGATGGCATTAAACAGGGCGCATCCCAGCGGGTGCCCCCGTCCAAAACCACACGCCAGCCTGGGCTGGTGCCAGCCCATTGTGTTCGCTCTTCCTGCACGTGCCAGGATCGCTGCTTAGGGAAAAACTGGTCATTAAAACGTGAGCGTGAACCCGACCCAGTGGTGCTGAGGAGTTGTGCGGAGCGGAAAACTGCGGCTTGCGCAGGAGTTTGCACTCAAAAACCTGTGCTTTTGGTGAAATGGGATATTTTGGGTAGATGTATGCGTGGTATACTGGCTTTATGGAAAACAGGCTGATTCTGCGCTATAGGAATGACCCTCACCAAAGTTGGGAGGGCTCAGCATTCCATCCACCCCCCGATCCACAACGGACTTAACGTGCAGGTTGGATGACGGGGCCGTAAAGCAACGTGACACCAAACCAGCTTTTCCTTTAAACCCTCACTTCGTGGGGAAGCCCTGAGCTGCATTTTCCATTGGTCTCGCCGCAGCGCCGGCACTTTGGGTTTGGCGAGAGTTTGGGGGAGCGTGGAGCCCAGGGGTGCCCCGGCACTTTGGGTGTGCTCCGGTCTCCGCTGCGGCACCCGCAGGTTCCTGCAGCCTTTGCTCCCTGCTGTCTTGCTAAAGAGGATTCAGAGGCTGGATTTTGGGGATGATTTTCCTCCCACGGGACTGGTAGGGGGGCACAGGCACCCCCTTGGCCATTGCTGCAGGGCAGATGTGCCACAGCTGGAGCAAACAGCTGTTGACATCCCAGCAGAGGTGACTTGGTCCAGTGTCCCAGGGGACACAGCATGGACCCCCATGCGCCTGAGTCTGCACCTGTGGAGCCCCATCCTCTTGTTCGGCATGTCCGTCTGTCCAGCCACTCTGCTTTAACCCCTTGGCTGCCAATCACGGGTGCTCGTGGTTCCTGGGCTGTTTTGGGCAGATTGGAACAGGATTTGTGCCAGAGCGGCTCTATGGCCTCTCTTGTTTCTGCTGTTGGTGTGTCAAAACTGCCACCACCATCATCATCATCATCATCATCACCCATCAGCGCTGCCCTGGCTGCTCGCTGCAAGTTTCAGCTCTCTCAATAAACAGAACTGGTAAACCTATTCATTTTACAGCTCTAATTGATGTACTGCTGCAATTATTTTTTATAACAAGGCAATTAAGCCCAATTAAAGATTATTAGCTAATTAAAACTCCTCTCTCCTCGCACGCCATGTGCACAGATTGTTGGTGGGGGGACTGGCCGTCAGAACCTCGCAGGTCAGCACGATGCACGTCGGGATGCAATGGGGTGGGATGCTGGATGCAGAGATTCGGGTCCCATCCCCACTTCTACTACCACATCTCTCTACATCCTTGGCCATGACACTTACTGCCAGGGCCGTAAGGGATGGGGACGGCTACATACACCCAATTTTTGGCTGCTTAGAACCCGGTGGGAAGAAACTTAGAGGCTGGGATCTTCTTGTCTTGGTACTGGGCTGGTTGGAGATGGAGGGTTAACAGCGCTGTGTCTTGTTGGACAGAAAAGAGGGTTGGAAAAGGAAAATCCCCGCTTGGAGATGGGGCGTGTCTGATTTGGAAAGGAAATAGCTGGAGAAACGGCCTCTGGGGTGCGTCGGCTCGCGGGAGCGCTTGGACCGTGTCCGTGGACCGCGGTGGCTCAGCCCTGCGTGGTGCTGTGCCTGCAGAAGCAGGTGGCAGAAGCCGTGTGTGGCCTGGGAAGTGAAGCCCGTGGCCCTTGGAAAGAGCCAAGAAAAGGGGAAAGTTTGGGCTGAAAAACCACCTGGAGAGCAGTCGGCAGGACTCCCTGTCCCAATGGTCCGTACCCCTCCATGCTGGAGCGGCTCTGTGGTCTGAGGGGCCCCCATCTCCTCTTGCCCCCCCAGCAGCTGCGCTTTGTCGCTGCCCACGTGTGCATATGTATGTTTGCACTGTGGCATTTGCAGGCACTCAATGTTTCCAGGCTTTTTCGCAGGCCAAAGACATTTGGAGGCTGCAAAGGGTTTGGAGTTCCAGCGATGTGACTGTTCTTTGCCTTCTGAGTCACATCGGGGGGACGCAGCCCATGCTGAGAGCCTCTCCGGGGCCGCGCAGCCTCCCCGTCCATCCCTCGCCCCTCTCCGGTCCCCCTCGCTCTGCTGCTCCAGCTCCCGAGCGTTCGTGGAAGCCGCAGGAATTCACGTTTGTGAGCTGGAGCATGGCGCCGTGCGGCAGAGGGGCTGGCCGGGGAGGGAGGCGCAGAGCGTGTGGGTCCTCCCAGCGGCGCAGCCTGGCTCATCTGCTTCAAATTAAACCCCTCCTGCCTGGCAAAAGTGACAAGCGCCTGGTTGCTGGCCATGGGACAGCCAGACTTGGTGAATGGCTCACAGCTGCACTGGTGATCCCAGAATCCCAGAGTGTCAGGGGTTGGAGGGCCCTGGAAAGCTCACCCAGTGCAATCCCCCCGGAGCAGGAACACCCAGATGAGGTTACACAGGAAGGTGTCCAGGGGGTTGGAATGTCTGCACAGAAGGAGACTCCACAACCCCCTGGGCAGCCTGGGCCAGGCTCTGCCACCCTCACCCCAACAAGTTGCTTCTCATCTTCCAGCGGAACCTCCTGTGTTGCAGTTTGCACCCATTGCCCCTTGTCCTGTCCCTGGTTGTCACCAGAAGAGCCTGGCTCCATCCTCCTGACACTGCCCCTTTCCATCTTGATCCCCAGCAATGAGTCCCCCCTCAGGCTCCTCTTGTCCAGCTCCAGAGCCCCAGCTCCCTCAGCCTTTCCTCACACGGGAGATGCTCCACTCCATCACCTTCTGATGGGCTCCCCTTTCTCTGCTCCTGCCCTGGTCCAATGCTGAGGGCATCACCCCTGCACCCTTGCTTGGGGCTGGTGGGAAAGATGGGGCAATGTGGGGTTGTCTGCACCCAGGAGAATGGGGGTTTTCAGGGGTGCAGTGTGGGGGCATCCCCATCCCGATCCGGGGAGGCTCTGCATGGTGGAACTAGTGCAAAGGAGACGGAGCCTGACCTTCCCCAGGGCTCTTTACTCCAGGCTGCTGATGCTGCCAAGGGCCAATTCAAGAGCCATGCGGGGTCCCCAGAGCAGTGTCCCCCCAGGCCCCCATGGTCCTGCTGCCTCCAAACTCAGTGAAGTGTGGGACCCAGTGCCAGAGTCCCATGCACGGCAGGAGCTCCGTGGGGAGTGCAGGGAACCAGGACGTGCCGGGGGCTGCTGAAGCGGGGACGGGCTGTGCCCGTGACCCTTAGCTGTGATTTTTAGCTATTGCCCAAGCTGCTCCCTCCCTGCCTTTGCCACGGCTGCGCTTTCCCGCGCTCCGGCCGTCCTTGTCGCAGGGACCCGGGTGCACATCACCTACTCGGGGCTCACCTGGAGGCGAAGGGCACAAAGCTCATTCCTTCCCTCCCCTCCCCGGGGTTACTTTTTAAACCAAAACAAAGCTGCAGAGTGGAAAGAGGCTGTTTGTGTCCCACAGTGCCCCGCGGCTTGGCAGCGCCGCGCCGGAGCCGCGGGCCAGACCCCGCCTTCGGCAGCCAGGCTGCTCCGTGCGGCTGTCCCGGGGGACACGAGCCCCGGTGCGGCCCACCGTGGTGCCAGGGCCATCGTCACCGTCACCGTCCCTGTCCATGTCCCCTGGCTGTGCTGCTGTGTCCCAGAGTCCTGCATTGCTCCTGCTTCCCTTGGGGACGTGACATGCATGGGGTTCCCGGGATGCGGTGTGTGTGTGTCCCCCCTGGGGAAGGGGATGAGTGCATGGGGGGCCGTGGGGGAGGAAGCGCAGCCTGGGACAGGAGAGGAGGCAGAAGGAGGGAGGAAAAGGGGAATTCAGCTGTAAATGCGAAGGAGAAGAACCGAACCAAGGAGTGGAGTAAAACAGAGCAGACATGGGGCCACCAAGGAGACAGAGCTGGGGGTGGCACAGTCACCCCCTGCTCACAGCACCGAGGGGTGTCCCTGGGCGCAGAGAGGGACCCCCAGCAAGCAGAGGTGGGGAAGGGAACACACTGAGACCAGGGGAGCTGAGCACCCCAAATACCCCCCGAACCTGCACCATAGTGGTGCCAGCAGGGCTGCGCCAGGCTGCCCTGGTGCTAGAACGGCTTCCCGGCACTGCGGCTGTTGCTTTTTGAACGTTGGCCCCTGGATTTTCGCTGTGGTCCCCGTCCCCACCCCGCTACCGTTCGCTGGCGGCGGTGACTCATCGGCGCTGGGAGAGGAGCAGGGATTAATCATTCATAAAGTGCGCATGCACACGCACGCGTGTGTGTGTGTTTGCATGTGTTGCTCTGGTTGCTGTGTGAGTCATTCCCGGCCTGCCCGGGGCTTTGCTGCTCTACAATTAGCGGGGAAGCGACTCCAGCGCCGTCGCAGCGCAGCAGGACGAGCTGGTCCCGCCGTAGCTCGGGAAGCGGCTCTTTCGCCGTTCGTCTCCATATGGAGCTATATGGACCCCTCCGTCCGGGGGGTGGCCGGGACAGGTCGTGCTCGTGCCAGCATCCCCAGCCATGGGGCGCACTCCCTTCCCAGCTTCCCTCGCTGCAGAGCCCAATTTTGCAAGGGGGACCTCGCAGAGGAGGAAACCAGAGCTGCCCCTCGTTTCTGGAGGCACCTCCATCCCCCTTGCCATTCCTGTCCCGTGCAGGAGGGATTTCCCATTTCTTCCCCGTTTCTCTCCCTTCCCAGTACTTCAGAGCTAGTTATTTTAAATAAGACTGCAAAATCATTTTCAGGCTCGTTAGTACGGCGAGTATTTCTAGATGTTAATACCACATTCATTTCCTTGATGGAGATCTTCTCCATCTTCAGCTCCTTCACAGCTACACAGCTTTTACCAACGCACCAACCTTCGGTCTAAGAATGATAAAAAGCTATTAGTCACCTAAGAATTTACCAGTACTTTGTCTTGGTGATAGTGGTCAATACTCAGCAGCTATATGGAACCAAACCAACCTTCCCTTCGTGGCCCAAAGCACAGGGGTGTGAAGTCTGAGGAGGGAACAGCCCCCCCATGGCAGCTCCGATGGGTGTTGGGGAGCGTGTGGCGGAGCTGCTAAATCTCAGTGGTGCTTTGGGGGGGACGGGGCACCCTGCACCCTCCTCCAGCAGCGGGGAGGACTGGGAAGCACCCAACTGGAGATACTGGAGGAATGACAGTGCTGGGAGGACTGGGAATGGCTGGTGTTGAGAGGTGGGGGAATGGGAAACAGCTGGTGTGGGGGGAACTGGGCTCCCCTGGTGCTCAGAATTGCAAAGTGAGGGCAGCTGGCATGGGAAATTGGGAGGAAGGATAAAAGTGGGCACAGCTGGTACTGGGGGGAGCTGGGAAATGGGCATAAGCAGTGCTGGGAGAATTGGTGCTGGGGAGAGTTCTCTATGTTTGTGATGCTTTGGGGTTCTGGGGTACCCCAGGTGATGGTGCTTTGGGTGACCTGGGACACTGTATTTGGGTCCCCAGGGTTTGTGGGGCTCCAGAGTCCTGGGGGTCCTGCATTGGGGGTGTGCCAGGACCACCCAACACCTGTCCTGTGGGTCAGTGATGTCCTGAGCGTGCCTGGCTGTGCCCCATTGCTGCAGCCCCTCTTGGGGTGCGCTTAGCCATTGCCATGTCCCCCCCAAGCTGAAAGGCAGCTCAGCTGGGGGCGGTGCACTAGAAAAGAGGGGGCACAGGGTGTTTGCAAGAGGGGTGGCCCTGGGCTACCACCCCAGAGCTGCCCTCCCAGGGCCCCTTTTCCCAGGGATGCTTTCCCAAGCGAAGGCCTTGGCTGATGTCAGTGGGTTGTCTCCACCCGGGTTTCGGATAACTCCACCCTCCTCCTCCTCGCAGCTCCTCCTCCCGCTGCACAGCCCAGCTGGGATATAAGCAAGTCACTCAGACAGCCGGGAGCAGCAGAGACAGCTGGGTGGGTGGCGTGGGACATTGAGCTGTGACCTGCGCTGTGTCCTTTGCCTCGACACCGGACCCCATGGCGACGCCTTCGCAGAAGAGAAGCACCCGCAGCGGGGCTTCGGGGACCCCCTTGTCCCCGACCCGCATCACCCGCTTGCAGGAGAAGGAGGAACTGCAGGAGCTCAATGACCGCTTGGCCGTCTACATCGACAAGGTGCGCTCGCTGGAGCTGGAGAACGCCGGGCTGCGGCTCCGCATCACCGAGTCGGAGGAGGTGGTGAGCCGAGAGGTCTCGGGCATCAAGGCTGCCTACGAGTCGGAGCTGGCGGACGCCCGCAAGACCTTGGATTCGGTGGCCAAGGAGAGAGCTCGGCTGCAGCTGGAGCTGAGCAAAGTCCGGGAGGAGCACAAGGAGCTGAAAGCCCGGTGAGTGCCCTGGGGACGGGGGGGGGACAGTGTCGGGACGGTCGCTGTCGTCATGCTTGGCATGGAGCCGGGAGGGAGGAAGGAGCAACCTGGAGGAGGCAGGGAGAGGGGAAACGCGTGACCCGGCTGGGGCAGGAGTGTCCGTGGTGGGGACCGGGAGCAGGGAAGCTGTCCCGGCATTCCTGCTCTCCCTCCAAGCGCCATCTTTGGCTGGGATGCCCTTGGACAGGGGATCTGGGGCCGAGCCACGGAGCTGGGGCTGGGGCGAGGGGACGTGTCCCCGGCTCCGGGCAGCATGTGCGTGACGTGGGTGCGAGCGCCGGGCTGGCCCCTCCGCCCTCGTCGTCCTGCAGCTATTCCCGACCGCGCCGGGGTGCCGAGCGGGAAGCGCTGCCAGCCAGCTGGCTCCGTCCTGCCCACAGATCTCGCCTGCTCGTCCTATTTTCCTCTGCTGTCTTTGGCACCGGTTAAAGAACCTGCTCTGCTTTTGAGTGTCTTAACCCTCCCTGTGCTGAGCTGTCTGTGCTCTGCGGGGTCCCCTGCTCTGGGGCGAGCAACGCTCGGGCAACGCCTTATCCCGTTCCCATCGGCTGGCTCTCGGTGATGGGCTGCAGGGCTGCTTTGAGGCTGAAATTCCCCCAGCCCGTTCCTGTCAGGTTTATATATTTTGCTTCCTGACACCAGCAATGCCCTCCTCATTGCCACCGCCTGTCGGGTGCCTCTGCCCTCCCCTTTTGGGATAGTGGCACATGCCCAGAGCCGGTCCCCTGAGGACGTGGATCCCTGGCCAGGGCTCCCTGGCCGGTGTCACAGCAGGGACCGGCCGCTGGGCTTCCCCAGGGCTCTGCCAGCCCATGGGCGCTGGGGCCATGGCCCGGTCGTGCTCAGGTCCCACCCCATAGAAGGAACAAGCGCGTCCCTTTCTGTCATCGGCTTTGGCTTGGGGCAGAACCTGGGCTGGGCAGCACCAGGACAGCCCCCTTTCTCCATTTAATCTTTTCCCTTTTATTCCGGATGCCTCATTTCGAGTCCGCACCAAACGACACTAAAATTAACTTCCTCAGAAGATGCCATAAACGTTCTACTTACTGGGAAGGGGGTGAACGCGCAGCCTTTTACAGCTGTCTTTGAAAGCTGCGCCGCGTTTTATATTTAGCTCTCTGTTTCCCGTGCGCTGCTGCTGCGGTTCTGCGCCCCGATAAGGCGGCTTTGCTCGCCCCGCTCGCTGCACGGCAGATCCCGAGGACCGGGGAGCTGGAGAGATGGGGCGCTGAGCTGTCGAAAGGCTTTTGCTGCCTTATGCAAACCCAGAGCTATCTTGGCCGTGATCTTTGGAGGGCTGGAAAAAATGCCCGGCCTGCAGCTGAGCGTTGCGTGCGCTGTTCTGCAGAGCGGGGCTGCGCCCCTGGAGCTCGCTGTGCATGTTCTGCTAACGCTGACAGGTCCCCCTGCAAAAGTGCTCTGGCAGGGGATTCCCACAGAGCAGCTCTCGGTTTGGAGGTGGGTTTCGGTGGGGTTTCAGACCACTGATTTCGGAGAACAGGAGGAGAGAGGTGTTTCAATGCGTTGAGTCGTCTCTGAGTCACTGTTTGCGGGGTGGAAGAGCCGTTCTGCCGGGGGACGCTGGTGCTATTCATTCTGCTTCTGGTGTGTCCCCACTTCCTTGGATGGTTGTACCCGTGCTGATTTCAACCCCCCAAAATCCCTGCAAAGGGGCTGCAGCTCATCCCGTGTCACTGGGGACCTTCTTGATGTGGCAGTTGCTCAAAGAGGGGCACAAATCAGCTGCCACGCCGTGATGTCGCTCCTAAAGCTCGGTTTGGCCGGGATGCCCCAAATCTTTTGGGAACGGGGCAGCCGTGAGCTGGACCCTGTGGGTGGGTTGGAGCCGCTCACGGGGTGGGAAGGGTCTGTCGTGGCGGTGCGGTGCTGCTCCGCTCCACCATGGGGCCGGGCAGGGAGACACCGGTCCTGCCGGCTCCACCTGCCCCCCAAGCCCCTGGGTCAGCTCCACTGACCTCAGTGTGGTGCCACCTTGTTTGGCTAATAAGTAACACGGTGGCTCTTTGCTCCCCTTGCTGTCCCCATCGGCCCCCGGGAAGCACAAGGTATCACCCGCGGGGCAGGCGGCTCCGGGGCCGCGTTATCAGCACCCGCAGCGTCGCTGCTGCCCGCGGCCGGGGTTGTCTTGTCTGCGCAGGAGGGAGGGCGGGGGGCTGGGGGTGCGGGGTACGGTGTGTACGGGCTGCGGGCAGCGTGCCCGGCGCTGGTGGAGTCGGCGGGTGCTGGGCCCACCCTGCGAGGGAGAGGAGATGGTTCCCTCTCTGGGGCTGGCGGGAGCGGGACAGGGTGTGCGGACGGGAGACCGGTCTCACCGGCTGTTGGGGCGCCCGTGCGAGAGCTGTGGGGGTGGATGAGGGTCTGGCCAGTGTGTGGCAGAGCTGGAGTGAGCAGTGCACACACAGAGAGTGTGGGGGGTTGGAGGGCCCTGGAAAGCTCATCCAGTGCAATCCCCCCATGGAGCAGGAACACCCAGACGAGGTTACACAGGAAGGTGTCCAGGCAGGTTGGAATGTCTGCACAGAAGGAGACTCCACAACCCCCCTGGGCAGCCTGGGCCAGGCTCTGCCACCCTCACCCCAACAAGTTGCTTCTCATCTTCCAGCGGAACCTCCTGTGTTCCAGTTTGAACCCATTGCCCCTTGTCTTACCAGCTGCCTCCCATCACCCCTCTTCTGGCCAGCCACTCGTGGCCTGGACCTTTCCCTGCCTGTTTGGCTGTTCTCGGTGCAGGAGGGTTTCCCAAACCCCCCTGGCTCCCTGCACGAGGGAACCCTCATCCCTGTGCAGCCTGGCGCTGGCTGTGTCCCTGGACAAGGGACCCCCACACGCGTCCCCCAGGCCCTGTGCTCCGGTACCAGCTGCCCAGCCCCATGTTGGAGCCACGTTTGGGGCCAAGCAGAGGGTGTGGTGAGGGCGGCTGGTGACTCAGGGGTGCTGGCAGCACCTTCCCAGGGCGTGGGGAGAGCCTGGACCCTCCTCCCTCCATCTCAAGTGCCCCTCACCTGCAGTCCCCGGGATGAACGGGTAGGACTTCAGAGGACACAGGCACAGCATGGAGATGCTCTGAGCCCCGTCCTGCCCATCGCCCCCCTCCATGCCCTGACTCCTGGGGTGCAAACAGGAGCCGCAGCCTTGATTCACCTCATCCCACAACCTTGAGGCGCCGGCGCTGGTCAGCGCAAGCCCTGGTTTGGGGGCACAGAGGTGTATGATAACAGCACTGGGTCACCTTCATCCCCAAGAGGGGAGCCTGGGGGGTTCCCAGAGCTGCAGCCGCTCCCCGCTCCGAAACAGGAACCAGGCCCTCATTAGCAGCGCGGCTGACGAGCGATGGCTTCCTGAATTGCAGCCCCTAACCCGATTAAGCTGGTACCTTGGCAGCACCTCTTCCTCCCCAAGCCCAGATCTCATCCCTGGCACTAATGAGGAAAAATCATGTTTGTCCAAAGGCTGTTGTGGGGGAGAAGCTCATCCGAGGGCAGAACAAAGGAGGCAGTGGTGAGGGTGCCGGGCTGAACCCCAAGCCCTTCCCCATCCCCGGTGGGTTTTGCCCTGTGCTGTGCTCAGCAATGACCGTCCAGGGAGCTGCAGGTGAACGAGACCCCTTTATTGGGGGGGAGAAAAGATACAAAGCCTCTGTGCCGCAGGGCTGGGCGCCGCCACCGCGCCGCCCGCTGTAGCAATGTGTTTGTGCTGGAACATTTTGCGTGGGGGGGAAACCTCGGGCTCTTTCCCCACTCTGTCACCCTGCCAGGGAGGGAACGGTTTGGCTCAGAGGCTTTGCCCTTTTGGAGCAAACAAAGAACAGCTTGTGCAGCCGGGGGATGCTTTGGCGACATGGAGCCGGGGCTGGGACCCTCTTAAACACGTCCCTGAGCGTTCTGGGTAGATGTATTCTCCCCAGACACCCAGATACAGCAGCTTGGGGTGGCCGGGCAGCCGACCCTCCCCATGAGCTGCTGTGCTGAAAGCTCCGTGGTAAAAGCCCTTTTGCTTCTAAGCTGAGACTTTCATCACCCTCTGGCTTTTTCGGGGTGGGGGGGGCTATTTATTGTCTGTGCAAACATCCAGCCCCCAGTTTTTCCTGGCTCACCGAGCAGGAGGAAAAGCTCCAGCGCTTTCGTTTTGCGGCTCCGCTCTCGTCCCGCCTGCGTTCGCCGTCTCCTCGTTCAGCGCCGCGTTCGCAGGGATCAGGGGAGCGACGGGAAGTCCTGTTGCCTTGAAACGTTCTTTATTACGGTAGGATCCATCCTAGCAAATTAAGGACCTCGACCACAGAGCTGGGGGGTTAAAGAGAAGCGATCTTGAAGGGAAACGGGGCTGAGTTTGGGGTGGAACGTGCCGTCCTGTGCCTTGCGTGGCGAGCCCCGGCCTGCCTGGCCACGTTTGCTGCCACAAGTGTTTTCCAGCCTCATGTGCGTCACTTCAGTTGTCTGAATCCCATTAGTGCTTCAACTTCAGGGCGCTCGGCAGAGGCATGTGAAGAGGATGGCGGGCCAGGGTGCGGCCCCTGGGCTCCTGCCAGCTCCTTATTTTACTGAATTTGTGCCCTTTGGGAACAGCAATTTTCTCCCGTGCTGTGGGGCGGGAGGAACCCACCGGAGCTCTCCCCATGGGGAGCATCAGCCCAGCATGTCCGAGATGCGTTGGGAATCACCGCCCGCTCTCCCGGCGCTGGCTGAATCACCCATGTTTTCTGTCCCCATGTCTTTGCGAGGCCGTTTGCTGAGCCTGTTCCTCCGTGCTGGACTTGGCGTGTTCCCAAACAGCTGAGGCCGGTGCCACGTGAAACCCGTGTCTGTCCGCAGCCGCTGTTGGTCGCCCGCAAACCCTCACCAGGGTTTTGGGGTTGGGTGCCCACCTGCCTCCGCTCCCTTTCCTCCTTGCCAAGAGCTGAATGGCCCCAGTGTGAAGCGCAACAGCTGCCCGGGGCTGCCCTGGTCCCTTGTCCCCACTGGATGTGGTGGCAGCTGCCACCCCAAGCACCAACCCCACGACGCCCTCAGCTGTCCTGGGCAGCCCACGGTTCTGTCTGTGAAGGGTGTTGCAACATGTCTGTGAGTCCCACGGTGCGACTGTGGGTGTTGATGAGAGGCGAAGGGTGTGGAAATGGTTTAATGAGGTGCATTGAGCTGAGCCCACAGAGCTGCCGCAAAACCAGAGTGGGGTGAGGGCGCCGCTGTTCTTGGGTGACGATGAGTCAACATCGATCATAAACCAGTTTCCTCTCTGCACTGAGGGTGAAAGTACCTGTGGCTGGGGTTGTGCTCCAAGCTGCCTTCATGTGTTTAGAGCCAGGAGGTGTGACAGCAATGGGGACAAAGTTCCCCAACAGCCCGCTGGGTGTGCACAGTGAGTGCCGCACCGCCTGTACTGTACCCTGATTAATTACGGGGCTGCACCATTGCTGTGGTCAGCGCTATGTCCCTGCAAAGAGGTGATGGAGCAGGATTTAGGAGCAAGCAATGGCTCTTCTGCAGCTTTGGGGCTGCGAGTGGCCCGGAAGCACCTCTGCAGGAGGGGGTTCTGATAACGAATGTCTCTCAAGCCTCTTGGACAAAAGCCACCTCCGGCACCTTGCTCCGGCTCTTGCTTCCAACACCTCTGTCCTCCTGTCACCCAGCAGGGTGACCCAGCCCCGGCCAAGCGACATGTGGCATCTCCCTGCCGCGGTGCTCGGTAGTGCCGATTTATTGGGGCTTTATTTAATACCACTTTAGGGACACGTTTTCTCCATTGAAGCCCCAACTCTGCATCATGGGAGCCGAAACTCCCCTGGCTGCGACAAAACAGAGCAAAGAGAAGAATGGAAGAGCAAACTGGAAGGGCCAAACTCTACTTAAATAATTAGCATGATGCAAATGGACTGGAATACTATTATTGATCAGTCCAGCTCTGTCCGTCCATCCCCCTTCCTCGATTCCTCCGGGCAGAGCTCAGAGTGTCCTTGGCTCTCAGAGCAGAGCAATTAAACACATTAACTGTGCTGGGCTGGTATCTCTTGTTCTCAAACTAAGTCCAAATAACGAGCGATGGGAAAGGAAGGTTTGTAACTGCATGAGGAAAATTAAGCCGTTTTCAGTCAAACCAGCACAACTGGGCATGAATGGGGAGATGAGTCACGCTCAGCTGCACATCTTGGGGCTGAACTTCACCGCGGCTCCGGGAGGCCCCACGGCTCCAGAGCCACACTCGCCCGCTCCTTCCTTCCTGGTGTGATGGGTGCTTGCGGATAACCCACTGCCCAGCTGTATCTGTGGGGTGCAAGGATGCTCCCCCCATCCTGAGCACCACACAGCACACTCACTCTGTCCATCATTTCCCCACAGCACTGTGGGTGCCCAGAGAAATTAGGGAGAGCCGTGCAAACCTGAGCCTGGGTGTCATGGAGCTGGGGAAGCAGAGTGGCGGGGAGCGGGTTTTCTCCTTGGCATGGTGCTGGGTTGCACTCAGAGCCCCCGTTTGAAGGGCAGAAACACAAACCTGTGTCACACATGTCCAACTAGCAAGTGGGGCTGCTTATTGCAGCCTAACCTTGGCTCTGTCACTCTATAAGAAGCTGTTGGACTGGGGCTTGTCCTGTGGCCGGTGCTGTGCAAGCACATGTGGCTGAGCAGGAGGGAATCCCAGGATCCCAGAGTGTCAGGGGTTGAAGGGCCCTGGAAAGCTCATCCAGTGCAATCCCCCCGGAGCAGGAACACCCAGATGAGGTTACACAGGAAGGTGTCCAGGCGGGTTGGAATGTCTGCACAGAAGGAGACTCCACAACCCCCTGGGCAGCCTGGGCCAGGCTCTGCCACCCTCACCCCAACAAGTTGCTTCTCATCTTCCAGCGGAACCTCCTGTGTTGCAGTTTGCACCCATTGCCCCTTGTCCTGTCCCTGGTTGTCACCAGAAGAGCCTGGCTCCATCCTCCTGACACTGCCCCTTTCCATCTTGATCCCCAGCAATGAGTCCCCCCTCAGGCTCCTCTTGTCCAGCTCCAGAGCCCCAGCTCCCTCAGCCTTTCCTCACATGGGAGATGCTCCACTCCCTCCAGCATCTTGGTGGCTGCGCTGGACTCTCTCCAGCAGTTCCCTGTCCTGCTGGAGCTGAGGGGCCACAGCTGGACACAAGATTCCAGGTGTGGTCTCCCCAGGGCAGAGCAGAGAGGGAGGTGATGGGGGGGCTGAAGCCCCGTTTGCAGGACGATCCTGTGCATGCAGCGCTTTGGGCTAAATTGCGCTTTCTAGGGATGCCGCGTCCGCAGCCCTCGCTGGTGGGGAAGTGGTTATTTCCTGCGCACGTGCTGAACAGGTCTGGGCTCCATCCTCGCACAGCGGGTGCCGGTGGGGAGCACCCACTGAACTGGCTGCGTATGGCAGAGCGTGGCCAAGCACCAGCGCTCGCCTTCCCGCTGCTCTGAGCTGCGTTCTCCCGATGGCATCGCATCCAGACCCATCCCGGCATCCAGACCCATCCCGGCATCCACCCCAGCGGTGACTCACACCGGCAACGGGCAAACAAGGCAGCTCCGGTGCAGCCCGCGCCGGCCTCGCCGTTGCTGCATGCAAACAGACCTTGTGGCAGTGTAAACACCTCGCCTGCCCGTTATCGGCGCTCTCAGAGCCGCGACAGCAAACCCTTTTGTTCCCAGGGCGATGGGCGGCAGTTGTGTCAAACAATCCTCTGCTCTGTTTCTAAGCAAATTTTGCTGGCTAATAGCTTTGCATACGCAGATTTATGGAAAATGGGGCGAGCTGCTGCTGCTGGAGAGGAAGAAGGGAGAGTTTACTCCTAGTTTTCCATCTCTTGGGTCCTCTTTGCCTTGTCTCATCTCACCCAGGGACCGTGTTCCAGCACTGGTGGGGGTGCAGCTTGCTCCCCGCATGCAAAGCTTTGCATCCAGAGATGCCACGTGCATGCAGAGGGAAAGGAGGCAACGGCCACATTTGCACATTGGCAACATTTCCTTGCTCCTGGGGCTGGGATTTGCATCCCCAGGGCTGGGATTTGCATCCCCAAGGCTGGATTTGCACCCCTGCTCCTCCTCTGCTGCCCCGCATCCTGTCTGCATCGCCAGGTCCCAGCGCAACAGGAGCTTACGGCTCGTTTCCCCCCAACGCTCCCGATCCAGAAGACGTGATTAATACGGGTGACTCAGCCCACCGGTTTTAACCACATTTCCAAGGCCTCTCCCCGTGTCGAATTCCCCAGGGAAGCGTTGGGAATCTGCACTTTGTCTTCATCCTTTAAGGCAGTGTTTTATAGGCTTTGCGTTTCTCGTTCATATATTAAAGTAAATCGAATGTTCTAGGATTTGTATGGAGATGCAACACTAGGAGTCGTTTTAAGTACGAAAAACCTACACACAAAACTTTCCCATTAAGTTTTAACCCAGTTATTGCAAACACTGGAATTCGCTGTGTTGAATGAGATAGTCAAGACTGAGCTAAATCACTTGACTTTGATTCCGTCCAAAATGTAATTGTGCGAATATTTGTCCGTGATATTAAAGGTACGAAACTGCCGTCGTCGCCATCGTGAGTGCTCACAGTATTGCAATGAATACTTTGGATTTCCTTGTTCTCACCTCTTCCCAAAGACAGAAATACATGCAACGCAGGGTTAAGCTTTAAATACAACGCTACAAATTGTTAGTAATTCCAAACTGGGGAAAAAAAAGCTTCTTCTTGTGCCTTTTCTACTGAAACGTTGTCCTGAGAAGGTGGAAAGTGAAGCGATGTGGAAGGCGGTGTATTCACATATCTGAGCTATGTCTAAAGAGTTTCTTCCCAGCACAACTCCAGTTGTTTTTATCTGGTGAAGGACATTATTACTTTAATCTTTATTTAGGATGGTTTAAGTCCGGGTCATCAAGTGTCTTGTAGATAACTTGACTCAAAATTCTATATGGGAAGCCAACAAAAGGAAGGTGGCATGTTCGTAATAACCGGGTTTAGGTTGTGCTGGCGACCGAGGGCTGATCAGCGTGACTGTGGTTTTCGGAGCAGTTGAGATGTTCAGCTTTTTAAAGCCTTTGGTGGTGAGGGACCAACCTCCCTCTGGAAATTCCAGCATTCCCATTCCCTTGGGACCCGCACGGACAACAACATTGCCCGGGTTTATTTCCCCCGTGCAGACGGATCGCTGCGCTCTGCGAGTGGCTCCGGAGACAAACCTGGGGCCGGAGCGGTTTTGCTGAATCAAGTTCCAACTGGTGGCACTTAGCACTCGATCCCAGCCTGGAGGTGCTTGCTCCAGGCACGTGGGTTTGGTGTGAAGGGGATCCAGAGGGAATTCTGCCCTCGTTTCGCTCACTCGGCCCCGGTGTCTTTCCCATCTCTTTGCCTCCTCTCTGTGTGTCTCCTGTGGCCGCTTGTACCCTGGAAGAATTAACAGCAGCTGCGAAAGGGGGTTTCAGATGCACCAAGACACCAGTGGGACGTTGTTATCCCTGCTCCAATATTCCCTATTCCGCCGGGAATAAATCCTGCCCTTTGTCTGTGCAGATATGTGGATTTATACTGACGCAAACCTCACCCGCTGCCCTCCAGAGCACATTGGAAACCCAAGTCCTGTCTGTTCCCCCGTGCGAGCTGGCAAAACCCCCTTTTCTAGCTATAAAACCCCTTCTGGTAAAACCATCCGCCCTTCGAAGCCACAGAGCCCTCCTGTTACTAGGGGGGGCTCAGCCCAAATAGCAACGTCACTTGGTGACTTGGGATTTCCATTCTGAGCTGCTGGCGGAGACTGGGATGAGTCACCAGCGCTGGCGTGACAGCGCGGGACGGGCGCGGGTGGCACCGGGGCTCCCCGGCCTTTGTCAGCTTTTTAATATACTATTTATTCTCAGAAATAGCGTTTCCAGCTTTCAAGTAGTAAAGGGAGGGAAGCCCATCACTCCACGCCACGTGCATCGGTTTGTCGCGGTGCTAATGAAGCCTAATTGCTTTCCCCCGTCGGAGGCAATGATGCGGGGGCACGGCGCGGGGGGTTTGCTCCAGCGTATCCAGCAAAAGCAGAAAAGCTCCTAAAGGCTTCGTGGGGAGTATTTGCAGCTGATTCCTGGGGGTATCGGCTGAGCGGGTCCAGTTGGACTTGACTTTGTATGTGTGTGCAACTCCAGGCGGGGTTTAGTGGAAGGACTAAGATTTCGGCAGCCCCACACCGAAGGGTCCATTTCCATCCCTGGGAAATGCTCTTTCCCGGTTCCCAACCAAGCAGCTGTTTTGGTTCATTTTTAGGATGCGAAGCAAGGCCAGATCCCAATTCCAGGAGGGGGAAGCCCAACCTTTAGGAGATGCCAACAAGCTGTTCTCGCCCTGTTGGCACCACATGGAGCTGCGGGAGCCCCTTGGCCCCGGGGGCGAGCGCCAGGCAGCGCAGCTGGCACCGGCCGTGGCGCGGGAAGGGGCTTTGGCACAGCCAACGCTGCCGGGTGGGGGCTGTTTCCGTGCATCCTTGAGCACAACCAGCCCGGCATCCCCTGGATGCCGTTTGGCGGGGTTTTGGTGCCTAACAGGATGCTGGCTCCGTGCAGATGTTGTCCCCGCTATACATCGTGCTGGCTATTTACAGCTCCCCTGCTAGGAGACCGGCTGGTGTTTATCCTGGTGATCTGGCAAAGGCGCAGCGGCGCGGATGAGTCAGGAGCTGGGAGAAGCTGCTTTGCCACATTCCCATTGCCCCACTGGGGGGGTTTTCCCAAGACCGCCTTTCCTTGTGCTGTCCCTGCTGCTTGTCCTGGGGGGGCTGGTCTCCGGGATATGGGGAGTGATCCATGTGATGGGTGAGTGATCCCTGCTTATAGGGAGTGATCCCTGGTTATAGGGAGTGATCCCTGGTTATAGGGAGCGATCCCTGGTTATAGGGAGTGATCCCTGTGATGGGTGAGCGATCCCTGATTTATAGGGAGCGATCCCTGGTTATAGGGAGCGATCCCTGATTTATAGGGAGTGATCCCTGATTTATAGGGAGAAATCCCTGGTTATAGGGAGCGATCCCTGTGATGGGTGAGCGATGCCTGATTTATAGGGAGCAATCCCTGATTTATAGGGAGCGATCCCTGATTTATAGGGAGCAATCCCTGGCTATAGGGAACAATCTCTATGATGGGTGAGCGATCCCTGGCTTATAGGGAGTGATCCCTGGTTTATAGGGAGTGATTCCTGGTATATAGGGAGTGATCCCTGTGTTGGGTGAGCGATCCCTGGTTTATAGGGAATGATCCCTGATTTATAGGGAGTGATCCCTGTGATGAGTGAGTGATCCCTGGTTTATAGGGAGTGATCCCTGGTTTATAGAGAGTCATCCCTGGTTTATAGGGAGTGATCCCTGCGATGGGTGAATGATCCCCAGGACCGATCCCGGTGCTGGACGCCTCACAGTGCGCAGCAGCAAAGCCCAAGGTGGGGCAGAGCAGGAGTTTCCTGGGTCCTCCAGCAACCAGCTCCACCACACACCTCCTTGGGCACATGCTGACTCCCTTGCCTCAGTTTCCCCACCTGGAAATGTGCTGTAGAGCCTTTTCTGGGGCTGTGTTCCCCCCGTCTTGTTGCAGAGGAGCAGGCTGGTGTGTCACCAGCTTTCCTGAGAAACCGGCATTCCCGGGGCTGCGCACACGTGCAAAGAGATTTATAGACAGGGCACGAGCCCACAAGCTCCCCTGACTCGGCACGTTGTTTGGGGCGGCGTGGCTGCAATTTGGCTGCCGGGAAGGATGGGAACCCCCATTTCTCCCACTGGCTTCATCGTTCCCCTCGCAGCGTGCAAAGCTCGGTGCCGAACAGCAGCCTCGTGCTTCGGAGACGGCTCGTGGTGATGTGTCACAGGGCAAAACCAAGGAGGTTTTAAGTGCATCTGGTGGGCTTTGGCTTCTCCGTTGTGGCTCGTGGTTCTCCGGATGTCTCAGCTTTCCCAGATCCACCGGGATTCTGGGTTTTGGTGCAGAGCCCAGGGGCGCAAGAGCAGAACTCGGGGTGTCCCCGCACCATCCCAAGGGTTCTGCAGCCCTTCCTCTTTGAACCCACCATGTCAGCTTTGCCGGCCTGGCTCTGTGTCTGTGCTGAGCGCCGAGCAAGTCCAACTTTCCATTAACATTCAGATTTTCTGGCAGCTCAGCTGCAATTTTCCTTTTTTTTTTTTTAAGAGCTAAAAATAAAACATCTTGAGGCCCCATTTCCCTCCATCTTTTCTCCTGAGACGTTTGTTTCTTGAGGATTTGGTGGCTCTGTTGTGTTTTCCCCTCTTGGCTCCGACAAATGGTTGTTATTTGCACCCTGGCACGGCAGATCGGATCCTATAGGATGCCGGTCCCATGTCCCCTGTTTGGCAAAGGATTCGGGATCTTTTCGGCACTCATAGGCAGGACAAGGAGCCCAGTGAAACGCTCCGAGGTGCAGGAGGAAGGTCCCTGTTGGTCCCCTTGCCGAGGGCAGCGGGAGGGACGCAGCTGCCACGCGCCTCTTTATTTATAGCCCGGTGCCAGCTGGAGATATAAAAGCAGGACGCAATGGGAGGCAAAGGGAAAACCCAAACCCCGGCGGGGCTGCGACGGGGGCCACGAGGGTCTGTGGGGACCGATGGGTTTGTACCCATGATGAAACCTCACCCGGAGGCACACGGGGCTGTGTTTTGGGGGGACACGGCGGGGATGCTCAGGTCCGGCAGAGCCACGTCGTGGAGACTCCCAAAGGACGGGACAGGGCTCTTTGATTCCTCTCTTTCCTGCAAAGCTGCTTCCAAACTCAGCCCAGCCGTGGAGCTTTGAGCTCCCGTCTTGGCCTCCCCAGTGTCGCACAGTGGGCACGGTGGGTTTTTAAGGAAAAGGGATTTATCCCCTTCTGGGATTTACCATGAGGCTTTCTAGGTATTGATATGTTTTCCCCTGAGCCCTAGATCCCTCCAGTCCCCGGAGAGGGTGAACCTGTTGCCACTGCAGCGACACGAGTGCGACCGTCTTGTCTCAGCATTTTCCCTCCTGTATTTCTCTCCCCTAAAGAGTCGGAGGCTTTGGGATGTGCCCGATGCTGCACGTGCCACAAGCGCCATCCCAAAGAGCCGGTGACCCCCATCTGCACCCCAGTCTTTGCACTGACAGCGAGCAAAGAGCCGCAGAAGCAAAACGCCGAGGGCAAGCTCTACTCAGCGTTAAACAGGGGTTCACTCAAACAAGGATTAAACCCTGCCGGCAGTGCCGGGGAGCCAGCCACGCTGGCAAGCGGCTGCCAGATGGGAGAACTCGGCTTCAAATGTTGCTTACAATGAGCTGTGGCGGTTCCAGATCCCCTCCCAGATGGCATTTTTGTCCTATGAGTCACTGGCACGAAAGGCGTGGGTTGCGCGGAAGGACCCGCCGGCGCGGTGGGCAGTGGCTGCGGCGAGCGGGACCGCGGTTCCCCACTAAAGGGGGCTAATGGAGGACGGCAGCGCCTCGCGTCGCGGAACAAGCTCTCCGTGCTGGCTCCGTCACAAAGTGGAAAGAAAAGCAGGAAAGTCTTTGCTGAGCGAGGAGTTTCCCATCTACACGTGCACGTCGGGGACGCCAGGCCCTGGGGTCGCGGTCCCGGTGGGTAGGAGAGGAGTCGAACCCCTCCTTGGCGTCTCGCTGCCAACATTCCCGGTCGTGTCGCGGGGCCAGAGCCCACAGCTGGGGCCAGCTGTGCCGGCTGTGCCGGCTGTACCGCCAGCCCTTCCGTGGTATTTTGTACCTGTGATCTCATGGCGCGGGTGAGTGCGCACGGCCCCGGAACGCGCACCACGCGCCGGCGTGCGGCCAGCGCACAGCCCAGGCCACCGCAGCCGCTGCCATCGCGCCAACCGGGCGTACACCCGCTCGCGGGGTGACAATCCCTGCCGTGAGCCGGCAGCACGAGCCGCCCCGCTAACGGCAGCCGGTGGGTGCTGCAGAAAGCGTGTGGGTTCTTTTCTTTTTATAGGGCCTACCGAAATAGTGCCCGGTTGCGTTTTGGTGGTTGAGGCGGATCGGGTTCCCTGGGCGCACGGTGGCGTGTCTGGAGGCTGCTGCCTGTGAGAAATGGCCTTGAGCTGCTGCCAGAGGGCTTAAAAAGCGGGAGGGGATAATGCGGGTGGCACGGGGTTGCACCGTGATGCTGGAAGCTCGCCCCGGGGAGCAGAACGGCTGCGGTGACACCATTGGTGTCTGCCCAGCCCAAAGGATGCGCGGGCGGCAGGTCAGGGAGGGGATTGTCCCCTCTGCCCCGCTCTGGTGAGACCCCCCTGCAGTGCTGGGCCAGCTCTGGGTCCCCAGCACAGGACATGGAGCTGCTGGAGAGGGGCCAGAGGAGCCACAGGAATGATCTGAGGCTGGAACAGCTCTGCTGGGGACAGGCTGAGAGTTGGGGTGTTCACTGGAGAAGAGAAGCTCCGGGGAGACCTTAGTGCGGCCTTTCCGGGCTTAAAGATGGGACAGACTTTTGAGCCGGGCCTGTTGTGATAGGACAAGAGTGATGGGTTTAAACTAAAGGAGGGAGATCCAGGCTGGATAAAATGAAATTGTTGCCCTGAGGGTGGTGAGAGCCTGGCCCAGGTACCCAGAGAGGAGGTAGATGAACCATCCCTGAGACATCCCAGGCCAGGCTGGACGGGGCTCTGAGCAACCTGAGCTGGTGACGATGTCCCTGCTCATGGCAGGGGGGGCACTGGGGGAGATGGGGAGGTCCCTTCAACCCAAACTGTTCTGTGAATCTCCTCAGGTGCTGCCGCAGCGTGCAGCCCCGTCCCGCACTGCGCAGCGCTGCACCCGTCACACCACAACACGTGCTGCAACACCCCTCGTGCTGCAACACCCGTCCACACTGTCACCCACACAACCCCGCACTGTCACCCCTCACAACACCACACTGTCACCCTCACTGTTACCCTCACAACCCCCCCGTCACCCTCACAGCCCCACACTGTCACCCCACACAACCCCACACTGTCACCCTCACTGTTACCCTCACAACCCCCCCACACTGTCACCCTCACAACCCCGCACTGTCACCCTCACAACTCCCCACTGTCACCCTCACTGTCACCCCTCACCCCCACACACACTGTCACCCCTCACAACCCCGCACTGTCACCCCTCACAACCCCACACTGTCACCCTCACTGTTACCCTCACACACACCCCCAGTGTCACCCTCACAGCCCCACACTGTCACTCTCACAACCCCGCACTGTCACCCTCACAGCCCCACACTGTCACCCTCACTTTCACCCTCACAACCCCACACTGTCACCCTCACTATCACCCTCACAACCCCACACTGTCACCCTCACTGTCACCCTCACCCTCCCCACTCCCTCCACCTCCCCGCCCCGCCCTGTCACCCTGTCCCCGCCGGTCCCGCAGCGCCCCCTAGCGGAGCCGCCGGGCACTGACTGTGTCTGTCCCACACGGGCCATTCACCCCGACACCCCCTCTCCCCCATTTCTACCCCAACCCTTTCTGCTTCCCGGGACCCCAACTAGTGCTGGACCCACCGTGTGGCTGGGACCCACCATTCCTTTTGGTGGGTGGGCGTTGGGTACAATCCTGCTCCTCTTTTGGGGGGTGACGGGAGGGGCGCTGACGTGATGCTGGGGGTTGGGGTGCGGAGGCGCCGCGGGGTCTCTCCTCGCCGTGTGAGTCACCGCTGCCATGGGTGCGTTGCAGGAATGCCAAGAAGGAAGGGGACCTGCTGGCGGCCCAGGCGCGCCTCAAGGACGTGGAGGCTTTGCTCAACTCCAAGGAGGCCGCGCTGTCCACGGCCCTGGGCGAGAAGAGGAACCTGGAGTCCGAAGTGCGGGACCTGAGGGCGCAGGTGGCCAAGGTGAGCAGGGGCAGCCTTAGAATCATACAACCATCGCATCATTTCAGTTCGAGGAGACCCTCAGGATCATTGAGTCCAACCATAACCCAACTCTAGCACTAAACCTTGTCTAAACACCTTTTAAACCCCTCCAGGGTGACTCCAGCACTGCCCTGGGCAGCCTGTTCCAATGCCCCACAGCCCTTTGGGGAAGAAATTGTTCCCAAATCCAACCTCAACCTCCCCTGGCGCAACTTGAGGCTGTTTCCTCTTGTTCTATCACTTGTTATTTGGGAGACCAACCCCCTCCATGCTCCAACCTCCTTTCGGGTAGTTGTAGACAGCGATAAGCCTCCTGTTCTCAAGGTTAAACAGTCCAAGTTCCCTACACCTCTCCCCATCACACTTGTGCTCCAGCGCCTCAGCAGCTTCATCGCCTCCTCCGCACTCCCTCTAGTATTTCAATGTTCTTCTTATGATGAGGAGCCCAAAACTGAACACAATATTCACAGTGTGGCCTCGTCTTGTCCCCAGCTGCCCCATGGTCCCCTCAATCCTCCACCTGCCCGGGGGCTGTGGGGCAGAGACACGGGGGGCGGTGGCACCGGGTGCTGTGCCCAGTGGGTCCCCAGGCGCCGGCCCTGACAATCCTTCTCAATTCTCCGCAGCTGGAAAGTGCCTTGAGCGAAGCCAAGAAGCAGCTGCAGGATGAGATGCTGCGCCGCGTGGACGCCGAGAACCGGCTGCAGACGCTGAAGGAAGAGCTGGAATTCCAGAAGAACATCTATAGCGAGGTGAGCCGCGATGGACCCCTGCGGTGCTGGGCTCGCTTGGGATAACCTGTTGTGTGTTGTGTCCCCATCCTGAGCCGATCCCACGCCGAGGTGACACTGTGTCCCCTGACCCGTCCCCAGGAGCTGCGGGAGACCAAGCGCCGCCACGAGACACGGCTGGTGGAAATCGACAACGGGCGGCAGCGGGAGTTTGAGAGCAAGCTCTCGGAAGCCTTGCAGGAGCTGCGGAGCCAACACGAAGCCCAGATCAGGCTTTACAAAGACGAACTGGAGAAGACCTACGGGGCGAAGGTGAGGAGCACGCGTGTGCTGCTGTCCCCTGCGCAGCACCGGTGCTGGGGGTGCTGACCCCGCGTCTTGTCCTTCAGCTGGAGAACGCCAAGCAGTCGGCTGAGAGGAACAGCAACATGGTGGGTGCTGCCCACGAGGAGCTGCAGCAAACCCGCATCCGCATCGACAACCTCTCCTCGGAAGTCAGCCAGCTGCAGAAGCAGGTGAGTCGTGACCAAGGGGTCCCCCTGCGTGGCCGACCCCAGGGATGGTCCCCTCCTTTGGGTGGCCCAAGGTGGAGCAGCCACCCTCACCTTCCCTCCCCACACAGCTGGCTGCCAAGGAGGCGAAGCTGCACGATTTGGAGGATATTCTGGCCAGGGAACGCGAGACCAACCGGCGCCTGCTCTCCGACAAGGAGCGGGAGATGGCTGAGATGCGGGCACGCATGCAGCAGCAGCTGGATGAGTACCAGGAGCTGCTGGACATCAAGCTGGCTCTGGACATGGAGATCAACGCCTACCGCAAGCTGCTGGAGGGCGAAGAGGAGCGGTGAGCACAAGGCACTGCACCCAGCGGCTCGGTGGGTCCCAACCCTCGTGTCCTCACTGATTCCATCTCCTCTTCTCCTCCCGCCCAGGCTCAGGCTGTCCCCCAGCCCGTCCTCCCACAAAGGGGGGTCCCGCAGCCATTTGTCCACCCCGGGCTCCTCCAAGAAGAGGAAGCTGGAGGACAGTGAGAGTCGGACCAGTTTCTCCCACCATGCCCGGACCAGCGGCCGTGTGGGGGTGGAGGAGGTGGACTTGGAGGGCAGGTTTGTCCGTCTCAGGAACAAGTCCAATGAGGTACGTTTGCCTTCAGGGAGGACCCCTCTCCACTTCCCCCCATGGGCAGCAGGTGAACTGGGACAAGCTGGGGAGGAACTGGGGGATCTCAGGGTTGCTGCTCTCTCTCTCTTGCAGGACCAGGCGATGGGGAACTGGCAGATCAAGCGGCAGAATGGAGACGATCCCCCCATCACCTACCGTTTCCCCCCGAAGTTCACCTTGAAGGCTGGCCAGGTGGTCACGGTGAGTGGCTGCTCGGCGAACGATCCGGCCGAGATCCCAAACCCAGCCGGGCTGTTGGTGACACAGAGCGGTTGGAACCAGGGCACGTGGCGTTTTTGGGTGGACAGACCCGCCTCCCCAGGGTCTGGGTTGTGCAGCCCTGAGACGCTGGTTTTCTCTGTGCTCTTCTCCCTAGATTTGGGCCTCAGGGGCCGGGGCGACCCACAGCCCACCCAGCAACATGGTGTGGAAAGCCCAGAGCAGCTGGGGCTCCGGGGACAGCCTGCGCACGGCCCTGATCAACTCCAACGGGGAGGTGAGAGCCCCACGACAGCACCGGCTCGGGGCACAGGGGGGTCGGCAAACACCAAACCCCCCCAACTCTATTCCTGTCCCCCGCAGGAGGTGGCCATGCGAAAACTGGTCCGCACCGTGATCATCAATGATGACGACGAGGATGAGGATGACGATGATGTCAACATGCACCATCGCCATCACCATGTGAGTACCACGCTGGAGAAGGCGCTGGTCCCGGGGTGTCGTGGTTTAACCCACACTGGCAATATGACCACGCAGCCACTCGCTCGCTCCAATAGGGGAGAGAATCCAAAGGGAAGGGACAAACTTAGATAAGCACAGTTTGGTGTCTCCCGCGTGCTGAGAGCCCGGGGTGATTGGCCCCAGCACTCACCAGGACAAGGACAGGGCAGCAGGGACAGGTCACCCATCCACACTGTGCCAGCCCCAGTCATTTGGGATTATAAATATTATCATATTTATAATTTATTTTTATTATTTTTTATAATTCTTATTATTTTTACCTGACATGATGGTGAGGATGGGTGGATTACAAACTGTTTTTGAAGACTAATTCAAAGATCCCTCCTGGCAGTGCTGCCACGGCCCTCGGGGCAGGATGCTCAAGGCAGAAGATGCTCAGGCAGGTGCTCAAGGTCGCTTTGTCTGTTCCCCCCTCACCTCCAGGGCACCTGCAGTGGCTCTGGTGACCCCGGCGAGTACAACCTCCGCTCACGCACCGTGGTCTGTGGCACGTGCGGGCAGCCGGCCGAGAAGTCGGGCAGCCAGAACGCCGGGATCAACACTGTGTCCTCGGGGTCGTCCACTTCCAGTGTGACCGTCACCCGCAGCTACCGCAGCATTGGTGACTCAGGCAGCATGGGCCTTGGGGAAGGCCTGGTGTCCAGGTCCTACCTCCTGGGGAACTCCAGCCCCCGTCGGCAGGTCAGTGCTGCCCCCAGGCCTGGCTCAGGGTGTCCCTGCGCTGCTGGGTCTCCACTATGTCCCTGCATCATCCTCCCTTGACATGGCAGCACTGCAGAGGGATTCCTTCCCTCCTCTCCTCAGAGAATCATAGAATGTGAGGGGTTGAAGGGCCCTGGAAAGCCCATCCAGTGCAATCCCCCCGGAGCAGGAACCCCCAGATGAGGTTACACAGGAAGGTGTCCAGGCGGGTTGGAATGTCTGCACAGAAGGAGACTCCACAACCCCCTGGGCAGCCTGGGCCAGGCTCTGCCACCCTCACCCCAACAAGTTGCTTCTCATCTTCCAGCGGAACCTCCTGTGTTGCAGTTTGCACCCATTGCCCCTTGTCCTGTCCCTGGTTGTCACCAGAAGAGCCTGGCTCCATCCTCCTGACACTGCCCCTTTCCATCTTGATCCCCAGCAATGAGTCCCCCCTCAGGCTCCTCTTGTCCAGCTCCAGAGCCCCAGCTCCCTCAGCCTTTCCTCACATGGGAGATGCTCCACTCCCTCCAGCATCTTGGTGGCTGCGCTGGACTCTCTCCAGCAGTTCCCTGTCCTGCTGGAGCTGAGGGGCCACAGCTGGACACAAGATTCCAGGTGTGGTCTCCCCAGGGCAGAGCAGAGGGGCAGGAGAACCTCTCTGACCTACTGACCACCCCCTTCTAACCCACCCCAGGTCCCATTGGCTTCCTGGCCACAAGGGCCCAGTGCTGGCTCATGGTCCCCCTGCTGTCCCCAGGACCCCCAGCTCCCTTTTCACTGCTCCAACAGCTCATTCCCAACTTACACTGGAACCTGGGGTTCCTTCTTTCTGCTTTTCCTCTTGCCCGGAGCACCTTTGGGCTTATAGCAGCTTCTTTATAAGGGGATGCTGGAGTCTTAGAGGGATTGGAAAAGGATGTGACCATAACACCTCCCCACCCCATGCTCAGCAGCCCTGGAGCATCCCTCACCCTCCATGGCTCTGTCCCCGAGTGTTATCCCTGCTGATAACACGAATATTTCAGCACTTGAATATTAATACGCTCACTATTAATCAAGATTATCGATCAATGCTCAAATGTGTGACTTCAGTGCTTCAAATATCCCAGCTGAGGGATATTTGTTCTATCCCAAGGGGGAAGCCGGGGTGTGCGTGCTCTGCGCATCCGGACGGTCCCGTGCGGACTTTGCTGGCACCGGTACCAGCGCTGGGGGGTTTCACATTGTCTTCTCTGTCTTTGCCCCCGCAGGCTCAGGCTGTGCAGAACTGCAGCATCATGTAACTCGGCGACACCATTCCCGTGTTTCCCGGCCATCTCCAGCTCGTTTTTCCCAAAGCAGAATAATTCTTTTCTTTAGAAAAATATTAAAAAACCAAGGTTGGGTGTTTTGTTTTCTATAGCAGGAATTTTATATATATATATATATATAAAAATGCTAAAAGATGCTTTTTTTTTGTAAAGAAAAAGATCTATTTCTATAAAAAAAACCCACAAAAAATAGCTTTTCAGCTTCAACAATTTTTTTAACAACTCAGCCAAAGACACCGAGAAATCATGTTTACCGAGCAGCCATGCAGGAAGAGATCGTCTTTTAATAGCTGGTTAGATTATATCCTTTTTGCCAAAGCTTTTTATATAGGATGAGGAGAAGCAGCGCCATCCCCATCAGTGCAAAGGTGCTGGGGCAGCGGCCGCGTTGGGAGCCCCCATTCTGGTGCAGGTCATGGAGAGCCGCTCTCTCGAGCAGAGCGTATCGTTTTGCAACCCTCTTGATTATCTTTTTGGATCTGAACCCAGAATTCTTCTTATTTTTGTTAAATTTGATCGTCTCGTTTCACTTCAGCGCCGCCGCGGGGGCTCCGGCAGCTTGTGGGTGATGCCCTTTGTCTCTCCATGGCCTTGCGGGCATTACCCCCTCACCAGCCCCCTGCTCTCACGTCACACCACGTACTGTATTTCCTACCCGAGGCGCCTCTTTCCTTCTGGATTCTCCTCTTTTTAAGCAGCCAAGTTGTGCCTTAGCCGAGCGTTCCGGAGCATCGCTGGGAACCCTGTGCGCGGCGTCGAGATGGAGGAGGAGGGGATGCGATAACCCACCGCAGCTGCATCCTGGGACCAGTTGGGTTTGGCGAGGGGGTGATGGACCCGGCGGGACCCCCTCTTTGGGGTTCACCCCTGCTTTTCTTGGCTGTGGTTAGCTGGGGTCTTCTCCAGTGGGGTGAGGCCAAGAATGGTCGGTCCAGGACAGGGCTGGTTTGCCATGGAGGCTCTTAGAAGTGAAGGGAATTTTGGGGTCCATCCAGCTGTTGACAGGGATTGCCGCTTTTCACCTCGATGGGGCACCCCCTGCCTCAAGCGCAGCCCGGGGACAGGATCGGGTCCCCAGCGCAAGCCCCCCGACTCCAGCGGGGTCTGGTGAGACCACGTATGTATCTGTGCTTGCAAAGCTTCTGTGTTACTGCCTGTATCTCCTTCCAGAATGAATACAGCCAAAACCTTCCCAGCCCGTGTGCTGTCCTCATTGCTGGCCTGGGGGGGTGGGCACTGGGTCGGGGGGGAATTTGCTTTGCACCCCAGTATTTGCTCTTGGCCCAGGGGTCGTGCAGCCAGGGCTGGGGCTCAGCACCCTCGCGTGGGTGGGGGGAAGCAGGGTGGCCCTGTGCACCCCGACTCACTCAGGGTGCGGGGGGGAGATGCTGAGAGCTGGGGCAGCAGGACCAGGAGCCCCGCTGGACCTGGTGCTGGCAGGGAGGGGGTGGAATTTGGGGATGACTTGGGGAGGTGCAGCACCCCTTTCCTCCCACCATGAGGATGGCCCCCACCCCCTGCCAGGGACCCCTGTGTCCCCGGGGGCTGTGCCAGGCGCTGGAGCCAGGTGGGAGGAGATGCTGGGGAGAGGAGTGAGCCATAAAGCCGGTGAGTAATCGGCTTTGCCAGGCACAGCGCTGGGGAGCCGCGATGTGAGGGAGCACGGGCGGGTGGCCGGGGCGCAGCCACAGCCAGGTAGGTGCCCGGGTGCCCATCCTGGGGGTATCTCCCCCCCGAGATGCCTGTGATCCCCAACCACATGGCGTCACATCACCCCAGACCTTGGGTGCAGCAAGGCTGAGCCTTAGGAGGGCAGGGGGTGCCAAAGGGTCTATTGGGCATCGCTGCCACCTTCCTGCTTTGAGCTGCTTGGGGGGATCCAGCGAGGCCCCCAACTTCCCCCCCAGGATGGGGGGTTACAGTGGGGGTGTCACAGGTGGGTGCTCGCAGGGTTGCAGGAGACCCGCTGGCTCCAGTGCTGCCCATCCCTGTGCCACGTTTGCCCCCATCTCTCTGCCAGCTCAGGGTTGCAATGCCAGGACGGGTACCCCGCATAGCTGGCAATGCCAAGGAGCTGCAGCATGTCCCGTGTCCCTTCTGTGCCACGTCTGGCCACAAGGTGGGAATCCAGCCTGACCTCGAGCCCCAAAAGTCATGAGGTTGTGCCCAAAATAGCATGTTACTGAATGGCTGGGGGAAGCCAACCGCACTGCTGGGACCTCGTGCTCCTGTGCAGCTGCGCTGCGGGGAGAAATTGGGTCAGCAGGCAAGGGGACGCGTCACAGGTCCTTCCCGCACCCCCACGGGACCCAGGCGTTCGGGCAGCGGCAGGGCCAGGTCGTGCTGGGGAAGGGCTGAGCTGTCGGTGTTGCTCTGTGCCCCTTCACCACGCTCAACACCCACGGCTTGCGTGACCTGCAGGGTCCCTGCACAGCCCCATGGGGACCTTGCACAGCCCATGGGGATCATGTACATCCCATATGGACCTTGCACAGACCATGAGGACCATGTGCATCCCATGCAGACCTTGCACAGCCCACGGGGGCTGTGTACATGCCATGTGGACCTTGCACAGCCCATGGGGATCATGTACAACCCCTGTGGACCTTGCACAGCCCATAGGGATCATGTACATCCCACATGGACCTTGCACAGCCCATGGGGATCATGTACATCCCAGGTGGATCTTGCACAGCCCATGGGGATCATGTACATCCCATGTGGACCTTGCACAGCCCATGGGGACCATGTACACCCCATGTGGATCTTGCACAGCCCATGGGGACCACATACATCCCATGTGGACCTTGCACAGCCCATGGGGATCATGTACATCCCACATGGACCTTGCACAGCCCATGGGGATCATGTACATCCCATGTGGACCTTGCACAGCCCATGGGGACCATGTACATCCTATGTGGACCTTGCACAGCCCATGGGGACCATGTACATCCCATGTGGATCTTGCACAGCCCATGGGGATCATGTACAACCCCTGTGGACCTTGCACAGCCCATGGGGATCATGTACATCCCACATGGACCTTGCACAGCTCCATATGTGCCATGCAGATCCCATGTGGCCCCTGCACAGACCCATGGAGACCTCGCACCCCCCTACAGGGACCTCACATGGCCCAGGGGGACCATGCACAAGAGCATCCGTGACAGAGCTCACCACGATGTCTGGCAGCCACCAGGGTTTACCAGGCCAGGCCGAGCGGGTGCTGAGGACCCTGCGAGCCCCTCGCTGGGCCCCTTCAGGCCCCTGCGTGCCCAGGGGGATTAAGGTCAGGCTGCCCCACTAATCCCAAGGGTGGTTTAAGATGTGGCCTTGTGCCTGCTGCCACCCCCTAGGGCTGCACCCCAAGGTGCTGCGTGTTGTGGGACACCCACAGGGCACCCTCGGGGGGACCTGGAGGGGGTGGGGGGGCCACAGCTCGGCTTCTGGGGCGGGAGGAAGCCAGGGCAGCTCTGACCCCCCCAGCAGGCTGCAGTTAAGCCCCCAGTGCCAGCAGGTACAAGCTCCTTACAGCTCCGGGGCAAAGGCTCCCAAGCCCCGTGGGAACTGGGGCAGCAAAAAGCGGGGAGCAGCTGGGGGGACACTGGGGTTCACTCCCCAGCCCTGGGCAGGGCAGATGCCACCGGTGTGGGACGGAAAGGGCCCGATCCCAGCTCGCTGCACCCCCCAGGAGGGCTGGCGCCTTCCCTGCGTGCCCCGTGCAGTTTTGCAATGGCAGGCTGGGGACAAAGCGCACGCTGGGGTTGTGCAGGGAAGGCGGTTGCAGAGGGAGGAAGCAGCAAGGGAGAGGGATCCTGTTTCGGGGCTCAGGGCACCCCTCTCCCCCACGGCCGGGAAGGGGAAGGAGAAGGAGCACAGGGTGTAAAGGAGAAGTGGGATCTGCCGGCATCAGCTGGGCCAGGCTGCCGTGCAAGCGAAGTTTCAAGGCGGGGGAAGCACTGTCAACCAAAATTGGGTGCTGTGGGTGCTGTGGCAGTGTGAGGACAGATGTGGCCTGCTGGGGCCGGATGCTGGCGGCTGCCGGTGGCACCGCGGCTGGGACCCGAACCCCGCTCTGGGAACCCCCGAAAGACACGTAGCAGGGACGGCCAGAGCCAACGGAGCTCGATGGGATGGGGGAGCAGCCGGGGGGGCTGAGACAGGGATGCAGAGATGGGGGTGCAGGGATTCAGTAAAGATACAGGGATGCAGAGATGGGGGTGCAGGGATAGGGGTGCAGGGGTTCAGTACAGATACAGGGATGCAGAGATGGGGGTGCAGGGATAGGGGTGTAAGGATGGGGTGCAGACATGGGGCTGCAGGGATTCAGTACAGATACAGGGATGCAGAGATGGGGGTGCAGGGATGGGGGTGCAAGGATGGGTGCAGATACGGGGGTGCAGGGATTCAGTACAGATACAGGGATGCAGAGATGGGGGTGCAGGGATGGGGGTGCAAGGATGGGTGCAGATATGGGGGTGCAGGGATTCAGTACAGATACAGGGATGCAGAGATGGGGGTGCAGGGATTCAGTACAGATACAGGGATGCAAAGATGGGGGTGCAGGGATGTGGGTGCAAGGATGGGGTGCAGATATGGGGGTGCAGGGGTTCAGTACAGATACAGGGATGCAGAGATGGGGGTGCAGGGATGGGGGTGCAAGGATGGGGTGCAGATATGGGGGTGCAGGGATTCAGTACAGATACAGGGATGCAGAGATGGGGGTGCAGGGATGGGGGTGCAGGGGTTCAGTACAGATACAGGGATGCAGAGATGGGGGTGCAGGGATGGGGGTGCAGGGATTCAGTACAGATACCAGGATGCAAAGATGGGGGTGCAGGGATGTGCTGTGTATGTGGGGTGCAGGGATGGGGATGCAGAGATGTTGTGTGGATGTGGGGTGCAGGGATTCAATACAAATACAGGGATGCAGAGATGGGGTTGCGGGGATGGGGGTGCAGGGATGGGGGTACAGGGATGTAGTGTGGATGTGGGGTGCAAGGATGGGGGTGCATGGATCCAGTACAGATACCAGGATGCAAAGATGAGGTTGCAGGGATGGGGGTGCAGGGAGGGGGGTGCAGGGATTCAGTACAGATCCGGGGATGCAGAGATGGGGTTGCAGGGCCACGGTGCACATAGCGGGGAGCAAAGAGGGGACGAAGGGACCCGATGCAGTTCCGGGGGCACAGGAATGTGTCAGAGAGGCGTTGGGCAGGCCAGATGTGGGTGCGCAGGGGTGTCTGTGCACATCTGCAGGGAGGTGCGTGTGCATGTGTTCACGGCCATGCCTTCGCACACGCGTGTGCAAGGCTGTGCGTGGCCGTGCATGAGCTGCGCAGCCGTCTGTCTGTCCGTCTGTCGAGCCGGTCCGTGTGTCCGTGCGCGGCGGCGGGGGGAGGGCAGCCCCGGCCGGCCGAGGTAAAGCCGTAGCCATGGCGACGTGAGCAGGATCCGGTGGCCCCGCAGGGATGCTGGTCCCGCCAGGCCGGCCCGGCCGCCCGCCCGCCGGGGCCGCCACAGGTCGGTACCGGGCCGGGGACGGGCTGGGGGGGCCCCTCGGGCCGGGGAGGGAGCGCGGGGCCGGGGTTGGGAGCAGTCGCCATAGCGGGGCGGGTTTTGGGGACCCCCCCGACAGCTCCGACGCAAGTGACAAAGGGGCTGAAGTGCCTGCACCCCCCAGCCAGCACCCTCGGCACAGCACCCCTCCCACAGCACCCTTTCTTCCTCCCACATCCCTTCTGCGTCCGGCCACATCCTCTCTACCCCCCCCAGTTCCCTCCTGTGCATCCTCTCGTCTCCTTCTTGCTCTACCCCACATCTGTCCCCCCCCCGCTTGGCATCCTGCCCTGTGCATTCCCCACCCCTTACGTCCCTCCTCTACCTCCCACTTCACCCCCCAGATTCCCCTCCTGCATCTTCCCACATCCTTCCTGCATCCCCCTTCCCTCTCCTGTTTTCCATCCCCCCCACACCCCTTCTTGCTCCATGCCTTGCGGGGGGGCCAAAGGAGCTCCCCCCCCCTCCAAGTCAGGCTCCCCCAGCCCCTGATTTCTGCCTGGGCATTGGAAGCACCCCTGCACCCCCCAATCCACAGGATGCTCCTGGTGGGGGGCGGATGGGACCGCACTCCTCCCTGCTGTGCTGGGACCCCAGATCCCCACCACTGGGGAAACTGAGGCATGGGGAAAGTCTCGGCGTGCAGGTCAGGGCTGATGTGGCCACCAGCTTCGTGTCTGCCATGCACAATCACGTCTCGCCTTGCTAAGCTCACGCCCTGGGTCTGACTCTGTCCCCGGGCAGGTTAAACTGCTCTCTGCCAGGAGGGTGAGTGATTATTGGCAGCATGGGGGGCACCTGGAGAGCAGGTGGGACAGGGGACCAAGCAACAAACCCCAAAACACCAGTGAAAACTAAACCCCCCCAATGCTGAGAGGCCCTTGGGGACGCTCGCTTCCACACACCAAATCCCACACAGAGATTCGTGTCCCCACGTCCCCAGGACACTTTGGGGCTGTGACGGAGCTCCCCACACTGCTGGGCACCCTTGAGGCTCCTGCCACGGGGGACACTCTCCCCAACCCCACCACGGTTCTCCCGAGCCTTCAGCCTCACCGAGGATCCCTCCTCCCCCTCCATCGGCCCCGGTGGCTGCGGCCCAGGGCAGAACAATGCGGCCGGTCCAAGCCTCCGTGCGGCCCCGTTTCGCAGCCAACCCTTGGCCAAGTGGGAAATCCGGGGCAGAGTAACCCAGTTTCTGTGCTCACAAGGAGCTTTCTGTCCTGGCCAAGCGAGGTGGCAGGGCCAGCGCTGCCCTCGCGGGGCTGGGGGTCCCGGCGGGTGGATGGTGGCAGGTAAGGACACCCCAAGGGAGCAGGGTGCTCCTCAGCCTCGGCTGGGGCGGGTGGCTGGGGTACCCCAGATGTGGCTGGAGTGATGGGGGGACCCCAGGGCTTCAGCTTTGGGGGCTACAGGGTGTTTGTGAGGGGCAATCCTTGGCCCTGGGGGGCTGTTTCTGGGAGGCAATGCTTGGTCCTCAGGGGCTGTTTCTGGGGGGCAACGCCTGGCCCTGGAGAGTTGTTTCTGGGGGGCAATGCTTGGCCCTGGGGGGCTGTTCGTGGGGGCCAATGCTTGGTCCTGGGGGGCTGTGTGTTGGGGGCAATGCTTGGCCCTGGGGGGTTGTTTGTGGGGGCCAATACTTGGTCCTGGGGGGCTGTTTGTTGGGGGCAATGCTTGGCCCTGGAGAACTGTTTGTGAGGGGCAATGCTTGGCCCTTGGGGGCTGTTTCTGGGGGCCAATGCTTGGTCCTGGGGAGCTGTTTGTGGGGGGCAATGATTGGCCCTGGGGGCTGTTTCTGGGGGACAAAGTTTGGCCCTGGGGGGCTGTTTGTGGAGGGCAATGATTGGCCCTGGGGGGGTGTTCCTGTGGGGCAATGCTCAGCCCCAGAGAGTTGTTTCTGGGGGGCAATGCTTGTCCCTGGGGGGCTGTTTCTGGGGGACAATGCTTGGTCCTGAGGGTCTGTTTGTTGGGGGCAATGCTTGGTCCTCGGGGGTTGTTTCTGGGGGGCAATGATCAGCCCCAGGGGGCTGTTTGCGCAGCTGATGCTCAAACCCTCTCTCAATCCTCACAGTCAGGAGGAGACACATCGTTCCTTTGCTCTCACCCCAAAGATAAGCCAGGAAAGGGAACGAAAGCACCAGCCACCCCATTTCCCCCCACATCGCTCCCCGGACACCCCATTTGGAGGAGCAGAGCACCCCGGCTCCCGTCCCGGCTCCCTCCCGCAGGATCGCGCCCTCCCCGCGCAGGCAGGCGCAGGCGGGCTGGGAGCAGCGCCCGCAGCCCAACCTGCTGAGGCTCGTCCTCTTCCAGCAGGACTTTCTGGTTCCAAAGTCCCCGGCGGGGCCGCGCTGGGCTGGGCTGGGCTGGGTGGCAGCGAGCGCCGCCGCGGCCGAGCCGTGGGGCTGGCAGCGCCGCCGGACCCTGGGCATGGGCCCAGGGGGGTGTCCTGTCCACAGGGCCCCGGGGCTGGGGACGCGCCGGGTACCGATGTTCCAGGGGGGCAGGTGAGCCCGCTCCGTCCTCACCTGCCGGAGAGGTAACGCCGCTCAATAATGCCGCTCAATAATGCCGCTCAATAATGCCGCTCAATAACGCCGCTCGCCAATAACGCGTCTCGCTGGGGACACAGTGGCTGCCCATGAAGGGTCCCGGGGACCGCGCGGTTGTTGGGGTGCTGCTCTTTCCTCATTGTGTCGGACAAGGGGTGCAGAACGAGCTGCAAAGGAGACGGGCTGACTTGTTACCCCTCTAGTCTTGTGGCCCATTTGGGAGTCATGCAGAGGGACCCCTGAGGGGGACAGGCTCCGTGGGGGCAAAGCAGGAGCGTCTGGATGCCCCTGTGCCAGGGGGGTCGTGGTTTGGGGACCCCAGCCGAGCATGGGGACATCCCCCGCTGGGCTGTGGTGCCACTGAGGCGCTCTCACCCATATTTAGGGGCCACGCACAGCTCGAGATGCCGGTGCCCCGCGGCCCCCCCGCCGCGCCGGGTGCTGCCTTTCCCCCTCTCATTTCCGCCTGTGACACGCAGCCCTGGCAGCGCCATCCCCAACCCTCACCCTTCCCGCAGGGACGGTGCTGCGACCCTCGAGGGGGGCACCCGCGCCGCCCCCCGCCATGCCCGCAGCCGCCCTCTGCCTGCTCTGCGGCGTGGTGATGCCGGCTGCCATGATCTGTGCCGAACCCCTGCCCCGCATCACCTTCCCCAGCGGTGAGTACGGCACAAGGGACAGGGAGGACATGGGGACAAGCTGGGCTGGGGGGTGACAGCATCGCCTTGGGAGAACATCTGCCCCCAGGGCTGAGCACCCAGTGTTTGGGGTTCATGAGCTGCCCCATCGCAGCGTCTTTGTCTTGTTGTCCCCCTCGATGGTTCCACGCGGGGTTGGAGCGGTGGGCCAGCAGTCATGGTGTTGGGACAGGTGCTGGTGGCAGTGGGGTGGTGCGAAGGGCCATCACTGCTGGGGCAGGTGTGATGGGGCTGGTTGGCTCCCAAACACCCCAGCTCTGGCAGAGGGGTCTTGGCTCCCACCCGGCACCCATGGATCTGCTCAGGGCCACCCTGGGTGGGGAAAATTTGGCCTCCTCCATGGTGCAGGGCACCGCGTCCTGCCCGGGTGTCCCGCCAAACGGCAGGTGACAAAGCGATGGCTCTGCGGGTGCTGTAGGTGGCAGTGGCAGGCAGGAGGGGTCTGTGTCCCCCCCGGCAGGGCTGTGACCCCCCGAGGCCCCCGCCTGCACTTCCACTTCCCCTTCCCCACGCAGCCATTCTGAGAACTGCAAAATGTCCCTTTTCTTTTTCCCTGTCTTGGTGGCTGCTGGGGACAAACAAGAAGCCGGCGGCACTTGGCTGTGCTTGAAGGCACCCGGGGGGCTTGTAACCCCCCCAGGCTGGCGCCTGGGGATGGCGCATCCCCAAACGGAGCGTCGCCCCGTGGCCCTAGAGCAGCATGGGGAAAAGTGCACCCCGGTTCTTACAGCACAGAAAAGCAGCATCGGAGGGCGAGGGATGCTGGGGCTTTGCAGCCTGGGGACACCCCAGCGCTGCAGCAGGACCCAGAGGGGACAAGGGCGGAGGTGCGGACCTGGAGGGGGAAGCAGGGATGGCGATGGGGGGGCCGTGGGACAAGTAACGCACCCCATTTCCTCCGTGAGAGGTGACACGAGCCGCAACAGCAGTTGCCGCATCCGCCCCGGGTTAACGATGGTGGCGGTGGCGCTGGCACATGTGTGTGTCCCTTGGTCCCCGTCATCCCCCTTTGCTCCTGCCAGGGGACCCTCGCCGGACCTTGACCCACTTCAGCCAGGACAACGTGTCCCACTACGACATCCTTCTCCTGCACGAGAGCGAGGAGGAGCTGTACGTGGGGGCGCGGGACCGGGTGCTGTCCCTCGCCGTCGGCACCGTGGGCAGCATCCGCGCCAAAGCCTCGGTGAGCAGCACCCGCTGTTGGGGAGCACCGGGGGGGGTGCTCTCTGCTGTGCCTCAGTTTCCCCACTCAGACTGGGCAGCTGTGGACCATCTCCCTTCCCTTCACAGATAATGTGGGGACCCACAGCGGAGAAAACCTCCGAGTGTGCTTTTAAGAAGAAGAGCCAGGAGGTGAGACAGCACCGGGGGGGCACGGGGAGGGCGCTCAGAGCTGCAGGGCGGCTCAGCCCCCGCCTCTGCGCTGTGCTCCCCACAGACCGAATGCTTCAACTTCATCCGCGTCCTCGTGGCGCTGAACGAGACCCACCTCTACGTCTGCGGGACTTACGCCTTCAGCCCCGCGTGCACCTACATCGTGAGTGTCCCCATGAAGGATGGGGATGGGGACGGCTCTCCGGACCTGTTGTGGCGTTGCCGTGAGGAGCCAGAAAACCCCGGCCCAAGGAGCTCCAGTGGGATGGGGATGTTGGAGATAATTGCATCCCGGGAAGTCCCCTGGGATGGGGGGTGCTGGGCATCCCCACCACCCAGATAGACCTCTGTGTTTCCTGAACTGAAGGAGCCCGTGGTGTTTCTGACCACGGCTTTTCACCCGCCAGCTCAGATGCAGGTGGTAAAACCCTGATTTTGGATCCCAGGTCCATCGGGTGTCCTGCCTCAGTTTCCCCAGTTGCAGGCAGTGAGCACTGCAGCTTCCCCACAGGCCAGACAGAGCTTACAACAACTTCATGCAGATTTGGGGGCTGTTTGACCTCCACCGGCTGATTTTCGTCCCCTTTCCCCCAGCACCTGGAGAACTTCACGCTGGTGTCCAGCAGCAGGGGACAACCTTTCCTGGACGGGAAGGGCCAGTGCCCCTTCGACCCCCAGCACACCCACACGGCCCTGCTGGTGGGTGAGTACGGGGCCACCGGTCCCCACGGGTGGGCACCCCTCTCAGGTCCCTGCTCACGTCCCCTCGTCCCCGAGCAGACGGCGAGCTCTACGCCGGCACCATGAACAACTTCCAAGGCAACGAGCCCATCATCTCCCGCTCGCTGGGCAGCCGCACTCTGCTCAAGACGGACGCCTTCCTGCGCTGGCTCTCGGGTGAGCGGGGTCCTGGGGTGCCCCCCGCACCCTCCTCGTGCCAGGGGGTGCCTGTAACACCCACCCTTTGCTCCAACCCCCCCACCCTGACCGTGTCCCGCAGCCGACGCCGCCTTCGTGGCCTCCTTCAGCATCCCCGGCGATGACAAGGTCTACTTCTTCTTCGAGGAGACAGCCGATGAGTTTGATTTCTTCGAGCGTCTCCTGGTGCCACGGGTGGCCCGTGTCTGCAAGGTGGGCGTGGGGACGATGACGGGGGACAACAGTGATACCCAGCTCCTGTAACCCCGGGGCTGAGCATCCTCCTGGCTCCCCCAGAGCGACGTCGGGGGGGACAAAGTGCTGCAGAAGAAGTGGACGACGTTCCTGAAGGCGCAGCTGGTGTGCTCGCAGCCCGGCCACTTCCCCTTCAACGTCATCCATCACGCCTTCGCCCTGCCCCGCCGCGGCGGCGGTGCCGACTTCTACGCCGTCTTCACCTCGCAGTGGTGAGTCCCGGCTCCCGGGGGGCTGCGGGTGCCCCGGGGACCCACGTGCCCCCCACGCACACCCCGGTGTCCCCGCAGGCAGGTGGGCAGGGTGGGCAGCGCCGCCGTCTGCGCCTACAGCCAGGAGGATCTGCAGGAGGTGTTCGAGGGCAAGTACAAGGAGCTGAACAAGGAGAGCTCCCGCTGGACTGTCTACAGTGGCTCCAACATGAGTCCCCGGCCCGGCAGCGTGAGTGCCGACGCTGGGCTCCATGGAGAGGGTTTTGTCTGCCCCAGTTTGCTCTGGGGGGAGGTGGTGGGGAGGGGGTCAATTTGCACCAAACCGATGCTGTGGGGCAGCCTGGTGGCACGTCCCGTTCCCCCTTGTCCCCCGGTGCCTCAGCTCCCCCACGCAGCACCAAATCCTCTCTCCCCGCAGTGTTACATGGGTCCCTCCTCCGACAGAGCCCTCACCTTCATGAAGGATCATTTCCTGATGGACGGGAAGGTGTCACCCACCCAGGGACGGCCACTGCTGGTGAAGACGGGCGTCACCTACACGCGCATCGCGGTGGACGAGACCCGTGGTGTCTCAGGGGTCACCTATCGCGTCATGTTCCTGGCCACGAGTGGGTTTATGTGGGGGGACACACAGGGCACCTGCTCACCCCTCTTACCCTTCCCTTGGCCCCTCGAAATGTGGTGACATTCCGTGTTCCCCCACAGCGGAGGGTTTCCTGCACAAAGCCGTGGAGCTGCCTGGGGGTCCCCACATTGTGGAGAGCATCCAGCTCTTCGGGACACCGGAGCCGGTGAAGAACCTGCTGCTGGCCCCAGGGAAGGTAGGGGATGTGCCTCCCGCTCCCAGGCTCTTCTGGGTGACAACCAGGGACAGGACAAGGGGCAATGGGTGCAAACTGCAACACAGGAGGTTCCGCTGGAAGATGAGAAGCAACTTGTTGGGGTGAGGGTGGCAGAGCCTGGCCCAGGCTGCCCAGGGGGTTGTGGAGTCTCCTTCTGTGCAGACATTCCAACCCGCCTGGACACCTTCCTGTGTAACCTCATCTGGGTGTTCCTGCTCCGGGGGGATTGCACTGGATGGGCTTTACAGGGCCCTTCAACCCTCACATTCTGGGGTTCTCCCCAGGGCGTCCTCTACGTGGGCTACTCCAGCGGTGTCCTGCAAGTCCCTCTGGCCAACTGCAGCCAGCACCGGAGCTGTGCCGAGTGCGTGCTGGCCCGGGACCCGTACTGCGCCTGGCACGGCGCTGGGGGCTCCTGCCAGTCCCCCGGCTCCGCCACCGACACGTGAGCCAGGGAGGCCGGGATGAGGGAGGGACAGGGGCATGGGGGGGACTGGTGTGCTAATGTGGCTCTCTTGGCTGCAGGAGCACGTGGCTGCAGGACATTGAGACAGGGAGCCCGGCCAGCACTTGCCACCGCGGGAGGAGCGTGGCCATGCCCCGGGCCCGCGGGCCACAAGAGGATCTCGCTGCAGAGAGTTGAGTGTGGGGACACGGCGGGATGGGGCGGGAGTGCAGTGGGACATGGAGGATGGAGCCAGGCGCTTCTGGGTGACAACCAGGGACAGGACAAGGGGCAGTGGGTGCAAACTGCAACACAGGAGGTTCCGCTGGAAGATGAGAAGCAACTTGTTGGGGTGAGGGTGGCAGAGCCTGGCCCAGGCTGCCCAGGGGGGTTGTGGAGTCTCCTTCTGTGCAGACATTCCAACCCGCCTGGACACCTTCCTGTGTAACCTCATCTGGGTGTTCCTGCTCCGGGGGGATTGCACTGGATGAGCTTTCCAGGGCCCTCCAACCCCTCACATCCTGGGGTTCTTTGTGACATGGGGTACACTGCATCACCCCCTCTCCCTCCGCAGGGCTCAGCCCCCCGCTGAACGCCGTCGTCCGCCTGCTGTGCCCCCAGCCCTCCGCCCTGGCCACCTACAGCTGGCAGCAGCCCGGTGGCCGAGGGGACCGGGGGGACACCACGCTGCTGCCCAACCACACGTTGGTGATCATCATGCAGCGGGGAACCACCGGCACCTACAAGTGCCAGGCCACCGAGAACGGCTACACGTGGACTGTGGCTCATTACCAGCTGCATGAGCCTGGGGGGGCAGCCCCCCAGTCGGACCGGCTGGCTGAGGAGGGGTTAACCTGGGGGTCCCCAAACCCCAGCGCGTCTTACTGGCCCCAGTTTGTCACCGTCACCGTGCTGCTGGCCGTGACACTGACCGCCGCAGCCTGCCTGGGTCTCCTTGCCTACCGGGACCAGCTCAAAGCCAGGAGCAAGGTGCAGGGGTGCAGCGCACCCCACGGCCCCCCAACCCCAACCCAGCGCCGCGAGAAGGTGCCCCTCAACGGGGGCACCGCGGAGCCCGCGGCGCCCGGGATCACCACCGAGGAGGAGGAGGAGGAGGAAAGCTCCCATGCTTGCTGCCTCCAGCTCGACGGGGACATCGATGCTGCCAACAGGCTCCGCGTCCCGGGGGGGGACATGGCGTGACGCTGCCAATGGGGGGGGGAGACCGTGGAGGAGCGGCAGGGTGTGGGGGAAAGGTGAATGTGAAGGTTTCTTTCTTCTTCTTTTTTAATTTAATACACATATTTTAATATAAAGTAATGTTTTGGGGTGGCGGGCAGTGGAGTGCGAGGTGGCGAGGGGGTGGGATGGGGGGCGAGGGAACGATGGGGACACGGGTACAGAGGAGGGATGTGGCCACGGGGGTGGGAATGAGCCAACGCTGGTGTCACCCCGGGAAATAAAACTGGGATCCATAAAAGCTCCAAAATGGGGAAAAACAAGCCCAGATGGGCCCACCCCATGAGCACCCACCGTCTGCCGCCAGATCCCCTGCTCCCCACCACCCCGGTGCTGGGGGCACCAAACCCCCCACCCCCCACCCGCTGCCCCCTTGGCCCCTGCTGCTTCTTTTGATGAGGTTGAGCCTTCTTTTTTTATTGTTAAGACAAACCAGCTGTACATTTTCCTGCTCTTTGTACATTGGATTTTTTTATTAAAACGCAAAAGCTAGCGTGTTGTGGCGCCGGGCCCGCGGGGCAGCGCCAGGGCTCGCGCATGGGGGACTGTGCGTGCAGATGTGCAACGTGGGGGTGTGCAAGGGGTACGTGCAGTGTGGTTGTGCAAGGTTTGCGCAAGTGTGATGCGTGCAGGGGGTGCATGGAATGAGTGGGCAATATGGGGTGTGCAAGGGTGCATTGGGTGCATGCATGTGTAGGGGGTGCATGGAATGAGTGTGCAACATGGGGTGTGCAAGGGTGCACTGGGTGCATGCATGTGCAGGAGGTGCATGGAATATATGTGTGCAACATGGGGTGTGCAAGGGTGCACTGGGTGCATGCATGTGCAGGAGGTGCATGGAATATATGTGTGCAACATGGGGTGTGCAAGGGTGCATTGGGTGCATGCATCTGCATGGAATGTGTGTGCAATGTGGGGTTGTGCCAGGGTGCATTGGGTGCATGCGTGTGCAGGGGGTGCATGGAATGTGTGTGCAATATTGGGGTGTGCAAGGGTGCATTGGGTGCATGCATGTGCAGGGGGTGCATGGAATGAGTGTGCAACATGGGGTGTGCAAGGGTGCACTGGGTGCATGCGTGTGCAGGGGGTGCATGGAATGAGTGTGCAACATGGGGTGTGCAAGGGTGCACTGGGTGCATGCATGTGCAGGAGGTGCATGGAATGAGTGTGCAATATTGGGGTGTGCAAGGGTGCATTGGGTGCATGCATGTGCAGGGGGTGCATGGAATGAGTGTGCAACATGGGGTGTGCAAGGGTGCACTGGGAGCATGCATGTGCAGGAGGTGCATGGAATGAGTGTGCAATATTGGGGTGTGCAAGGGTGCATTGGGTGCATGCATGTGCAGGGGGTGATTGGAATGAGTGTGCAATGTGGGGTGTGCAAGGGTGCATTGGGTGCATGCATCTGCAGGACGTGCATGTGCATTGTGGGGTGTGCAAGGTGTGCATGCACACGCAGTATGTCTGTGCCACGTGCCACACAGAAGCCGCACACGGCCATTAAGAGCAGCTTTAGGAGCCCTAATTAAGCGCTGCCCCTTTAAGGTGAGGGCGCAGGCACCGCCTCCACTGCACGCATGCGCACTCCGTTCCCCGCGCATCTTCCCGGCGCGCAGCGGGCGGCCGCCCTCTTTACTGAGGCCGGAAGTGGGCGGGGTTTCTTCCTACGCGGCGTCAGCCCTTCCCCAAGATGGCGCCGGCGTTCTGCCGCTGATTCCCGGGGCGGTGCGCGCTCCAGCCGTTCACTTCCGGCCGGCGGCCGCCGCAACGGGGGAACGGACATGGGCGGCGGGACCGGGCGGGCCGGGGCGGGCCGGGGGCCTCCCGCCCGCCGGCATGAGGTGGGGAGGGGGCGGCGGAGGCCGGGCCTGGGGCGGGGGGAGGCGGCCTGGACGGGCGAGGGGCGGCGGGGCGGGTTCGGCGGGGGGCGGCTGGCGGGGGGGTGTCTGTGGGGTGACGGGCAGCACGGGACAGCCTGGAGGGGCCGGGTGGGTGCGGGACGCGCCCGGCGGGTGCTGTACAACCGGGGAGCCCCGGGATGGAGGTTCCTGCGCCTCCCGGGCTGGAGAAGCGAAGCTGCGTGGGGGCGAGCGGGGGGGACGCGGCTGGGACTGCGAACCGCGGGGCCTGGGGAAAGGTCCTTGTCTGCACCGCCCCGCGACCTTGAGCGGCTCCCGGGTTGCAGTTTGCACCCACTGCCCCTTGTCCTGTCCCTGGTTGTCACCAGAAGAGCCTGGCTCCATCCTCCTGACACTGCCCCTTTCCATCTTGATCCCCAGCAATGAGTCCCCCCTCAGGCTCCTCTTCTCCACGCTCAAGACCACTCAGAGCACGTGGGATTTTTTTGGGTGGCCGAACTGGAGCGGTGATGGCTTTACCTGGAAGGCAGGAGGTGGGGAGGCCGTGCAAGGCTGGGAGGTGCTGACCTTAGTGTGTCTGCGTCCTGGTTCACATCTTCAGCCAGGCTGGTTTTGTAGCCACTTCCATCCTCGGGCAAATTACGGAGCATAACAGGGAAGACTTTGAAAACAGAGCTGTGAGCTTCACACAGAACCCCAGAATGTGAGGGGTTGGAGGGCCCTGGAAAGCCCATCCAGTGCAATCCCCCCGGAGCAGGAACACCCAGATGAGGTTACACAGGAAGGTGTCCAGGCGGGTTGGAATGTCTGCACAGAAGGAGACTCCACAACCCCCTGGGCAGCCTGGGCCAGGCTCTGCCACCCTCACCCCAACAAGTTGCTTCTCATCTTCCAGCGGAACCTCCTGTGTTGCACTTTGCACCCATTGCCCCTTGTCCTGTCCCTGGTTGTCACCAGAAGAGCCTGGCTCCATCCTCCTGACACTGCCCCTTTCCATCTTGATCCCCAGCAATGAGTCCCCCCTCAGGCTCCTCTTGTCCAGCTCCAGAGCCCCAGCTCCCTCAGCCTTTCCTCACACGGGAGATGCTCCACTCCCTCCAGCATCTTGGTGTGTCTTAGACCAGGTTTAACCCAGCCAAAACTCTTCAGATTTGAGAGGCTTGTAGTGGATTTGGTTGATCTTTTGCCTTCCTACCTACCAGGATCTCCTCTTGGAAAGGCCCCGCGCTTGCTGCTGGTTCCCAGCCATTAATATGCTGAGCAGGACACATCCCAGGCCAGGGGACACAAAGGGCCTGCCTTTATTTGCCAAAGGATCACATTTCGATACAGCTGCAGCAAAAAACAGGAGAACGGATTAATGGGGCTGCGTTAAAATACGTTGGAGCGGGGTTCCTAACTAAGCCGCGGGCTGGGTTTAGACTGAAGCCGCGTCCTGTAGGTCGTACCACAAATGAACGGGGGAGCAGAAACAGCTGCAGCGTGCTGGCTGATCCTCTGCTTTGATTTCTAGGTAGGAATTCAATGAGTGCTTTTCAGTTCATGGCGAGACGTCACCATCCGTATAGATGTATCGGGGTGTAGTTCTGCGATGCCAACTCTTGGGGTACAAAACGACCCTTTTAAAAATTGTTATTGATTTTTGTTATCGCAGCCATGAGGGTTTTCTTAGCAACTCCACCTCCCACCTGGGGATCCCTGTTATGCACCGTTCAGTTTTTGGGTGGCGGATTAATTTGGATTATGGACTAAACCCTCAGACTTCACCAGGAAATTGCATTGGTTAGACTTTATTCTTTATTAATAAAATATTAAGCTAGTAAGACTCCTAACAAGAACAAAATAATGTCTTTATAGGTGTTGCGTGCATAATTCCTGTCTAGGAAGCTTCACCCTAATTATGCCTGTATTAGTGAAGCGGTAATACTGTAATTATAATTAAAGCCATACAACTGTTGTTTAGACAAACCGTAGTATTTATTATGCATTATCTGTCAAGTTAATTGACTGTGACAATGTAGTTTTCTTTGTACAGGTAAATAGGGTTTTCCCCCATGTCCCCATTGGATCCTGATGCTCTGGGGTGTTTTTAATTCCTTGTCCATGCGCAGGAGCTGTGGCCACGTGAAATACATCAAGCATGTATTTTGTTGGCAGATAGGCAAGAAAACGGGCTGTTAACAGCACACGTCACCCCCCATCATTCCATAATCATAATTTCTTCCCTGTGCCAGAGGTGAATAATCAGAGATTTGTCACTTCTTTCTCTGTACAGAGCCTGGAACTGCCAAGTGACATCCTGCCACCTGGGAGCATCGCAGACCCGGAATGAATGGGGAGAAGCTGCTTGGGTTGATGATCCGTGTTCCGGTGCAGCCGTTAAAAGGTAACGCTTGAAACTGCTTTGGGAAGTCGGGCGAGCTTTGCTTTAGTGAGAGCTGCTGTTAGAGCTTAACAAACAGCTCCAGTGACGTCGGACGGCGCTGCCATCGGCCACGCGATGTGGCCCTGCTGCCTGGGGCCACAGGATCCCGGAGTGTCAGGGGTTGGAGGGCCCTGGAAAGCCCATCCAGTGCAATCCCCCCGGAGCAGGAACACCCAGATGAGGTTACACAGGAAGGTGTCCAGGCGGGTTGGAATGTCTGCACAGAAGGAGACTCCACAACCCCCTGGGCAGCCTGGGCCAGGCTCTGCCACCCTCACCCCAACAAGTTGCTTCTCATCTTCCAGCGGAACCTCCTGTGTTGCAGTTTGCACCCATTGCCCCTTGTCCTGTCCCTGGTTGTCACCCAGAAGAGCCTGGCTCCATCCTCCTGACACTGCCCCTTTCCATATTTAACACTGCCAACTGTTTCTGCAAGGGCGCTCTGCGTACTTGAGGAAGATCAGCGGAGTTGGGTGGTGTGGGCTGCTCGCTGGCTCAGGTGCTTCATCACCAGTTGTACAAGGTTCAACAAAACCAAGCGCACTTGGCTCACAACAGCCCCACGCGATGCTACAAGCTTGGGGAAGGGAGGGTGGAAATCTGCCTGGTGGAAAAGGGCCTGGGAGTGCTGAATATGAGCCAGTGTGTGCCAAGAGGCCACCAGCATCCTGGCTGGTACCAGCACTGGTGTGGCCAGCAGGAACAGGGCAGTGACCGTCCCTGTGCTGGGAATGGGGAGGAAAAACCTCAAATCCTGGGGGCAGTTTTGGGCTTTTCAGGCCAAGAGAGACCTTGAGATGCTGGAGCGAGTGGAGAGAAGGGAGCGGAGCTGGTGAGGGGCTGGAGCACAAGTGTGATGGAGACTGAGGGACCTGGGGGTTCAGCTGGAGAACAGGAGCTGAGGGGGAGACCTTCTGATCTCTGAACTGCCTGAAAGGAGCTTGGAGCCAGGGGGGTCGGGCTCTGCTCCCCAGGAACAAGCGCCAGGAGCAGAGGAAACGGCCTCAAGTTGCGCCAGGGGAGGGTGAGGGTGGATTTAGGAACAATTTCTTCCCCAAAGGGCTGTGGGGCATTGGAACAGGCTGCCCAGGGCAGTGCTGGAGTCACCATCCCTGGAGGGCTGGACAGACGGACATGAGGTTCTCAGGACATGGGGCAGTGCTAGAGCTACGTTATGGTTGGACTCCATGATCTTGAGGGGCTTTTCCAACCAAAGCAATTCTATGATCATCTACTGACTGTCTCTTGTTTCAGCCACCAGCACCGTCCGACTGATCAGTGAAGACAGGAGGGCTGAGCCTGGACCTGCTCCATACTTTTGAGGTAGATTTGGGGCACACCGTTGCTCCCACCCTGCTCCAAGGAGCCATGGAGGACAAACGCAACATCCCCATCATTGAGTGGGAGCACCTGGACAAACGGAAATTCTACGTGTTTGGGATTTGCATGACTATGATGATCCGGGTGAGCGTTTACCCTTTCACGCTCATCCGGACGCGGTTGCAAGTTCAGAAGGGCAAGAGCCTGTACAACGGGACTTTTGATGCCTTCGTGAAAATCCTGCGGACAGAAGGGGCGACTGGGTTGTACCGGGGCTTTTTGGTCAACACTTTCACCCTCATCTCCGGACAGTGCTATGTGACGACGTACGAGCTCACTCGCAAGTACGTGTCGCGCTACAACAACAACAATGCTGTGAAGTCTCTGGTGGCAGGTGGCTCAGCCTCCCTGGTAGCCCAGAGCATCACCGTGCCCATCGACGTCATCTCCCAGCACCTCATGATGCAGAGGAAGGGGGAAAGCATGGGCAGGTTTAAGGTGCAGAACCAAGACGGCAAGCGGATGTTGGTCTTTGGCCAAACCAAGGACATCATTGTACAGATTTTCAAAGCCGATGGCTTTAGAGGCTTCTACAGGGGCTACGTGGCCTCGCTGCTCACCTATATTCCCAACAGCGCGGTCTGGTGGCCCTTCTACCACTTCTATGCTGGTAAGTGAAGGAGACTTTGGAAATACCGTATCCCAGGAGACTCAGAAGCCCCTCAGATCAACTCTGAAACTGGAACCAGCGTGGGTTGCAAACTGGCTTAAGGAGAGAAGCCAGAGAGTGGTAGTCAATGGTGCGGAGTCCAGTTGGAGGCCAGTATCTAGTGCAGTGCCTCAGGGGTCAGTGCTGGGGCCAATATTATTCAATATATTCATTAACGATTTGGACGAGGGAATAGAGTGACTATCAGCAAGTTTGCTGGTGACACCAAGCTGGGAGCAGTGGTGACACGCCAGAAGGCTGTGCTGCCATCAGAGACCTGGACAGGCTGGAGAGTTGGGCGGGGAATAACCTGATGAAATTTAACAAGGGCAAGTGTAGAGTCCTGAATCTGGGCAGGAACAACCCCAGGTTCCAGTATAGGTTGGGAAATTACATATTAGAGAGCAGTGTAGGGGAAAGGGAGCTGGGGGTCCTGGGGACAGCAGGGGGACCATGAGCCAGCACTGGGCCCTTGTGGCCAGGAAGCCAATGGGACCTGGGGTGGGTTAGAAGGGGGTGGTCAGTAGGTCAGAGAGGTTCTCCTGCCCCTCTGCTCTGCCCTGGGGAGACCACACCTGGAATCTTGTGTCCAGCTGTGGCCCCTCAGTTCCAGCAGGACAGGGAACTGCTGGAGAGGGTCCAGCGTAGGGCAACAAAGATGCTGGAGGAAGTGGAGCATCTCCCTTATGAAGAAAGGCTGAGGGAGCTGGGGCTCTTTAGTTTGGAGGAGACTAAGGGGGGACCTCATTAATGTTTATAAATATATAAAGGGTGAGTGCCATGAGGATGGAGCCAGGCTCTTCTCGGTGGCAAACAATGATAGGACAAGGGGTAATGGGATCAAGCTGGAACACAAGAGGTTCCACTGAAAGATGAGAAGCAACTTGTTGGGGTGAGGGTGGCAGAGCCTGGCCCAGGCTGCCCAGGGGGTTGTGGAGTCTCCTTCTGTGCAGACATTCCAACCCGCCTGGACACCTTCCTGTGTAACCTCATCTGGGTGTTCCTGCTCCATGGGGGGATTGCACTGGATGAGCTTTTGAGGTCCCTTCCAATCCCAAACATACTGTGATACTGTGATTTGCTTTCTCTCTTTGATTTGAGGTGGGAGCAGAACGTGGCTTGAAACAAAGAGCAGGTGTGGGGTGGGGATGTAACACAGCAGCGTTGTTTTAAATGCAGAGTTAAAGAACAAGAGTGCAAGAGGACCTAAAACTAGGTGGCTCTAGGCAAGAGGGACTTGATGCAACTACTTTCTCCTCCTCTAATCCCAACTAATATAAGTGGGGAAGGCTGTTGTCTGGCATCAGGTGGTGTTGAAGCCACTAAGTTAATTCATTTTCAGTTCCCATGGACTCAGGAGTCTCGTATATGGCAAAAAGCCTTCTAGGCTGCAAATGTCACAGCAAAACCAAACAACAGGCAGAGATAGAGGCCACATCTTCCGTGGTTTTGTGTTTAAGATCATGCTTTAGTCTCCAGAGTTTTAAAACTGGCACTAAGCCTTGTGATCTAAAGCTACACTTAACAGTACGTTCTGCCCAGCTCAGTGCTGGTAATCCTCAGGGAGTTCCCAAATCCTGAGATACTGGCCAGCTAAGGTTTATTGCCCCTCCCCAATAATCCTTTAGATGTCTGTCATGCAGCTTTGCATGTGGTTTTTAGGCTAATCTTTACTGAATAGCAATCTCTCTGACAGTAATGATAACGAGAGGCTCGGATCTCACTGTGCTGGGCTCCGAGTTTATCTTGGCAATGACCTGCTTGTAAAAATACGGTTGTCTCCAATGTCTAGTTTGCTTTCCAGAGCGGGCACGTTCTGGTACCAGTGGCGAGCGCTGGTTACGGGTCCATCCTGCTGGTGTTGGTCCAGTCTGAGCTATTTGAGAGCGCTCCCTTCGCTCTCCATCAAGACTTTTTAATACCAAAATCCAGCGTTTTAATTGGGCTGAAAAAGCGGCCGTCGAACGGGGCGACTTTTGAACTGTCTTCTCTACAACTTGAATGAATAAAAGCATAGGAGGGTGCTCCTACCACCCGGCAAACGGGATTCCCGAGTGAGGAGGTGCCTGGGGTGAGCGTCCCGCAGCGGGATGCCGCATGGGCGCCTCTTGGACAGCGTGCCGGGTGGTGGTGACGGCGCTCTGGTTCTGCGCCAACCTCCGAGACAGCTTCTCATGCTCTTGTCTATAGGTTTCCCACAGACACAGCTTTTAAACGGGACTCATTCTGCCCCGTTTATCTGGGCCTGAGCTGATCGGAGGCCGCGCGGCGGAGCCGCTGTGGCGTTTGTGGGCTGGCCCATGCGCTGCGAATGGAGTTGTCACCTCGTACACCTGCGATTCCACCCACTGCGCATCACCCTAAAGCAGCTGCAGGAGTTCAGGAGCTGCAACCGCTTCTCTGAAACTTCACTTTCTCTCTCTCTCTCCCATTCCCAGAGCAGCTTTCTGGTTTGACTCCCAAGGACTGTCCCCATCTCCTCCTGCAAGCCATATCGGGGCCGCTCGCGGCTGCCACGGCGTCCACGCTCACCAACCCCATGGACGTCATCAGGGCGCGGGTGCAGGTAAGGGCTCAGCCGGCTCGGCACGTCCGGCAGCGCGACGCGGGGGCGCGGCTCGCTCGCAGCTCTTTGATCTCTGCGGCTCCAGGTAAACGGCTCCTGTTCTCTCTCTGCTCGTAGGTTGTTCTCTCCAAATACCGCGCTGCTTAATTTGCGCTTGGTGTTAATAAGCTCGGGTAGCAACGCTGCCGTCGCCTCGACTGCTCAAATGAGGTTCCTCGGCAGATGTGGCGACCATCAGAAAAGGTGTTTCCAGCGCTGTCAGTTTTAGTCAGACTTGAGCTGTCCTGTTGATTCAGCTCCTTCTAGATGGGGGCAGATGGTTAGAAGGAGGAGCAAAGTCTAACAACCCGCTTTAGGGCTTCTTGCTTTTGCCGTCCCCACCAGGGAGTTCTGGAGACTTGACCAAGGTGATTGTAGGCTGATCTGTAGCTTCTAGAGCTTTTGTTTAGAGTAGAACCCCAGAGCAGCTCAGTGTGAGGTCTGGCAGCTCTGAGTGTTTGTGCTGGTGTTTCAGTGTGGCAGTGTAGGGGAAAGGGAGCTGGGGACAGCAGGGTGACCATGAGCCAGCACTGGGCCCTTGTGGCCAGGAAGCCAATGGGACCTGGGGTGGGTTAGAAGGGGGTGGTCAGTAGGTCAGAGAGGTTCTCCTGCCCCTCTGCTCTGCCCTGGGGAGACCACACCTGGAATCTTGTGTCCAGCTGTGGCCCCTCAGCTCCAGCAGGACAGGGAACTGCTGGAGAGAGTCCAGCGCAGCCACCAAGATGCTGGAGGGAGTGGAGCATCTCCCGTGTGAGGAAAGGCTGAGGGTGCTGGGGCTCTGGAGCTGGACAAGAGGAGCCTGAGGGGGGACTCATTGCTGGGGATCAAGATGGAAAGGGGCAGTGTCAGGAGGATGGAGCCAGGCTCTTCTGGTGACAACCAGGGACAGGACAAGGGGCAATGGGTGCAAACTGCAACACAGGAGGTTCCGCTGGAAGGTGAGAAGCAACTTGTTGGGGTGAGGGTGGCAGAGCCTGGCCCAGGCTGCCCAGGGGGTTGTGGAGTCTCCTTCTGTGCAGACATTCCAACCCGCCTGGACACCTTCCTGTGTAACCTCATCTGGGTGTTCCTGCTCCGGGGGGATTGCACTGGATGGGCTTTCCAGGTCCCTCCAACCCCTGACATTGTCATTCTGTGATTCAGGTGGAAGGCAAGAGCTCCATCATCCTCACCTTCAAACAGCTCATGGCGGAGGAAGGTCCCTGGGGCCTGACCAAAGGCCTCTCTGCCCGGATCATCTCGGCCACTCCTTCCACCATCGTCATCGTGGTGGGGTATGAAACTCTGAAGAAGCTGAGTCTCCGCCCGGAGCTGGTGGATTCGAGACACTGGTAGAGGAGAAACCTTCCAAGAACCTTCTGCATCTCGACCGTGACGGTTGGAAGCCGGGGAGGACGGGCTGCTGCCATCTCCCTTGTGTCTGGCAGAAGCAGGAGCAACCGCAATTCACATTTCAGTAATTAAAACAAACCTCTGCTGCTGTTTCTGCTTCAAACCATCCAAATGTGACCCTGGGCACCGTTGTTTGCCTGTAACGGTCCATCGGAGAGCGGCCAGTTGTGTGAATGCATCCCAGCAAGTTCCTAAGTCCCTTTTATAAATGAAAGACTCACTGGCCGAAGCAAAAAGCCGGTTTATTCTTTAAATGATTTTAATAGTTGCCAAACTTTTGAGGAGGGGAGACGGCAGCAGAGCCCTCTGGTGGGTGCAGATGTAACGTACAGTAAATTTCTCCACTCGCCCACGTTTATTTCTAGAAGATGTGAGGCGAGCGTAACCCAGAACCACTTCAGACTCTATTTACTGTGTTTCGAATAGATCTGTACGTACCTTTTTTGTATGTTCTCCGAAAACGTTTCCCATCTCTCATCCCTCAAACAGCAAACTGACCGGTAGGCCAGTTAGGAGTTGAGTTGGCTGTTTGTTATTAGCTGCTGGTAATTTTGACACCTAACCTACGTTTTTAATTTGGTGTTATTTAATATTATTATTATTATTATTTTAGGGAGGCTTATTCTGATTTCTGGGGGACTGAGCGGTTGTTCTGTGGCCTCGTTCGATGTGTCAATGCTGCATGTTCAGGGTGGCTGCTGCCACTTCCCACCTTGATTTAGTTTAAGCACAAACTAAGCGTGGAGTTTGGAAACGTCAGATTGCTGAGGGAAAACCGAATGTGAGCTGAGCTACACCCGGGTGCGAGGTGGGGAAGAGAAGAGCTTGTCCTGGCTTTTGATCCAGTTCAGACCTGATTGGCGTGTTCATATTGAATAAGAAGTGATGGTTGACTAGTACTTGATGTTTCAATCCTGCTCGTCCTGTTTGGGATGATTCTTTGCACGCTCTTGCTGGATCAAAATCTTACGGTGTGGTCTGTGTTTTGTAGCAGATGATGGAGCAAGAGGCTGCTCTGGGGAGGAGGAGTGAAGGGCTCGTTTGGGCTCGGTAGTTGAGATTTGCCCCGGTGGTTCCAGCCCATTCGTGGTGTGTCTGGAGGGTGAGGGATGTATCACCCCCTCGGTTCCTCTCGCTGCTGTCGCAGTGGTTGTAGTGCTACCTGGCTCCTCGCTGGCTCTTCACCTGGGTCTTACTAAGCCTGGGTCTTACTAAGCCTGGGTCTTACTAAGCCTGGGTCTTACTAAGCCTGGGTCTTACTAAGCCTGGGTCTTACTAAGCCTGGGTCTTACTAAGCCTGGGTCTTACTAAGCCTGGGTCTTACTAAGCCTGGGTCTTACTAAGCCTGGGACTTACTAAGCCTGGGACTTACTAAGCCTGGGACTTACTAAGCCTGGGACTTACTAAGCCTGGGACTTACTAAGCCTGGGACTTACTAAGCCTGGGACTCACTAGGCCCGGGACTGGACTCACTAGGCCCGGGACTGGACTCACTAGGCCCGGGACTGGACTCACTAAGCCCGGGACTGGACTTAATCAAGGCCGGGACTGGACTCACTAAGCCCGGGACTGGACTTAATCAAGGCCGGGACTGGACTCACTAGGCCCGGGACTGGACTTAATCAAGCCTGGGCCTTACTTTGTCCCCACATCTGCGTTTCAGTCCTCGCAGGGACTGGATGTGCCGCAGTTTCTACTGGAGGTGGAACAACCACAGATGCCGCTGAAGACAAAGACTTTTGTGTTGGAGGGCAGAGCTTGGTTAGAAGATACAGCACAAATGAGTCAGCAAAGACCTTTTAATCCCACCGTTGTTTTCCGCGGCGTCAAACGGGGCGACGCGTGCCAGCGCCGCCGACGGAGCTGTTAGCGCAGCACGTAGCGCAAGCGGCTCTGCTGTCGCGGTTTTCTCGTTCCAAAGACGACGCCAATCAGCTCTAGGAGTGGATTCTGCTCTAAAAACCGGACCAGCAGCATCGCAAGATCGCAAGGAGGGATCCCGAGCGTACGGTAGCAATACCTATATGAAATGAAACGGTGCTAATCGGCGTCCGCTCGTTACCAGCAGGGTGTGCAGACAGCGCGAATGTGAACTGGATATTCCTCTTACCCGGCAAAATTCTCGACAACTAATAAACTTCAGAGACCTGCGATTCGCCAACGGAATTTAAAAGCACGTTAGTGTTGGGGAGTGCGCTCACCTGGTGGTTCCACAGCACACAATGAAGCTTTCTCGCTCCTCATGATTCTGAGCAGCACAAGGATTGACCTGAGCAGCGGAGACCGCCTGTAAAACAATGAGAGTGACTGTGCGCCGAGCCGAAACAGCCCGAAAACAACAGGCGAACGCACCTGGAGCCGCAGATGAGTTGTGAGCCCGGACCCTCCGTTACAAACCGTGGTAGTTCTGGTTTAGCTCTTATGAGCAGGACCTTGACGAGGGGAAAATGCATGAGACCTGTTGTTTTTTCCTCTCTTTCTGTGCCGAACTTGGGTTATTCTTCTCCTTTTGGATTCTTCGGGCTTGATCGTTTGGTTTCATTAAATGATCGAGAACGTTTGTCTGAGCGGACTGGTGGGGGCTCCCTGGGGGTTCTAAGAGGGGGATGGCTTCTGTTTATCACTCTGCTCGAGGGTCTGGTTCGCTGGCCCTGCTGGGACACGGCATTTCAGCCCCAATTTAGCTTTTCCTTAATTATATTTTAGTTTAATTATATTTTTATAAAGAGATTAAGCAGCTCTGCCCTGTCCCTGGGCTGAGCTGTGGTGCACAGGAGCCACGCCCCCTGCTGCCCAAACCACGCCCCCTGCTGCCCAAACCACGCCCCCCGCGGCCCAAACCACGCCCCCGCGGCGTCCCTAAAGGTGTCCTCGCCACGCCCCACTCCGCATGCGCAGCCAGCAAGGGGGCGGGCATATCGCGCAACCACCAATGGCAGCGTAGCCCCGCGGAGGCGGCAGCCAATGGGCGGCGGCGGCGCGGATGTTGGGCCATGGCGGAGGCGCGGAGCGGCGCTGAGGAAGGACAGGGCGGCTCCTCCGGTTCCCCCGCACCGGGGACATCGGGCCGTGCCCAGCTCTTCACCACCGTGGTGGACACGTTCCTGGAGAAACTCGTGGCAGCCGGGAGGTGAGCTGGGGGTGGAGTCCCGACGGGGAGAGCCGGGGACCGGCCGTGAGGAGGCCGCGACCCCTCCGGTTCACAGGATGTGAGGGTTGGAGGGCCCTGGAAAGCTCACCCAGTGCAATCCCCCCGGAGCAGGAACACCCAGCTGAGGTGACACAGGAAGGTGTCCAGGCGGGTTGGAATGTCTGCACAGAAGGAGACTCCACAACCCCCTGGGCAGCCTGGGCCAGGCTCTGCCACCCTCACCCCAACAAGTTGCTTCTCATCTTCCAGCGGAACCTCCTGTGTTGCACTTTGCACCCATTGCCCCTTGTCCTGTCCCTGGTTGTCACCAGAAGAGCCTGGCTCCATCCTCCTGACACTGCCCCTTTCCATCTTGATCCCCAGCAATGAGTCCCCCCTCAGGCTCCTCTTGTCCAGCTCCAGAGCCCCAGCTCCCTCAGCCTTTCCTCACACGGGAGATGCTCCACTCCCTCCAGCATCTTGGTGGCTGCGCTGGACTCTCTCCAGCAGTTCCCTGTCCTGCTGGAGCTGAGGGGCCACAGCTGGACACAAGATTCCAGGTGTGGTCTCCCCAGGGCAGAGCAGAGGGGCAGCAGAACCTCTCTGGACCCAGCTGGTCTCCCATCCAAGTACTGACCGGGCCCGACCCTGCTTAGCTTCCCAGATCAGATGCAATGGGTATTCTCAGGGTGCTATGGCTGCATATATTTTTATATATATGTATATATATATGTACATATGTTTCTCAAGTGTATCCTGATAGTGTCTGAACTAAACCCTTTATTCAAGGGCAGAGCAGAGGGGCAGGAGAACCTCTCTGACCTACTGACCACCCCCTTCTAACCCACCCCAGGTCCCATTGGCTCCTGGCCACAAGGGCCCAGTGCTGGCTCATGGTCCCCTGCTGTCCCCAGGACCCCCAGCTCCCTTTTCACTGCTCCAACAGCTCATTCCCAACTTACACTGGAACCTGGGCTTGTTCTGCCCACATTCAAGACTCTACACTTGCCCTGGTTCTATTTCATTACATTTTTCCCCACCCAGTTACCAGAGGTTTGCAGACTGCTACCACTGCTTCTACAAGCTGCAGCCCCTGATGACGAGGAGCATTTACGAATCAGTTCGTATCCCAGCTGCAGGCGTACATCAAGGTGAGCCCGGGGTGTGTGTGCTGGTGCTCGGGGTCTGAACGCCTTCAAATGAACGGCACCAGATGCATTCTTGAATGGCAAAACCAGAAGTTCACAGTGCTCCCCAGAGATTCTCCCAGACATCTTTGTCTTTCCAAGAGCGAGCTGTAGAATTGCAGAGAAGACCCTTAAGCTCATCAAGGCATAGAATCATAGAATGTCCTGATTTGGAGGACCCACAGAATGGCAGAATGTGAGGTTTGGTTCTCTGGATCACCCCGGGAAAAGCAGAACAATGTCTGTGTCAGCTCTGTTTGCTGAAACCCTCGTGGTGTCTTTTCCTTCCTTTCCCCTTCCCCTTCTCTTCCTCCCCCCTTCCTCTCCTTCCTCCCCCCTTCTCCTTCCTCCCCCTTCCTTCTCCTTCCTCCCCCGCTTCCTTCCCCTTCCTCCCCACTTCCTTCTCCTTCTTCCCCTTCCTCCCCCTTTCCCCCTCCTCCCCCCTTTCCCCTTCCTCCCCCCTTCCCCTTCCTCCCCCCTTACCCCCCTTCCTCCCCCCTTCCTTCTCCTTCCTCCCACTTCCTTCTCCTTCCTCCCCCCTTCCTCTCCTTCCTCCTCCCTTCCTTCCCCTTCCTTCCCCTTCCTCCCCCCTTACCCCCCTTCCTCCCCCCCTTCCTTCCCCTTCTCCCCCTTCCTCCCCCCTTCTCCTTCCTCCCCCTTCCTTCTCCTTCCTTCCCCTTCCTCCCCCCTTTCCCCTCCTCCCCCCTTTCCCCTTCCTCCCCCCTTCCCCTTCCTCCCCCCTTACCCCCCTTCCTCCCCCCTTCCTTCTCCTTCCTCCCACTTCCTTCTCCTTCCTCCCCCCTTCCTCTCCTTCCTCCCCCCTTCCTTCCCCTTCCTTCCCCCTTCCTTCCCCTTCCTTCCCCCCTTACCCCTCTTCCCTTCCCCCCCTTCCTTCTCCTTCCTCCCCCCTTCCTTCCCCTTCCTTCCCCTTCCTTCCCCTTCCTTCCCCTTCCTCCCCCCTTCTCCTTCCTCCCCCCTTCCCCTCCCTTTCCCTCCCCTTCCCCTTCCTCTCCCCTTTCCTTCCTTCCCAGGAGGAGATTCAGGAGGTAAAGGAGGAAGGGAACCTGGAGCAGCTCCTGAATTCACTGGATAAGATTGTGCAGGAGACAGAGAACCGGGACGAGCCTGCGTGGTACGTGGTGCGAGTAACATCGTCCCTCACAGGCGGTCAGTCCCGTGATTTGGTTGTACACGTTGCCTTTTGTTCGGCCTGAAGACCGGCTGCGGTTATTCCATCCTGTCTCTACTGAGGGATTGGGATCCCGTCCCTTCACGTCCGGGATCGGGGGGGCAGTGCAATGGGGCACCCAAATACCCAGAGCACTGAGCTCACTACGTTACAGTGGCCGCTCAGCTTCCAGTTACCATGAGACTCATTGCTGGGTGAGACTCGTTCTCCGGTTGCTTCACATCCCGGTTGTTCGCAGGCGGCCCAGCGGGATCCCCGAGGACGACGTTCGCAGCGCCGTGGTGCCGTACCTGCTGAAACACCGCTCCTACCTGCGCAAGGTCCTGAGGCAGAAGGAGGAGGAGAACGGCAGAGTGGCGGAATCCGTGCTGGCGGGGAGGGAGAGAATCGCGGAGCTGCAGCGGCTGATCCAGGCTCGCAAGCACGCCTGGCAGGTAAAAAATGAGTGGGTGCAGAGAGGTTCTCCTGCCCCTCTGCTCTGCCCTTGAATAAAGGGTTGAGTTCAGATAATATCAGGATACACGTGGGGAACATATATGTAATATATACAGCCATAGCACCCTGAGAATGGCCCATCTCGTCTGATCTGGGAAGCTAAGCAGGGTCGGGCTCTGGTCAGTGCTTGGATGGGAGACCAGCTGGGTCCAGAGAGGTTCTCCTGCCCCTCTGCTCTGCCCTGGGGAGACCACACCTGGAATATTGTGTCCAGCTGTGGCCCCTCAGTTCCAGCAGGACAGGGAACTGCTGGAGAGAGTCCAGCGCAGCCACCAAGATGCTGGAGGAGAGTGGAGCATCTCCCGTGTGAGGAAAGGCTGAGGGAGCTGGGGCTCTGGAGCTGGACAAGAGGAGCCTGAGGGGGGACTCATTGCTGGGGATGAAGATGGAAAGGGGCAGTGTCAGGAGGATGGAGCCAGGCTCTTCTGGTGACAACCAGGGACAGGACAAGGGCAATGGGTGCAAACTGCAACACAGGAGGTTCCGCTGGAAGATGAGAAGCAACTTGTTGGGGTGAGGGTGGCAGAGCCTGGCCCAGGCTGCCCAGGGGGTTGTGGAGTCTCCTTCTGTGCAGACATTCCAACCCGCCTGGACACCTTCCTGTGTCACCTCATCTGGGTGTTCCTGCTCCGGGGGGATTGCACTGCATGAGCTTTCCAGGCCCTCCAACCCCTGACACTCTGGGTTTCTATGAAATAAAGAAATCAAACCTCGTTGTCTTTGCAGCATCGTCCCGAACAGAACACTGTTCTGTGGCTTGGTGTGCAAACAGCTGTGCTTTATTTCATATATATTATACTTATCAAAGGCCTCAGCAGGAGCAATACCGCTCAAACAGGCCTGGGTGTTATTATAGTTTGGGGTGTTTTTGCCCTCTGCGCTGGGCGGGATGTTTCTGGGGGTGAGACGAGTCGGTTGTGTCTCTTTGCTGTTTTATATCAGCTTTTGTGTCCTACAGAGAAAAGCAGATTGGTGTCTGTTTTATATATTTTCTACTGCATCGATCCAGTGATCCAGCAGGTTTCTACTCCTTTTCTCAACAGAAAAGGCCAACGCTTGGTCTGGTTTAAATTCAGGCTCATACCAAGGCCCCAGCAGCTTGTTTAGCACATCCTACAGGTTTTTGTTATTCCTGGCGTCAGCTGTTTTACAATAAATTCTGCATCCCTTGTAACTGAGAGCAGAGAGGACGCGCAATTAAGGCCGCAAACAAGTTCAACCTTGATGAGATAATCACCTATGGGTCACGGGAAGATGGTGCTGGATCGGTGCTGTGCACACCCAGACACTTCTCTGAACTGAGCAGCCGTTGTTTTTCCTTCCAGGCAATTAGCAAAGAGCAACGAGAGCTCATCAGGACGTTCACAGAGCCCCAGTGACGGGATTTATCGCCGACGTCCGTTGGGCAGCGGGACCGTGCGCAACGCGTTCAAAGCGCCAGGAATTCGGCGCTTCTCTGGTCACCTCCTGTCCCCTTCGTGCCATCCCGAAGCTGCGATTTCCACCGCGGTCGAGCCTCTGTTTCCTGTTACAGCCAGAACCTGCCATGACTGCCTTAGACATAGTTCTGCTGTGTCGTAAACAAGCCTTCCCCTTGCTGCATTATAATCTAAATAAATTGGAGCTGTTGTTCCCCGGTCCTGGCTCCCGCTGCCGCCGCTTGGCCCCCGCACCCTGTACTTTAGGGTTGGTTTGACAAAGGCGCTGGCTTCAGCATCTCAGCCCCAAAGCCTCCGGTTCCGCTTTCCAAGACAGGGCTGGGCTTAGAGGATCTAGATGGCTGGTGAGCGGTCAGGATCCCAAAGAGGAATGCGGCCCCGGGAGCTCCCGCTGCTCAGATCCTGGGGTGCAACGGGGGCGAATGAGGGGGTGAGGATGGAGGAACAAGAGAGTCCCCGTCCCAGCTGCTCCGCGCCACCCCTGCTCCATGCCCAAATGATGCCTTTTCTTCTTGCAAAACCCCACGTTGGGGGGTTGAAAAGGTGCTGGACGTTGTTCCATAGGTGTGTTTCCACAACCAGGCGCTGCCCAGGGGTCCCAGCCCCAGTGTGTGGCCGTGGGACGTGACACGAGGGAGCTGCGTGGGGCCAGAGGGCGCGGGGGGTGGTGATGGTGCCAGGGAGAGGACACACACAGAGGCCAAAATTGGCCGAAAAATCACATTATCACAGAATCTCAAGGTTCCCAGTGCTGGCTCAGCCCACAGCACCTGCTGTTCCCAGCTGGTCTCCCATCCAAGCACTGACCAGGCCTGACCCTGCTTAGCTTCCCAGATCAGGTGTTCTCAGGGTGCTATGGCTGTGTATCTGTACGGTCTCCCATCCAAGCACTGACCAGGCCCGACCCTGCTTAGCTTCCCAGATCAGACCAGATGGGGCGTTCTCAGGGTGCTATGGCTGTATATATTACATTATGTATATATATATGTTCCCCAAGTATATCCTGATAGTATTTGAACTCAACCCCTTTTTCAAGGGCAGAGCAGAGGGGCAGGAGAACCTCTCTGACCTACTGACCACCCTCTTCTAACCCACCCCAGGTCCCATTGGCTTCCTGGCCACAAGGGCCCAGTGCTGGCTCATGGTCCCCCTGCTGTCCCCAGGACCCCCAGCTCCCTTTTCACTGCTCCAACAGCTCATTCCCAACTTACACTGGAACCTGGGCTTGTTCTGCCCACATTCAAGACTCTACACTTGCCCTTGTTCTATTTCATCACATTTCTCCCGCCCAGCTCTCCAGCCTGTCCAGGTCTCTGATGGCAGCACAGCTTCCAGTGTCACCCACAAGTCCCCGTTGGCCTCGTGTGGAAAATAAACCCCCCGGGTTTTGGCAGGAAACTGTCCCAGTGTGGCAGCCACCCTGCTGGGAGCCACCAGTACGCACTGGGACAGACCACACAGCACATGGGGAGCACAGTGAGCAGTCCCACCAGTGCCCCAAATCCCACCCCACTCATGGACTGGACCCACTGGAAAAACCTCCGCTGGCCCGGGGCTGCATTTCCCTCCCCACGGACTCTGGGCGGTTGCGGGGGAACCGAGTTCACCCCAAACCACAATTGCTGCCTGTGCTGGTGGCTCCCGGCCCCGGCGGATGTGCTGGAAATAGCCCTGGCGTGGCCACCGGCCCCTCCTCACCGGTGGCCGGGGAGCCCTATAAAGGCGCTGGGGGACCTGGGGGCTGCGCTGAACACGGCGCTGGTGGCGGCAACATGAAGCCCCTGGTCCTGCTGACCCTCCTGGCCCTGCTCACCCTCGGGCTCTGCCGCAGAGGTACGGGATGGGGGGGTGACACGGGGACCGTGCCCTGGGGGGACAAAGGGGCTTGGAGAGGGATGTGCTGAGCCAGCGGGGGCTGGAGGAGGTGATGGGGATCACGGCTCGTTTTGCCAGCTTGAGGGGGGGAAGGGGTGGGGGTCTGGGTGGGATGAGCGCCCCCCACCCCAAAAGGAGGAGTGGGATGAGGGTACAGACTGTGTGGGGTTCCCCCCGAGCCCACCAGCTGCCCCCACTGCTCCGGGTCCCCCCCACAGCTCCTGACGGCTCCGTCAGCGCCGCCGACTCGCCCAGCTCGGAAGGTGAGTGTGTGCGGGGGGATCGGGCCCCGGGATGGGGGTCCAGCCCTCCCTGACCCCCTGCTCTGCCCCCCGACCCCCTGCTCTGCCCCCTCAGCCTTCATCTCCAGACGCGCCAGCGCCGCTGTGGTGCGGAGACCCAAGAGGAATTACGTCTATGGCAGGTAGCGCTCAGCCCCGTGCGCTGGGGACCGGGACCCCCCGGTGACACTGGGGGTGACACACGTACCCCATCCAGTGCACGTGATCAAACCCCGTTTTCAGGAGGGGTCTCAATCTGAGCCTTTCACCAGGAGCCTCCAGCCCACCCCCAGGGCTGGGGACCCCCTGACGTCCCCCTGTGTCCCCAGCAGCGTGTACGGGGCCGTGCGGGACCCGCTGGAGGCCAAGCGCGAGGTTTGCGAGCTCAACCCCGACTGCGACGAGCTGGCCGACCACATCGGCTTCCAGGAGGCGTATCGGCGCTTCTACGGCCCCGTCTGACCCCCCTGTGTCCCCCCCGCCACGCTGTGGCCCTGCAGGTGCTGGGGCTGAGCCCAGAGCGCCAACACCCCCCCAGCATCCCTCCTGTTACCCCCTTTCTGTTAATGATGGAAAGAAATAAATGCACAAATGGTGGAGCCAGCCGCTGCCGCCGGTGTGGGACGGGGTTGCGACTGTCCCCGTGTCACCCCCATGAGGCCAAGGGGTCCATCTCTTGCCACCCAAAGGCTCTGGGACAGAGCGGTGTCACCGCAGAGCCGGTCCCAGCACCGCTGAGCCCAGGGCTCCCATCACCATCAGTCCGGTTGAGTTTAAGGGGGTGACTGCGGGGCTGCGACCCAGGGAAAGCGGGGGGAGATTGGGGCCGCGGGGCCGTGCGAAGTGCCAGCCCAGCACCTTGTGGTGGGTACCGCTGGGCTCTGGCTTTCCCACCCATCTGCATCGTCACTGTTGGGTCCCACACATGGTGACACCTCCCCCCTGACCCAACGTCACCTCCTGTACGGCCCTGGCCACAGTCCCTGGGGTCCCGGCACGATGGGGCCATCACCCCCGCACACAACGAGCCCCGATTTCACCAGCCAAACCCCTCAGCTCTGCCCCGGACCCCAGCGCCACAAGCGCCCAGTGCTGGCTCGTGGTCACCCTGCTGTCCCCAGGACCCCCAGCTCCCTCTCCCCTACACTATTTCCCCTCAGTTCAAGTCCAGGGTGAGGGGCTCGGGTCAGACCCACAGCGAGGGGGCGGCAACGGCGGCAGAAGTTGATTAACGGGCCAGCGAGTTAATGAACGGGGCTGGTAACGCTGAGCAGCACCTCGGCTCAGCCCTCCTGGACGTTTCCAGCCGCTCTGGAGGGAACAGTGACGGGTCCCTTTGGTTCGTTCTCCCACCAGGGACCAAAAGCCTTTCCACAACCTCCCTCTCCCACCTCCCCGCGGCCAGCGGCCAACAAGGAACTGGAAAGTAAATTATATCGGTGCTTGACACGTCCCACTAAAAATAAAGGAGCTTGGGTGGGAATGGATGGAAGACTTTTTCCCCTTATAAAATACCATCCCCAGCTTCCCTGGTCCCAGGGACCCTCGCAGCCCAATTTCAAGTGCTGCCAGCTCTGTCCTCAACACAAGTGCCACCAGTGGTGTCCCCAGGGCTCAGGAATGACCGGTTCTGTTTAACCTCTTTACCAATGATCAGGATGAGGGGGTCGAGTGCACCCCCAGTGGGTTCATGGACAAGACAAAGTTGGGAGGGAGTGTTGATGTGCTGGGGGCAGGAGGCTCTGCAGGGGGATCTGGATCGCTGGGCTGAGGCCAATGGTCTGAGTTCAACAAGGCCAAGTGCCGGGTCCTGCGCTTGGGTCACAACAACCCCATGGACGCTGCAGCTGGGGAAGAGCGGCTGGAAAAGGACCTGGGGGTGTTGGTGATGGGCTGAACACGAGCCAAGAGGCCACGGGATCCTGGCTGGTACCAGCACTGGTGTGGCCAGCAGGAACAGGGCAGCGACCGTCCCTGTGCTTGGACCTGGGGGGGACAAACCGCGAATGCTGGGGGCAGTTTTGGGCTTTTCAGGACGAGGCTTAAAATGGCGGCACCAGAATCACCTCAGGGCTCAAAATGGCGGCACCAGAATCACCTCAGGGCTCAGAATGGCGGCACCAGAATCACCTCAGGGCTCAGAATGGCGGCACCAGAATCAACTCAGGGCTCAGAATGGCGGCACCCGGGGTGGCGGGATCACCTCCCACCAAGAGAGACCTTGAGGTGCTGGAGCGAGTGGAGAGAAGGGAACGGAGCTGGTGAGGGGCTGGAGCACAAGTGTGATGGAGACTGAGGGACCTGGGGGTTCAGCTGGAGAACAGGAGCTGAGGGGAGACCTTCTGATCTCTGAACTGCCTGAAAGGAGCTTGGAGCCAGGGGGGTCGGGCTCTGCTCCCCAGGAACAAGCGCCAGGAGCAGAGGAAACGGCCTCAGGTTGCGCCAGGGGAGGGTGAGGGTGGATTTAGGAACAATTTCTTCCCCAAAGGGCTGTGGGGCATTGGAACAGGCTGCCCAGGGCAGTGCTGGAGTCACCAGCCCTGGAGGGCTGGACAGACGGACAGGAGGTTCTGATGTGGTTTAGTGCCAGAGCTGGGTTATGGTTGGACTCCGTGATCCTGAGGGGCTTTTCCAACGGAAATGATTCCACAGTTCTCATAAGGGGCCCTCACACTGACACTTCACAGTGACATGTTTGTGCAAACATACACTTTCCAACCCGTTCCAAAGCCAAGATGAGGAGCTGCCCAGGAAAGCGCTCCAGTGATCTGTGCTGATCACAACATTCTCATGTGGGCAAGAGGACAAACTGATCCCGAGCCAGAACCGCAGCCAGGAAAGGGGACAGAACAACAGACACGATATTCCTGTGGCGGGGATAAGGAAGGGACCCACCTATATTTCATCCTACCAAATCCAGAGCAAGCCAAGATGACGCCTTCCCTCCCGAGTCAAACAATATCCAACGGCGCTGGGGACCACAACGCTGCTGAGAAAGCAGAAAGTTGGGCAGCAAAGCTCAGGTTTGAGGGTGGATTCCCATATTCAAACCACAGGAGAAAGGCGGGCAGGGCTGGGAACCACCACAACACCAGCGCTACAAAGATCTTGTGTTTTATTAAGCCAGTCGATGTATTCGATCCCAGTGGGATGAGACCGCGAGCTCCGAGTCACCCCAGCCGGGTCCCAGCAGCGCTGGGCAAGAGCCACCCAAGCACAGGTACACACGCTGGGCTTTCCGCTTGTTTTGTGCTACAAAATTAGGACTGAGCGAGAGCCGATTGTCCCTCGGCTCCCACCAAACCGCAGCCTGGCCCTAAAGCAGACGGCGGCTGGACCAGCGACACGGGACCCTGTGCCAACCCTCCCGCCTTCATCCTGCGCTTCCCCGCCCTGCGAGAAGGGGAGAAAAGGATCCAAATAAAGCCGGGATGCAAGCGAAAATGCGAGGCAGCGCGGGCGGCGTGGAGCCGAGCGGGGATGGGAGCAGATGGTTCATGGAACCTGAGCCAAAACTCAAGCGCCGGTGAGCGCGGCCACCGCGTGGCACCAGGACGGTCCCCACCCCCAGAACCTCGCACCGGGTCACCCAGAGCATTCCGAGAGTAAAACGTGATGGTAACATAAAGAAACAACAAATCAAACCCAAGAAACACGCAAAACCACATTAAAAACCAAAGCTTTTGGCCCACGGGATTGTTCTTCGCTGTCCTCCCAGCGCAGCGGGCGGTGGGGACGGCCGGGGGTGGGCTCAGCGAGCCGGGACGGAACCAGCGCCGTATGGCACTGCTGGCGGCGCCGTCCGCAGCTCCCGGCAGCGCCGAGGCGCTCAGCAGCATCCCGGGGAAGCAGAGCGGCAAACCAGGCCCCGCGGAGCGTTTCCACCAACCTCGTGTTTCCTTCAGCCCTGGAGAAGCGCTCAGCACCAGTGGAGAAACCGACCTCCGGCTTTTGGCAACTGAGCTGGGATTTGGAGGCCACGCAACAAATCCCAAGTGGGACTAAGTGGCAGCGGCCCCGGGACGGGGTGGATCTGCGTCAATTCGCAGCCAGGGAGGGGACCCCAGCGCAGGACGCGTCTTCCTTCACCCCAGGCTCCAAGACACCGAGCGGAGCCTCCATGAGCAGGCAGCACGTGCCACCTCCCCTGAGGCCGCTTTGTGGCTTCGCTGCTCCAGCATCTCCTGCTTTCTCATCTTTGTGTATCTAGGGGGGGGATGTACATCCAAAACCCACCCAAAAACTCCTCAGGTCCTCAATCTGCATGTTGTGCAGAGGAAGGAGGTGGCACAGGGACCTTGCAGGTGCCGTTTCAAAGGTTACGATGCCCACTCACGATGCTGCTGGGCAGCGGTTGTAATGCCCCGGTGAAGGGCTGAGGGTTTTCCCTCCTCTCCGGGTATACAAAGCTTTGGGGTAATATTAAAACAACTCCTCGGAGCAGGGCACTTACTAGGGGGTGGTTATGAGGAGAGGGGTGCAGCCTGTATCAACCCGTCTCCTGAGAGCACCGACCCACCTCAGCTCCCTGTGCGACTGTTGGACGGAGACAATAACGAGCAGGACAAACATTCCCCTTCGCTTGCTGCTTCATTTTTCTCCCCTCAAGACCCAGCTGTGGCCAAGGAACACCCGGCCCAGCGCAAAGCTGAGCAGCACCCCCAGCTCCTCGCTGTCTTGATTTCGGCAGAGCGACGCTCTTGTCTTTACCAGCCAGACAGGACGGACAATCCTCTCGGGATACACAAGGCTCAGCTCGAGCAGCGCTCTGCAGCCCCTCCGACGGGCTTTGCGGCAAGCAGGTGAATGGTTTTCTTAAGCAGCAGACAAAATAAAGCAAAGTACATCAACAACATCCCCCAAAGCCCGGCTTTGCTGGATCAGGAATGTATTCCAGCGCACGCGAGCGGCAGCGCGTTCCCCAAGGCAGCAGAAGAGGACAAGACTGGTCTCTGTTTCGCCACACTGCTCTGGCTCACGCACTGAAGGACAAGTCCAACAAGACGATTCTCTTTCCTCTTCCTACCCCATCAAACAAAAATAACGAGCTAGACAAACAAACAGCTTCCAATAACAACACCGGTAGCGCTGGAGGAAGGAGCGACAAGCCTCCCAGATCTCTCGGAACACTCAAGATGAGTCAGTCTTTGAGCTGCCGTCCTGTTGTTTCCTCGGCTTGGCTTAGAAAAGCACGGCGAGTTTCAGGAGGAGCTGCAAAAGGAAAGAGCGGTGGGGAGACCCTGCTGGTCTGCCTCCCTTCACCCGCATCTCAGCCAGAACGGAAAGCTCTGCACTTCTCTCTGCTGCGCTGGAACTGAAATCGGAATGGAAATGAACCCTCTGGGACTCGCGCTGGGTTTTTCTTACTTTTTAGCTGAAAACAAGGACCATCCTGCCGCTCCGGTGCAACGCATCGCGCTAGGAAGTCTGCACAGAGTGTGTTACTTGCCTTTCTGTATTACACCCCTTTTGTGGCAGCTTCTGGCTGGCCCACGCGGAACACAGCAAATGTAGGAGACTAGTGGGTTTTAGTTGCATAGCTGCTGTTGGTTCGTGTGGATGGAGACACCTATTGAGTATGTCGACGCTGATGAAGCACAGAGGATGCCCAGCCCGTCTCCCACCGTCCTGGAATCCACCCGCTGCTTCTCGTCTGAGAAATCGGGACATCAGACACTGGTGGAGATGCTGTTGGGATGGAGGTTGGAAAGGTCCCACGGGGAATGAGCAATTCCAGTGTCCATCCAGGTAGCATCGCCCCTTCTTTTTGGGATGCTGAAAGCACTGAATGGTTTGCAAGCTCAGTCCTGCGCTGCTTTGCCTGCCCTGGACGGGGGTGAGGAAGGGGACGTGAACACTCACGTTCTCTCTAGCACAGCGGAGCAGCGGGTGGAACAGCCAGCAGGTGAGACAACGGCTTTGAGATCCTCCTTCCTCCTCCACAACTCACGGAAAGATTTAAGGGGGATAAATATAAAAGAAAAAACAAAAAGAAGAGGCATCGGGTCCTTGGGAGACGTCCGCTCCATCCTGGGGTCACAGCGCTCACGCCAAGCGCTTGAGCCTCATCCGTCTTCTCCGCCGGATCCGGCTCCTTCTCTCCAAGGTCTAACGCTGGAAGCGGAGTGGGAAGGGGGAACAGGGTCCGTGTCACCTCTCGCGCAGCCCGGCCGACCTCGTGTTGTTCGTGAAGCGTGCGGCTTGTAAGAAGAGCGAGGATGCGCTTCGGGCCCACGGGAGCGCTTGGGCCGCTCTCTCCTTGCAGACCAACATCCCCATGCACTGAGCCCGCTCCACGCGGAACAGGGAAGGAAATAAATACGCTTGTTCAAAGAAAAAGGAAATTATATTAAGAGCTTTTCCCCCCCTTTTAAATAGCATGTTTCCTATTTTCTCTGCCATCGGAAGAGTATCCAGAACCCCAAAGGAATTCCGCTAAACTAAGAATTAAAAGGAAAAAGCCCTTGAAAAATAATTAATTCAAAGGAGGGGGGATTAAAAAAACCCTAAATCTGCTTTTCTGTCACCAGATTGCCAAACAAGAGCTAAACACTCTGGATCTTCTTTTCCAAGCTGGGAGGGCTCCGTAGCTGGTTCAGTTCCGTTTCAGTCCGGGCGTGCGAAGCCGCTGCCCCCTCAGCTGCGGGGAGGACGGGGCGAGCGGCCCCGCGCGGCGCTGGCCCGTCTGCGGGCGGGAGGGGGGCAGAGCCCGGCCGCGCCGAGGCGCCTCTCTCTGCTCAGAGCAGCCGGCGCCGTCGGACATGTACAGCCATCTGCTTGGGTACGGGTGGAGGTGTCTGCGTGCGTGCCCCAATTGCCTTTTGGTTTATTTTTTTTTCCTTATTTTGTGTTTTTCTATTTTTTTTTTCTTTTTTTTTTTTTTTTTTAATTTTGTAGATATTTTTCTTATATTTTTGCCGCTGCCGCCGCTTCTTCACGTCGAAGTGTCGCCCGGAGTTTCGTTTCCTTTGTTCAGACGCTGCACGTTCCGAGAGGGGGAGAGAAAGGTACGCCAACCCGACGCCTTTCCGAACGTCAGCCCATCTCCTTCCACTGCTTGTAGAACTCCAGAACGTTCTTTATTTCCACGTTGGCGTTGGCGGCTGCCTGGATGGCAGACTGCAAGCAAGCAGACACAAACCAGCTTATTTCTTATCTTCACAACCCGGAGATTCTCATGGCTAAAAGGCTCTTCACGCCAAAGTCTGCACAGAGACGCTAATTATTCCCCCACTTTGCACCACAAAAGCGCGACAAATCGAGGGGCCTTTGAGGAAATAGGAGCCAGAGCCACTGACCTGCATGGGTGCTGAGAACGCGCTCCGGTCCTCCAGCTGAAAGCCCGTGATGATGGTGACCATTCCCGCGGTGTCATCCTCTCCGCTCCCCTGGGACACCGTCAGTTGTTTGCAGCTGTCCAGGATTTTATAGAGATTCCTGCCAAACAGATGCAAGGAAAGAGAAACAGAAGGGGAAATGGTCTGTTTGTGGAGCGCAAGTGTGATGGAGCCTGAGGGACCTGGGGGTTCAGCTGGAGAACAGGAGCTGAGGGGAGACCTTCTGATCTCTGAACTGCCTGAAAGGAGCTTGGAGCCAGGGGGGTCGGGCTCTGCTCCCCAGGAACAAGCGCCAGGAGCAGAGGAAACGGCCTCAAGTTGCGCCAGGGGAGGTTGAGGTTGGATTTAGGAACAATTTCTTCCCCAAAGGGCTGTGGGGCATTGGAACAGGCTGCCCAGGGCAGTGCTGGAGTCACCAGCCCTGGAGGGATGGACAGACGGACATGAGGTTCTGACGTGGTTTAGTGGTAGGCTTGGCAGTGCTGGGTTAACAGTTGGACTCGATGATCTCGAGAGTCTCTTCCAAAAAAACGCTGCTCTGATTCTATTCTATTATTCTATATATGCTCAGGAGGACACCTGCAAAGCAGGACTGTTTCTCCATTGCCTGTTGAGGGCTTTTCTGAGACCCTTCTTAGCACCAAGTGTTTGGTGCTACGCAAGATGCACAGATGGACACCCTAAAACTCTAGGGAATTTGACCATTACTCACATAGGGCATCAAATCAAGCTGTGTGATGGGTCCCAGTGCTCCCACCTCCCCAAAGCCACCCGCCTGCTGGCAATCAGGCTCAGACATCTCCAGATGCCGTCATCTTACCAGGCATCTAAATCTTGTCTCTTCAATTTGTGCCTCTCAAAGCTCTTCCCCACGTCTTTCTGGCAACGAATGTACCTGAGGAAAGATGGGAGTCACTGAGCTCACATGGAGACGGTCACACATCGGAGTCTACACCCCACAGCACGGGCTGCAGGACACAACAGTGGCTTTTATCAACCAAAATATCTACGTTCCTGCCCAAGGAATCCCCCATGAAATTCATTTGATAATCTCCCCTATCCCACCACCAACACGTGCAGCTCACAGGTGTCTCAAAGGCCCCCAGCCCTGACACAGGCCTTGAAGACGCAGTTTGTCTTCACAGAAGCACAACTGTTTGTCCTTCTGCTGCTAACACAGGCAGTAAAGCCCTTCCAGCACCCCCTGTGCACCAGTAAAAGGTATCGCTCGGTTTTACACTTGGATAAAGAGATGCAACTCCCTTTGTTCCTCAGAAGCAGCGACACTTCATGGCCATGCAGCAAGTAGGAGAGCAAGTGGAAAACCAGCTGCCAAATCTGTTACTTCACCACCTTCCCTCTTGCTGAGCGTGTTCCCGAGGCCTCGCTTGGCCACACTCGGGTGCAGAGGATGCACATCCTGCTCCTGCTATCGACACCTTCCACCCCAAAACACACCCCATCCAAAACCAAGGGCAAATCGCATCACTCCCCCAACTCTCACCTGTTTCCCTTTTTAAATTCTGCCTCCAGATACCGGATGCTGTCCCGAGCACCTGCGTTCTCCTTTTTCAGGAAGTCTAAGCCATCGATCACTAAAAGAAAAAGCAAAAGCATCTGACTTAGAGCTATAATTCTGCAAACCAATCCAGATGTGTCAAGGATCACTGTCTGGCACACAGCAGCAGCGGCTGCCACAGGAGGCAAAGAAGGTGAACAGCGTGTCTCTCTTGCCAGCGGTTCTTTGCTCCGCTATGTGGGATTCCAAGCACGGGCCACACAGAAAACAGGCCCCAAAATACTGATCCTTTATAAAAAAGGCAACAGCAGCAAGAGAGAAAGCCGCCTGCTTGCTTATGAGGGAATAAGGCACAAGCAGGCTTGGTTATTTGACGTGAAAAGGAGCTCCCGTACCTGTTCGAGGGATGATGATGATGAACCTCCCGCTGGCGGCCAGCTGCTTGACAACAGCCAGGTGCTGGCAAAGGGCCTGGGTGTCGGGGACAAGATACGGTGACATGGCCGACTGTGCTTTGGGCTGCTGGAGACTCCCCTCCAGCTGCGAAACCTCCAGCTGCAAACAAAACGCAGGCACAGAGACACTTGTTTCACATTGATGCTGAAACAAACGATTAAACAGGGTGAGACTTGCCCTGCAAAGGTGCATCAGGACCTCCGGACCTCCGGACTCGGAGCTGAGGGTGGGATGGAGCCAGAGGGGTTGATCGTCTCACTGGACACTGGGGTGCAGCCCAACCTGAGCGCTGGGTGCAGTTTTGGGCACCTCAATATGGGAACGACATCAAACTATTGGTGTGTCCAGAGGAGGGTGAACATGACGGTGAAAAGCCTTGAGGGTGAGAATTAGGAGGAGCAGTTGAGCTCCTTCCTCAAGGGGTCAGCAGAGGTGCTGATCTCCTCTCTCTAGTGACCAGTGACAGGACACAAGGAAATGGAATGAAGCTGCATCAGAGGAATTTGGATTTGGAGAGCAGAAAGGGAGCTGGGGGTCCTGGGGACAGCAGGGTGACCATGAGCCAGCACTGGGCCCTTGTGGCCAGGAAGCCAACGGGACCTGGGGTGGGTTAGAAGGGGGTGGTCAGTAGGTCAGAGAGGTTCTCCTGCCCCTCTGCTCTGCCCTGGGGAGACCACACCTGGAATCTTGTGTCCAGCTGTGGCCCCTCAGCTCCAGCAGGACAGGGAACTGCTGGAGAGAGTCCAGCGCAGCCACCAAGATGCTGGGGGGAGTGGAGCATCTCCCGTGTGAGGAAAGGCTGAGGGAGCTGGGGCTCTGGAGCTGGACAAGAGGAGCCTGAGGGGGGACTCATTGCTGGGGATCAAGATGGAAAGGGGCAGTGTCAGGAGGATGGAGCCAGGCTCTTCTGGTGACAACCAGGGACAGGACAAGGGGCCATGGGTGCAAACTGCAACACAGGAGGTTCCGCTGGAAGATGAGAAGCAACTTGTTGGGGTGAGGGTGGCAGAGCCTGGCCCAGGCTGCCCAGGGGGTTGTGGAGTCTCCTTCTGTGCAGACATTCCAACCCGCCTGGACACCTTCCTGTGTAACCTCATCTGGGTGTTCCTGCTCCGGGGGGATTGCACTGGATGAGCTTTCCAGGGCCCTTCAACCCCTCACACTCTGGGACTCTGTGAAGTCCAGACTGGACATTAGGAAAACGTTCATCACCAAGAGGGTGGTTGGTGACTGGAACAGGCTCCCTGGCGAAGTGCTCACAAGCCTGTCAGAGTTCAAGGTGCATCTGGACAATGCTCTTGGGTATGTGGTTTAGTTTTAGGTAGCCCTGGGAGGACTTTGGTTGGACTTGATCCTTTTGGGTCCCTTCCAAGTTGAGATATTCTTTAAGCCTGTCTTTGCAGAGAAGATTTACTGGCCCTGTGTGGATGGGAGCAGAGAGCTCCCCTTTCCCTCCCCACTTTCAGACCTTTCAGCCACGACCATGCCCAGTTTCAGGCTGGAACCAGCATCTCCTACCTGCAGTCGGAGCTGAGCCATATCTCTCATTAGCCTGTTCCGACGAGCTTCCTCTGCAGCCTAGTTACAAAAACAAACTTCCATGTCAATTAGCAGAAAACACACAAGCTGACACCCTTCAAGAAACAGGGTGAAAAGAGGACACCCGAGTAGCTTTGGGGATGATAACAGGAACAAAACATTCACCTCCCACCAGGTATCTGTGGTTAGAGTTACAATCTAATAGTGATCTACCAGAAATTGTGCTAAATACAGAGAATTAGCCCAACTCACCATGTGAAACTGGGCTTGGGCCTGGTGCAGTAAGTTGTCTTGCTCCGACTGGGCTATGCTGATGAAGATCCCAAGCTCTGCGTTGAACTGCAGGATGCTGCCTTGCAAGTGGGTGATGAAGTGGCCGAAGCTCCGAATGCAGCAAATGCGAACAACGGACTGCAAAGAAGCAGACGGGCAACCACATCGCAGCCGCATCTCCCCATGGGGACGGTAACCCGAGCCGGTTCCAACCCTACAGCTCACGCTTTTGGAAAAGGCGGAAAGAAAACACCCCCAAACGGACAGCAACAAAAAACCCAACCCAAACCACAAAGGAAACATTTCTGATGGGAACGTGCTTCTGAATATAGAGACATGCGGAGAGGGCTGTGGCAAAGCCCAGAAAGCTTAGAAGTGCTTGCGATCTGGGCTTCCCCAGCTCAAGAAAACCTCAGAAAAACATCCACAGGCTCTGCCCCTTAAATCTCTGCTCAAGCGCTTAGTGCTGGGAAAAGGAATAAAAGAACACAACGAGCCTTTGTGCTTGGGAAAGCAAAGTGCTGTGTGAGGGCAAAGGGTGCCACGTGAGCTAAGATGCACCAACTTGTGCATTTATTAGAGAAGGATCACAGGGAACTCCAAGCAAATCCCCTTCATTCAAGGCAGGGCAGGGGTAACGACCCTTCTGCCCAGACGGGGAGGTGAGGAGACTGCACGCAGCAAAACTGTCAACGTGTGGCTGTGTTTCCTTTCGTAATGACTCTAACAAGGAAAGCATTGTTTTAAAATGCTCATTTTTTGATAGACCGACGACTGCAGCAACCACCAGCAACATGAACCCAGCTCAGACTCAATATCACAGTATCACAGTATGTTTGGGATGGGAAGGGATCTCAAAAGCTCATCCAGTGCAATCCCCCATGGAGCAGGAACACCCAGATGAGGTCGCACAGGAACATGTCCAGGTGGGTTTTGAATGTCTGCAGAGAAGGAGACTCCACAACCCCCTGGGCAGCCTGTTCAGTGTCTGCCACCCTCACTGAGAAGAAGTTTCTTCTCAAATTTAAGCAGAACCTCTTGTGCTCCAGCTTGATCCCATTACCCCTTGTCCTATCATCGTTTGCCACCGAGAAGAGCCTGGCTCCGTCCTCATGGCACTCACCCTTTATATATTTATAAACATTAATGAGGTCACCCCTTAGTCTCCTCTTCTCCAAACTAAAGAGCCCCAGCTCCCTCAGCCTTTCTTCATAAGGGAGATGCTCCACTCCCTTAATCATCTTCGTTGCCCTACACTGGACTCTCTCCAGCAGTTCCCTGTCCTGCTGGAACTGAGGGGCCACAACTGGACACAAGATTCCAGGTGTGGTCTCCCCAGGGCAGAGCAGAGGGGCAGGAGAACCTCTCTGACCTACTGACCACCCCCTTCTAACCCACCCCAGGTCCCATTGGCTTCCTGGCCACAAGGGCCCAGTGCTGGCTCATGGTCACCCTGCTGTCCCCAGGACCCCCAGGTCCCTTTCCCCTACACTGCTCTCTAATATGTAATGTCCCAACCTATACTGGAACCTGGGGTTGTTCTGCCCAGATGCAGGACTCTACACTTGCCCTTGTTAAATTTCATCAGGTTATTCCCCGCCCAACTCTCCAGCCTGTCCAGGTCCCGCTGGATGGCAGCACAGCCAATAGATTAAATCAGTTTGGGGTCTTTTTTTGGCAAGAAAGAACCAGATCTCCATCTGCACCCCCAGAAAGGGACATGGAGGATTTTCCCTGCTCACCTCCTCAACCGCTGAGAAAATGGGCCGGTCCTGCTCAAAGTTAAACCTCTTGTGTGCATTTTTCAGAGGGGGAAGATTTCGCAGGGCCACATCTTCTGGGAGCAGCAAGTTGGCTTTCAGGTCTGGGAGCTCAGCACCGCTCAGGATGTCTTTGACTTCGTTAGACAGGGCCAGCCCTGGAGAGGACGGAGGGGAACACGGCAAAATGTGGTGATTTAAAGAACTGATGCGGCATCCAAGAGCAAACCTGCTCTAAGGCACACAATCCATAATGATCAGAGGTTTTAAATTACACGTGTACTGTGAGCGAGTGTTGGAGGAGGAACGTTCCCATTCATTTCAACAGAAAAGCATCCCTGTTTAAACTACGCTTCTCAGGAACCATGGGGACCTTTAGGTTGAGGTACAGGGCACATCACGAGCATTCAGAGTTTAAAACTCATTTCCACAATTGCCATGACAGAAATCACACCTTTACTTACGCTCTTGACAGTCAATTTTAATCCTCTTGACCACATAAGGTCTCAGGCTATTGTCGGCCATATATAATACATCACAGAATCACAGAATCGACTGGGTTGGAAAAGACCTCAGAGATCATCGAGTCCAACCCTTGGTCCAACTCTAGTCCGTTTACTAGATCATGGCACTAAGTGCCATGTCCAATCTCAGTTTAAAAACCTCCAGGGCCTGTGAGTCCAGCACCTCCCTGGGCAGCCATTCCAATGCCTGACCACTCTCTCTGTAAAGAATTGCTTTCTAATATCCAGCCTAAATTTCCCCTGGCAGAGTTTAAGCCCATGGCCCCTTGTCCTATTGCTGATGCCTGGGAGAAGAGCCCAATCCCCACCTGGCTATAACTTCCCTTCAGGTAGTTCTAGAGAGTGCTGAGCTCAGCTCTAAGCCTCCTCTTCTCCAGACTAAACAAGCCCAGCTCCCTCAGCCTCTCCCCATAGGGCTTGTGTTCCAGTCCCTTCCCCAGTCGTGTTGCTCTTCTCTGGACCCGCTCCAGCACTTCAATGTCTTTCCTGAACTGAGGGGCCCAGAACTGAACACAACACTCCAGGTGTGGCCTCACCAATGCAGAGCACAGGGGAAGGATCACTGCCCTTGTCCTGCTGACCATGCTGTTTTTGATACAGGACAGGATACCGTTGGCCTTCTTGGCCACCTGGGCACACTGGTGGCTCATGTTGAGCTTCCTGTCCATTAGTCCCCCAGGTCCCTTTCTGCCTGACTGCTCTGCAGCCACTCTGTGCCCAGCCTGGAGTGCTCAGGGGGTTGTTGTGGCCAAAGTGCAGCACCCGGTGCTTGGCCTTGTTGAACTTCATCCCATTGGAATCAGCCCATTTTTCCAGTCTATCCAGATCCCTCTGCAGAGCCCTCCTGCCTTCCAGCAGGTCGACACTCCCTCCCAGCTTGGTGTCATCAGCAAATAAAGTCTATGAGACAGAATTTAACTGGAATGGTGTTTAAACACAAAACCAACACGTGCGTGATGTCACTTCCCATTGTGCTCATTATCAAACTGCTAATGGCAAATCTCCTGCCACGGGATCCATCAAAAACATGGAAATCCCTGATGACCAGGTTGGCTAAAACGGTACGTGGTCACGTCCTTCTCCAGTACCTGATTCCTGCAGGTCGGCAGCAGAAGGCAGGAGGTTGAGGAGCACAGACAGCCTGTTCCACAGGCTCTGGGAGCTCTGCAGGAACGAAACACAAAGTGTCAGGACAGACGTGTGCGATAACCAGGCCTCTTGGGCCTTTCTGCATCTAGATATAATAATAGTAATAAAAGATACAAAAATAGTAATAAACATCATCATCGACAAAACAATTGATGTACAATGCAATTGCTCAGCCGGTGGGGTATTTAACATCATCACTTTCTGTCCAGAACTGGGACAGTAGCTTCAATGTGCCCTTAGCAGCCCAGCCCAGGGTGAAAAATGTAATGAAGTATAACAGGGGCAAGTATAGAGTCTTGAATGTGGGCAGAACAAGCCCAGGTTCCAGTGTAAGTTGGGAATGAGCTGTTGGAGCAGTGAAAAGGGAGCTGGGGGTCCTGGGGACAGCAGGGGGACCATGAGCCAGCACTGGGCCCTTGTGGCCAGGAAGCCAATGGGACCTGGGGTGGGTTAGAAGGGGGTGGTCAGTAGGTCAGAGAGGTTCTCCTGCCCCTCTGCTCTGCCCTTGAATAAAGGGTTTAGTTCAGACACTATAAGGATACACTTGAGAAACATATATACATATATATATAAAATATATGCAGCCATAGCACCCTGAGAATACCCCATTGCATCTGATCCAGGAAGCTAAGCAGGGTCGGGCCTGGTCAGTACTTGGATGGGAGACCAGCTAGGAACAGAGAGGTTCTGCTGCCCCTCTGCTCTGCCCTGGGGAGACCACACCTGGAATATTGTGTCCAGCTGTGGCCCCTCAGCTCCAGCAGGACAGGGAACTGCTGGAGAGAGTCCAGCGCAGCCACCAAGATGCTGGAGGGAGTGGAGCATCTCCCGTGTGAGGAAAGGCTGAGGGAGCTGGGGCTCTGGAGCTGGACAAGAGGAGCCTGAGGGGGGACTCATTGCTGGGGATCAAGATGGAAAGGGGCAGTGTCAGGAGGATGGAGCCAGGCTCTTCTGGTGACAACCAGGGACAGGACAAGGGGCAATGGGTGCAAACTGCAACACAGGAGGTTCCGCTGGAAGATGAGAAGCAACTTGTTGGGGTGAGGGTGGCAGAGCCTGGCCCAGGCTGCCCAGGGGGTTGTGGAGTCTCCTTCTGTGCAGACATTCCAACCCGCCTGGACACCTTCCTGTGTAACCTCATCTGGGTGTTCCTGCTCCGGGGGGATTGCACTGGATGGGCTTTCCAGGGCCTTGCAACCCCTGACACTCTGGGGTTCTGTGACCAAGCAGATGCAGCCTCAGACCGAATCCTGAGCAGTTCCCACCTGAGCACACATGATGATGAGGTCTGTGTTTGTCCTCAGCCAGTCCAGGAACACCTTGACAGTGAGCAGCAGCCCTTCGTTGGTCACGATCTCCAGCTTCTCCTGAAGGGATCGCTCGTTTCTGCAGGATTTGTAACTCGAAATGCTTTCCTCCGATTCAGACACATCATCTGGAAAACGAAGGGCAAAGCAGGATGGCAGGCGTGAAACCCCTTGAGAATCCAAGCCCTACTGCTATGAAAACAACGCTATTCAAATACATTCCTGGAGCGGCAACATCTGTGTAACCCATCGAAGGAAAATGTTAAACAGAACTAAATTCATGTGTTGCTTCCTTTACCCTCATCTCTTTCAAGTGGGTAGCAAGCAACGCCAGGAGCCAGCAAACATTAACATGATCTAATATTCCCTCTTCAAATGCTGAACGATGCCAGGGCCGCAGGCCCGTTCAATTTGGCAGCACAACGCAAAAAACGCTTCCTTGCTTCAGGGAAGTTGGGAGGAATGACAAACAAGACCAAACAGGCTCGTGTGGTTTTATCTGAAACACAAACAATTCCCTGTAGCGCACCAGATCTATCTCCCTTTCAAGCTGTTTTTTGCCCAGATCACGACTTGTTTGCACAGGGATGAAGATGCTGCAGCTCCACCTGCTGTGGATCTGCAGTTTGGGTCACAGAGAGGAGCTCTCGACTCCTCCTGCAGACACCCAGGTCACATTAACACTGTGGAGCTTTGCAGAGCTGATAATCAGACGCCTTCCCAGGCTGCGTCCGCACTGTCCATCACCAGAGAAAGCGTCTGATTACTGACATTTCACATGGGAAAAAGGAAAAAAGTCCACATTTTTAATACCTACTGGAATCATCCTCTGTATTATCAGAGCTACTCAGCCAGCTGAGCAGAACAACAGGTCATGCTGGTTGGCTGCAGGTGTTTCCTTTGCTCAGCGCACGTATTCCTGGACGTCAGGCGATATGAGTAAAGCTCCTCCTTCAGAAAACACCCAGCCCCAAACCTGAGGAGTATCTGCTGCTCCTCCACACCTGGCCGAAGAACTTGCACCATAGGAAGGGATGGATTTTAGCCAACACCTTACAACACTCTACAGAGAACCACAACAACTATTTGGAATGAAGTCACTGATCCTTACCTTGCTCTACCAAGCTGGGCTTATCTAGATCTCCGTTGACACACGGTTTGCTTTCGATTCCATCCTTCAGGACGGGCTGCTCGCTGTTGGGTTTGAGGAGGATGTTGCTGAAAGTGGGAGCCAAGCGAAAGCAGCGTTTGGTCTGAAACAGCTGGGTGGACATGGCCTGGAGGTTACTGGCTATGCTCGCGTCGTTAGCGCTAAGGGATGCTGGCCCATTGACGGCCGGGTCCGCAGCCTCGCTTTTCGAGATGCTCGGGCTCTTGGAGTCCCCCAGCCCGCTGCCATCCACACAGTTTAAGGCCTCTTTGGGCCCACTTTTGCCTCGGCCGCTTCCCTCCTCACCCGGCTCGTCCTCCATGTCCTCCAAGTCGGAGCGAGATTCTTGGCTGTTCATGTCAGAGTCCGTCTCCACATCAAAAGCAGCTTCTGCTTCCACGTCGCTCTTCTCTGAGCCGCTTTCTGAGCCATCGCTGCCCTTTGTGGAGCCCTGGCTGGAGTCCGAGTCGAAGCCCTCGCTCAGGTCACTCTCATCCACCTTCTGGGGGTGGCGGCGGCGACGCAGACAGGAAAGGCGGGAGTATTTCTTGCTTTTCTTGCAGTCGTTCTTCCGCTGTTCCTCGCTGGGCTGATGATTCGCCACGTGGGCTTCAGCTTCCTTCTCAATCGAGTTCAACGGCTCCCGCGGCTCCTGGTCATCTGCGGGCATTCAAAATGTGACCACAAGTTAAGAAAGTCACAGAATCAGAGTGTCACACAATGTGAGGGGTTGGAGGGCCCTGGAAAGCCCATCCAGTGCAATCCCCCCCGGAGCAGGAACACCCAGATGAGGTTACACCATGTCCTTGCCCTCTTACCTGTGCCATCGCTCTGAAAGGCTGGGACTGGATTCTCCCCTTCTTCTAGCTCTGCCTGCAGGCGAATATTGACGTGGTTTATCAGATGAGAGAAGAGCGCCAGCGTGAAAGCGATGGCTGCGCTGTACTGCTTCGAACCTGCAACAAGCCAGAGCGATGAGTTGGAGGAGACCGACCGCTGGTCCAAAACGTGGATGTCAATTAAGACAACATCTCCAGCCTAATTGCACCGTTAATCGCAACATTTCTGAACGGCTGAATAAAGCACTGGTTACCTGCCCGCTTGAGGCTGTGAACACTCATGAGGCAGATGATCACCATGCGAAAGATGAGGAGATCAGGAAGGAAGGAGTAGCCACTCTCATACTCTTCTTCATCTTCACTAGTTGAACTCAGATTAGGAGGAGAAGGCAGGTAGAACAAGCAGAGGTTGAAATCCTCCAGCACGGACTGGCAGAGAGATGTCAGCTCAGAATCCAAAGAGCTTATCGGGAGGAAAATATAAACAAGGATTATTATTCAAGATCCAAGCTCCTGACAATGGGAACTGAACCAACACAGGCAGTACTTTAGCATCAGACAGGATGAAGCACCAGCGAGATGGATCAGATGGCGTCTTCCTCTCCAAAGCTGCTAAACTAAGACCAACAATAACCAGAGCATCTTCCTGCAAAGGTGGGTCACCCAAAAATACAGGACTGGGAGCTCAGGGAGTCGCTGTTAAGATACACAGGGCACTTCAATGCTAAAGGCAGCAGAAGTTTGGGATCTGCTGCTCAGTTCAAGGGCTACATTGGCGACTCAACTTCTCCTCTAACTCGCAGCCCCATAAGAATATTGCAGAACCCTCTGGAGGTTCAAAGGAAGCACCACCCATGGTATTCAGTATAACAGGAGTCTCCTGGTTACAAAATTAACCCGTCTCCAAAATATCTAGTGAATCCTTTTCAGGAGACAACGTTCTTGGGAAATGGAAGTAATTTCCAGTTTTCTCCTGCTCTAAATATGCGTTAAGCAGATATTAAATGAGCCTCGAACTTCTACCACGCTATCATTCAATATTTGAAAGGTAACCCTATGCTGGGCTGCATTAGCAAGGAGGAAAATGAGGATTCCTCTGTATTTGGCACTTGGGAGATGGTGTCTGCTGCACGGCATCCAGCCCGGAGGTACAGAAAAACCCCACAACACCAAAAAGACACTTAGTCCAGCAGAGAACTGTCGAGGTAAACAGAGGATATGATGTAGAGAAGAGGCAAAGAGGAGCGAGTTTGTTCAGCTTGAAAGATAAAGGGCTCAGGGGGTGTAATTGGGTTTTCAGAAGCCAAATAGGTGGTTAGAGGACAGCAAGAGGAAAGGAAACAACAGGTACGAGCTGCAGAAAAGGCAAAATGAGAATAGAAACAAGGAAGAAAGATCCCAGAGTGAAGGTGGTCAGACACCAGAGGGGTCTAAATCAGTTTAAATCCATTTAGAATGGATTGGAATCTCCCTTCACAGCGCATCCTGCTCTGGGAAGGACCAGATCCCTACAAAGTCCAAGAGGAGTTTAACTGTGTGCATAAGCCCTTTAAAACACCTGCTCTATTTAAAGCATTTGCTGACTGAACAAGGCAAGAAAACACCAAAGGCAGAGCGCAGAGATGAGCTGCGGGAGCTCCACATTCACTCAGCTACCAGCTTGATTTAGCCAGAGTCACAAAGTATTTAAGCCTTTGGTACTCCAGCTTCCATCAGAAGACAATCTTCACCCTCCCTGCAGCGTTAGAAGACTAAATTCTTAGACCTTTTGACAGAAACCCTCAGCGCAGGGACTGGTATCCTACAGCGTCTTCCAGTTCTGGATGCTTGCTACTGTGTGTTATTAATAGAAGAGAGAATCTCCCATAACCTTACCTGCTTTTTGGCTGCAGAAGGCTCTGCAGGTACATAAAGCTCACCAGCAACCTCTTAATGTCTTTGCCTCTAGAAAGATGGAGAAGAAAACAAAGTAAAGCAGGTACCGTGTCACAGAGATGGACTAGACTGTTAATAAAGGTAAATCAGGGCTCAACTGAAAACTACATTCTGATAAAACTGGAGCAAAAGACAGCTTATACACTTCTAATTCACACCATATGCCTCAACCCTCGTGAACAGCCACCAGCTCCGGGGAGGCCTGAGGAATCTCTCACCTCAAACTCCACACCTGGCCAGCATTTTAAGCTTTTCTCCTGAAATGATGACCCGAGAGATCAAGAATGGAATCCAGAGCGGAGCTCTCGAAATTCAGGGCACAGTCACCGCCTCGAACGGGCCACGTAGCAGCTCCCAAAAGACGCTACTTTCAGCACCGCAAACCCCCAGCCTGCGCCCCCCTCCTTTTCTTTTCTTCTCTTACCGTTTCTTGCTCGGCGACAACCTCCTGGTCTCACATTTCTTCAACTGGTGATACATTTTGGCTGCTTTGTCGTAGAGCCGCTTCAGGTTCCCATAGGCACCTTCAAAGGACACTTCAGACTGGATACTGAGATCCCAAAACAGAACACGGCCAAAGTTACTTTGCCACAGGGTCGCTCGTATTTTATGGCTTTAATTCACCAGAAAGTTATTTAGGCATCGAAGCATGAAGACGGGTCCCTAGTGCTTTTGTTTGAATGTGTTGGGCCTACGTAACCCCCACTGATGTCTGCAAACCCCATTCCGAGCTGCGCCGCAGCTCCATCTGCATTGTTTAAGCACCTTTTCCAATTTGTGCCTTAAAGCAGCGTTCAAATAACTGAATTCCACCCATCTCACTGCACAGGGTGCGTCAGCACCTCCATCCCCCTTCAAACCTGGCCCTCCAGCACAGGTAGATAAAACCCTGCCCTCCAAGTGCTGCCCCACACGTGTATTTTGGCGACGAGCACAACAGTTTGGTTCAACCAAGCTTATTTCTTCTTATCAGTCCTGATAAACCCGCCTCTCTTCCCCATTCCCCCGAAAACAGGAACAAGTCCGAAGCAAAGGAGAAGAGAATCTGGCACCAGCAACCCCAGTGTGAGATCCTCACAGACACTCACCAGCGTAAGTAGCAATAAGTCGCTTCCACGTTGTAGTATTTGCTCCCTGCCAGTGTCCCCAGCTGGTTAAAGGGCATCCCTGTTGGCAAAGAGAGGGGCAACGGAGTGAACGCACACTTCTCAACGGTCCTGCTAGAAAGCAGATCCTTTCCTTCTCACGACGTCTCCACACCAGGACAGGAGATGCAAACATCGATAAAGCTGCACTGCAAAGGTCTGGGCTACTCAATCCTTTCACCACCTCGTTTTCTTTCTGTTTTATAGTGCTTATAGATCCTCCCCACCTTCCTGCTAGTTATCTACATGAGAAAGCAGCGCAAACAACGCCTCTTTCTCTGAATTAATAACGCCACGGCCTGGATTCTGGGATGGTGTATTCCTCTTGACGCAGACTATCAGCATCTCACCGTGCTACAAAGTGTTTGTCGCTTATTGGTATTTAGGACTGGCCTGTCAAACAACTCAGCGAGAACTCTGCAAAGACAGCACAGAGAAAACATCTCTCTGGAACCGGATGCTTTTTGAGCTAAGACAAGATTTCAACTCTCACCGCAATGTGTTCCCATAAATAGGAGAAAGCAGCACATGAGATCTTTTTGCAGGTGTAAAAAGAGGGAGATGATCAGTAACACTTTGCTTCTGCTTAGCTGGGACAGCTTAGCCAGACGAGCACAACTTTACCGCATCCACGCAAGTCTGAGCTTCTACAGGGAATAAACCCACTCCCCTCTCAGCAGCCGGATACAAACCTGACCAGAGCAGATTGCGGTGACGTGGTGTGGACAACTAAGAACTCAGGGTAACTCACCAATTTGCGGTGCAACAGATAGAGCTTGATAGTAAAATCGCTCAGCCAGCAGCTCTGTGTCCACACCTGCCAGTTCGTTCTGGTAGCGAGCTGAAAGAGAACCGCACACATCAGGAACCGGGCGGCACCGCCTTCCCTTCCCTTCTAGAGAAGCACAGTTTCCCTACAGATTAAAAATACTGGCCAAGGCAACAAATCCATCAAAGAAGAACTGCTCCGTTTGTGCTCCATTTTCCAGTACCTCAGACTATATTGTACCACAGCGAGTGTGAAGTCTACAGCAAACAGTTGACCTAATAAAATACCTGGTTGTGGCTAGACTGAGGGGTTTTTTGACAATAATAGGTATTTTGGAAAGCTTAGGTGAAAGCATTGTGAAGAGGTGAGCACGTTTCTCTCCCACCAGTCAGGTCAGTCATTGTTTCTCATCGCCTTCACTCCCACGTGTTCACAATGAAGTTGACACACGTACCGCACCCTTCAGGAGGTTGTGACTGTGGGATGGATCCGTCTGCTATAAAAGGGGTGACACGCAGCCAGACACAATGACAAAGAACCTGGAGCTTTGTGGTGGCCGACTGGTCTGGACTGATTCAGAATACTGCTTGAAATACCTGATTTTCAGTCCTGCTTGTGCTGCCAACAGTGGCTCTATAAGGCGAACTTAAACCAAGTCTGAACTGAGAAGCTGGCCTACTCTGAGTTTCCTTCACACTGTCCAAATAACATAAATAAAATCAAAGTCTTCCACTCTTACACAGCCGTTTATCAATAGCAAACCCCTCATCTACTTGCTTCAAACCAAAGCTTTGCAATTTGTAGCAGTTTGGTTATCCAGGAGGGTTTCAACTTGCATGAGCTATTGACAAATGTGGGAAACCAGTATCTGCAAGTAACTCCGGCTGTGACTCACGGACAAGGACCATCTTTTTGGTGTATTAAAGGTTGACCCAAAGGCCGATGCTGCTCTTACCCAGATCTCCCAGATAAACCAGACACCTGTGACACGCCATCTGTGCCCACTCCATCTCCTTCTCGGATGCAGACACGGGTTTCTTGCAACCTATAGGAGAAATACGAAGTCACACGCACCGTTGGAGAAAGACACACAAGCTGCCCAAGACAAGCAACGTTTCACCAGATGAAAACAAAGAGCACGCAGTACAAGTAGGAGGGAGCACAGATAGAAGGGGCACCAAGAGTAAGAACATCTTACATCTAGTGAACACCACGTCCTGACAAAAGTCTTGATTTTAAGAACCTATTCTCCAAACGGCCCCTTCGTCTGCTTTAATCAAGCTTTTAAAAACAATTCGTACAGCCAGAAGCACTTCTGAGTTTTCCACAAAAATGTGCCATCATCAAACAATTACTAAAGAGTTTTCTAGTGGTGTTTCCCTCCTGTTAGAAACCCTCTGTTGTGCCCTAGTTTGGTATTAAAAACTCAACATAGATGGACTAGTGCAAGGGGACGCCACTTGATTTAGACCTTGCCGCAAATTGAGCACCAACCTATGAGAGGGTCGGTGACGTGTGTCCAGTCGATGCAGCACTGCAGCTCCAGCTGGTAGTGGGACTGGATGTAGAGCAGAAGGTGCTGGTAAAATCCTATGCCAGCAACTAAGTGAGTCCGGTACGCGCACTCCAGAGTGCTACGGCTGTGGATGTGCTGCAGGGAAGAAAAACGATCGTATGTTCATGGAATCCAGGAGACATTTTAAGCTGTTCGCCCCGGTTACACCAAGTGTCAAGCAAACTCAGCTGCAGTTGGTTTTGCACAGTTCTGTCCCTCCTCTCGCTCAGTGATGTAACTCAACCATCCACCCAACCATCCATCCAACCACCGCCCAAACACCCAACCACCCACCCAACCAACCACCCACCCATCCCTCCCTCCCTCCATCCCTCCAACCATCCCTCCAACCATCCATCCAACCATCCATCCATCCACCCACCCATCCATCCAACCACCCACCCATCCATCCAACCACCCACCCATCCATCCAACCAATCACCCACCCATCCATCCAACCAATCACCCACCCATCCATCCAACCAATCACCCACCCATCCATCCAACCAATCACCCACCCATCCATCCAACCAATCACCCACCCATCCATCCAACCAATCACCCACCCATCCATCCATCCAACCACCCATCCATCCATCCAACCACCCATCCATCCATCCAACCACCCATCCATCCATCCAACCACCCATCCATCCAACCACCCACCCATCCATCCAACCACCCACCCATCCATCCAACCACCCACCCATCCATCCAACCACCCACCCATCCATCCAACCACCCACCCATCCATCCAACCACCCACCCATCCATCCAACCACCCACCCATCCATCCAACCAACCACCCATCCATCCAACCAACCACCCAACCACCCAACCAACCACCCAACCACCCAACCAACCACCCAACCACCCAACCACCCACCCATCCACCCAACCAACCACCCATCCACCCAACCAACCACCCCCATCCACCCAACCAACCACCCCCATCCACCCAACCAACCACCCCCATCCACCCAACCAACCACCCATCCACCCAACCAACCACCCATCCATCCAACCAACCACCCATCCATCCAACCAACCACCCATCCATCCAACCAACCACCCATCCATCCAACCAACCACCCATCCATCCAACCAACCACCCATCCAACCACCCATCCAACCACCCATCCAACCAACAAGTGGCATTTACTAAGGGGCAGCATCAAGAAGACAAAATACTTGCCACAACAACAAATAAATCAAAAGAAGGCATCTGGTAAGAGCACACCTTAAATAACATTTAGACAACCAGATCACCAGGAGAGAGCTCACGGCTTTAGAAAATACGAGTATGAACACTGGGAGAACTGTCCAGCAATCAAACAATCAGCACTGAAAAAGTCTCTCAAGATCATCATTCCACATGGAGATATGTGTCTTTTGAAGATGGGAAGACAAAAATTAAGCAAAATATGTTGAAATATCCTCTGCAGTGGCAGCTCTCCACTAGATCATGAGGATTACCAGCCTGCAGCGCCACGACTAAGATGAAGGAGAGCCTGGATTCCTGCCCCGTGAGACCACAGCTTATCCAATCAAGTCTAGGTGTCTAGGTGTGGTCTAGACAATAGAGTAGTGAGGTGGGTTGCAAACTGGCTTAAGGAGAGAAGCCAGAGAGCGGTAGTCAATGGTGCGGAGTCTAGTTGGAGGCCAGTATCTAGTGCAGTGCCTCAGGGGGCAGTGCTGGGGCCAATATTATTCAATATATTCATTAACGATTTAGACGAGGGAATAGAGTGACTGTCAGCAAGTTTGCTGGTGACACCAAGCTGGGAGGAGTGGTGACACACCAGAAGGCTGTGCTGCCATCAGAGACCTGGACAGGCTGGAGAGCTGGGCGGGGAATAACCTGATGAGATTTAACAAGGACAACTGTAGAGTCCTGCATCTGGGCAGGAACAACCCCAGGTTCCAGTATAGGTTGGGAAATTACATATTAGAGAGCAGTGTAGGGGAAAGGGACCTGGGGGTCCTGGGGACAGCAGGATGACCATGAGCCAGCACTGGGCCCTTGTGGCCAGGAAGCCAATGGGACCTGGGGTGTATTAGAAGGGGGTGGTCAGTAGGTCAGAGAGGTTCTCCTTCCCCTCTACTCCGCCCTGGTGAGACCACATCTGGAATATTGTGTCCAGTTCTGGGCCCCTCAGTTCCAGAAGGACAGGGAACTGCTGGAGAGGGTCCAGCGTAGGGCAACCAAGATGATTAAGGGAGTGGAGCATCTCCCTTATGAAGAAAGGCTGAGGGAGCTGGGGCTCTTTAGTTTGGAGAAGAGGAGACTAAGGGGGAACCTTATTAATGTTTATAAATATATAAAGGGTGAGTGCCATGAGGATGGAGCCAGGCTCTTCTCGGTGGCAAACGATGATAGGACAAGGGGTAATGGGATCAAGCTGGAACACAAGAGGTTCCGCTTAAATTTGAGAAAAAACTTCTTCTCAGTGAGGGTAACAGAGCACTGAACAGGCTGCCCAGGGGGGTTGTGGAGTCTCCTTCTCTGCAGACATTCCAACCCACCTGGACATGTTCCTGTGTGACCTCACCTTGGCGTTCCTGCTCCAGCAGGGGGATTGGACTGGATGATCTTTTGAGGTCCCTTTCAATCCCAAACATACTGTGATACTGTGATACTTTTCACTTGGTCTCACTCCCTGCGTACTCAGAGACTTTCTCATGCCAGAGCCACAGATACCTGCCTTTTTATTTGTTTTAATGAGCTGGATAACTTCATAGTAAACTTTTCTCCAGAGCAGTTCTTCTGCTTTTCTTCCATAATCCACTGGATGCAAGAACATGAGCTTCACACACAGCTCCCGCAGCCTGAGACAGACGGCAGAGAGTTCACATTTAGCTACGGCAGCTTCAAATACAGCACGGGAGAGGAAAACCTGGATTCATTACAATGGATAAGATGGGCCACCTAGCGATGGAACAGCTTGTGTTACTCCCACACAAGCACATCTGGAAAAGCCACACACCTGGGGACCAGATGGCTACCAGTAGCTTAAATCACAGCAATGTCAAGAATTGTCTTGACAGCTTAAAAAATTACCATGAAAAATTACTATCTGAATCTAATAAACTATTTTGCACGCATATACGAAGTTTCAAGGCATCGGTGACTTATTTGTATCACAACGGCGCCCAGAAAAGCCTCTGGTCGTGGACTGGATGGTTAAGGCGCTGTTCAAATACAGCCCTGCAATCTGGCCCCTCTTCAAAACCTGGAGGGACTCCAGGCCAACAATTGCGCTACAAATCAAATACACTGCAAACCTGCAGACTCAAAACGGACTTTTCCCAGCCAAACAGATTAAAAAAGTGCCCTGCCCAACTTACTTGTTCCTCAAGCTGATGTTCTCTGGCTTGAACACTTCTTGATACGCTGCTTTATTCCCAAGGATGAGATCCAAACGATGAACGGCCTCCACCACCGCTCTGCGAGGGGACACGGAAAGAAGAGATTGGGGATTACACAGTATCACAGTATCACAGTATGTTTGGGATTGGAAGGGACCTCAAAAGCTCATCCAGTCCAATCCCCCTGCTGGAGCAGGAACACCCAGATGAGGTTACACAGGAAGGTGTCCAGGCGGGTTGGAATGTCTGCAGAGAAGGAGACTCCACAACCCCCTGGGCAGCCTGGGCCAGGCTCTGCCACCCTCACTGAGAAGAAGTTTTTTCTCAAATTTAAGCGGAACCTCTTGTGTTCCAGCTTGATCCCATTACCCCTTGTCCTATCATTGTTGGCCACCAAGAAGAGCCTGGCTCCATCCTCATGGCACTCACCCTTTATATATTTATAAACATTAATGAGGTCCCCCCTTAGTCTCCTCTTCTCCAAACTAAAGAGCCCCAGCTCCCTCAGCCTTTCTTCATAAGGGAGATGCTCCACTCCCTCCAGCATCTTTGTTGCCCTACGCTGGACTCTCTCCAGCAGTTCCCTGTCCTGCTGGAACTGAGGGGCCACAACTGGACACAGTATTCCAGATGTGGTCTCCCCAGGGCAAAGTAGAGGGGAAGGAGAACCTCTCTCGATCTACTAGCCACTCCCCTTCTAATACACCCCAGGATGCCATTGGCCTTCCTGGCCACAAGGGCCCAGTGCTGGCTCATGGTCACCCTGCTGTCCCCAGGACCCCCAGGTCCCTTTCCCCTACACTGCTCTCTAATATGTAATTTCCCAACCTATACTGGAACCTGGGGTTGTTCCTGCCCAGATGCAGGACTCTACACTTGCCCTTGTTAAATTTCATCAGGTTATTCCCCGCCCAACTCTCCAGCCTGTCCAGGTCTCTGATGGCAGCACAGCCTTCTGGCGTGTCACCACTCCTCCCAGCTTGGTGTCACCAGCAAACTTGCTGACAGTCACTCTATTCCCTCATCTAAATCGTTAATGAATATATTGAATAATATTGGCCCCAGCACTGACCCCTGAGGCACTGCACTAGATACTGGCCTCCAAGAGGTGATCTGGGGTTATTTCATGAGATTTGCGATGTCTGCACAGAACCACACTGGCCTAGTTAACTCCATTATTAGCAAGGTGCATTATACCACCGCACCATATAAATTGGTTTTCTTTCTGCATTCTATTTGATAAAAGCTTCTGGAAGGAAGAAAATAAGCAGAGTTACCACAGAATCAGAGAGTCCAAGGTTAGAAGGGACCACAGGGGTCACCTGGTCCAACCTTTCTTGGCAAAAGCTTGTTCTGCACAACCTGTCCAGCTGAATCTTAAAAGCATCCAATGTTGGGAATCCAATTCCTGTGTCCTCACCAACTTGTCTATGAAAGAAGGCAACTCACGTCATTGTCATCGGCCAAAACATCCTGACCTTCATTACAGCAATTCATTGATTAAAGCCATTAAAGATCTCTCACCAACAGGTAACAGAGATACTCAAAACCAGCCTAAAATATGAAATTTGTTACAAGATATTTTTTTTCCCTAAAAGGCAGACCAAGCAACGTCCGAGCATCTGAGTCACGCAAAAAGACACTTGTGTGAATCACCTCCTGGGGGAGGAATTCCACACCGCGTGTAAAACCTCGAGCACGTGAACGTTTGTAGCTGTGCACAAATCCAGCTACAACTTCCGAACGTTGCAGTGAAATGCAATTCGGGACTTAGAGAAGCATCAGAAAGTTCCCTCACCGGTATCTCATGGACAGCTCAAGAAGGCAAAACCAACCTGCCCTACCAAGAGACACCATCTCGAAACCTCTGTCGTTGTTGAGCCTGTATTTGAGGTCATTAAACTGACTCATGAAATTACCTTTTCCCAGCTGGTGACTACGTGTTCCTCTTTAAGAACTATGTCCTCTAAGCCATTACCGACCAACCGGCCAGCCAACCAACCAAGCACCGGCCGGCCAGCCAACCAACCAACCAACCGCCGGCCAGCCAACCAACCAACCAAGCACCGGCCAGCCAACCAAGCACCGGCCAGCCAACCAAGCACCGGCCAGCCAACCAAGCACCGGCCAGCCAACCCACCAACCAAGCACCGGCCAGCCAACCCACCAACCAAGCACCGGCCAGCCAACCCACCAACCAAGCACCGGCCAGCCAACCCACCAACCAAGCACCGGCCAGCCAACCCACCAAGCACCAGCCAGCCAACCAACCAACCACCAGCCAGCCAACCAACCAACCACCAGCCAGACAGCCAACCAACCAACCGCCCGCCAGCCAACCAACCGCCCGCCAGCCAACCAACCGCCCGCCAGCCAACCAACCGCCAGCCAACCAACCGCCCGCCAGCCAACCAACCGCCCGCCAGCCAACCAACCGCCCGCCAGCCAACCACCCGCCCGCCAGCCAACCAACCGCCAGCCAGCCAACCAACCACCCGCCAGCCAACCAACCACCCGCCAGCCAACCAACCACCCGCCAGCCAACCAACCACCCGCCAGCCAACCAACCAACCACCCGCCAGCCAGCCAACCAACCACCCGCCAGCCAGCCAACCAACCACCAGCCAGCCAACCAACCACCAGCCAGCCAACCACCAGCCAGCCAACCAACCGCCAGCCAGCCAGCCAACCAACCGCCAGCCAGCCAGCCAACCACCCGCCAGCCAGCCAGCCAACCACCCGCCAGCCAGCCAGCCAACCACCCGCCAGCCAGCCAACCACCCGCCAGCCAGCCAGCCAACCACCCGCCAGCCAGCCAACCACCCGCCAGCCAGCCAACCACCCGCCAGCCAGCCAACCACCCGCCAGCCAACCAACCAACCACCCGCCAGCCAGCCAACCAACCACCCGCCAGCCAGCCAACCAACCACCCGCCAGCCAGCCAACCAACCACCCGCCAACCAACCACCCGCCAGCCAACCACCCGCCAGCCAACCAACCAACCACCCGCCAGCCAACCAACCAACCACAGAACCTGACAGAAGCATGGGGAAGAGGACTGTCTTACACAATGGCTTGGGAGAACTAAACACCAAAGAGAAGTTGAACCAACTTCTTCCTAAATAATCACGAAGAAAACCAAGAACAGAGTACGAACCACACCCAAAAATCTGCTGCTAACCTTGCCGGCTCACTGGCATCTTTCTCACATGGCCTGAAGGTCCTTTGCAAACAACCTAATACCGTCAACAGCAAGGACGGGGAGTAAAATGCTTTTTGCTTCGTGGGCAAAAGACAATAAGCATTCACCCAAGCTCACAGCATATCGGCGAAAAGAATAAGCTCCCCCCAAACATTTACTTTCCCCAAAATAGATCCCCAGAAAGCAGCAGCCAATAAACACATCCTTACTGCAACCTGCAGTGCCCGTGTCTCCCAAAGAGCCTCTGCAGCAGGAATGAACGGTGCAGCTCACAGGGAACAGAGTTGTTTCCTATGCAGAAAGGTGACCAGAAAAAAGGGGAACTGCTGATTCATTTATCCCCAGAATGAAGTATAGGAAACCTGTGATCTTCTGGTTCCGAAACCGGCAGCCTCTACGTCTTCAAAATAGCTGTAAAAATGCTTTCACTGTGCAGTGCAGCAGCAGCTGCTGCGTGTCTGATACCAGCTCACGAGTCACCGACACCTCAGGCTGGGAGATGATTTCATGGTGACTACAAACAGCAGCACCTGCAGCCCCAGCCACAGAAAACCCTTGGGGTGGGATGTCACCCGTGTCCCCACATCACACAGAATCCCAGAGTGTGAGGGGTTGGAGGGCCCTGGAAAGCCCATCCAGTGCAATCCCCCCGGAGCAGGAACACCCAGATGAGGTTACACAGGAAGGTGTCCAGGCGGGTTGGAATGTCTGCACAGAAGGAGACTCCACAACCCCCTGGGCAGCCTGGGCCAGGCTCTGCCACCCTCACCCCAACAAGTTGCTTCTCATCTTCCAGCGGAACCTCCTGTGTTGCACTTTGCACCCATTGCCCCTTGTCCTGTCCCTGGTTGTCACCAGAAGAGCCTGGCTCCATCCTCCTGACACTGCCCCTTTCCATCTTGATCCCCAGCAATGAGTCCCCCCTCAGGCTCCTCTTGTCCAGCTCCAGAGCCCCAGCTCCCTCAGCCTTTCCTCACACGGGAGATGCTCCACTCCATCATCTTTGTGGCTCTGCAAATCCTCACACGCAACTCCAGGCTCTACACTGACTCCTTCTCCTGCAACTTATTCAATTGTGGTTCCTTATGGGCACATTGGCCAGGTTCTCTCACTGCTTAGTAGTCCACATGCCAAACAAGCCTCTCTTTTTCTAATATATAAAATCAAAAGGGTCCCAAGACCTCATCTAAGAATCCCCCCGAGTTGAGCAGTGACAGAAATGCATCCCCTGATCCTGTGCAGTACGACACCCATGAAGTGACACGAATTACTCAAAGATCGGTTTCCTGAACATCGTTTCCTAAGTCACACACAAAGCGACGGCAATTTGGCTGCCAACAGTACCGGCGAGTACGGAATGGGATCACGCAGCTGAGCAAAGCCCATTCCGGACAGCGGGACTCAAACCCCTGCCAAATGCGAAGGACTGAAAAGCTTCCTCCAGAGCGGGGGCACTGGGGGGTACTTCACCTTTCCCTCCCACACGACCCCGTTTCCTACAACAGTCAGCGGTGGGACACGAAGACGCCGGTTGCTTCTGCGACTTTTTATGGGTTCATGAAGAGTTGGCGAGATGAAAGCAGCGAGGTTTATCTTTTAGGACGCGGGTTCCCGAGCTGTCAGACGGAAGGCAGATCCCAGGCGGAAACATCTGATCAGCACGAGCTCCACGAGGACACAGAGGTGGGAGGAAAGAAGAATCTGTGATGGCCAGTGATGACCTGCAAGGATTCCATGTCCGCAGCGGTGAGGAAAAGGAGGGACAGGAGCCAGTTTCACTTCAAACACATCAGGAGACACTAACGCGGGGGCTGCAGACCACGCACTCTACAATTCCATATAGCATTCGTGCCTTGAGACCATGATACCGAGGCCAAATTATGTCCCGTTGTTCGTTTTTATACCTGCTGGGTTTAAACGTTGCGTTCGGACAGCCCATCAGACCGCAGAGGAGGTAAAGCAGCTGCCGGTCTAATAAAAGAACATCACATCACAAAAGCCCAGCACACCGTGCCGTGTTGGGAAACAGCCCAACGCTAAGTCCTCTTCGGCCACGCAGAAACCACCCGATCGCTTTCCTCCTGTGCCACGAGCATTCTGGGATGGGACAAGGCAGCAGGGAGAATGATTTGTGCGCTCTTTATTTAATACATCACCAAGAGGCACAGGCTGAGGGGTGAGACACTTGGGGAGCTCTGCAGCCATTCATTTCTATGCTGGCACGTTTCAGTACACAATTAACACTGCCCAGAATGAGACAGGCAGACGAGAATAGTAACATAAAGCCAATGAGCTAATAGTTACCCAGAATCCAGAAAAGAAATCTGGAAAGTAAACTGTAAAACAGCATCCAGGATAATGCAGTTGCCACATTCTGAGGTGAAACTTGTGGATTACAAATCCCACCCTACGAACAGTGACAGGCAACCCCATCTCCCCACGGACACCAGCGGCCGCAGAGACCCCAGATCAACGCCCACAGACCCAAAACTGATCCCACGTGGGCGCAGCCGCTGGGACCGTGACATTCAGACCTCTGGGATGCAAAGGCATCGCTGCATCTGATGGCCAAAAGTTTCCAGAGACATTCGGCCACCGTACAGAGCACAACGTGCTTCTGAGAGAGCAGGAAGCCAAGGCTTCATCTGACTGAACTTCAGGCTGAAATAGAGGATTGTCAAGAGACCGTTAACGTAGAAAGCTTGCTGTGAGTGTTGCAAGAAAACTGGTGGCCGATGCAGATGTTATAAACCCTGCATGAAAATGACAATCTTTACTTCCAGCTAAGAGCCATCTCTACAGGAGCGTGATTTTCCTCTGCTGCTGTAAAAATGCTATAAAATGACTGCACGCCTTATTCTAAAACAGAAAAGAACCACTTCCTTGCCATGATCACAGTATCACAGTATGTTTGGGATTGGAAAGGACCTCAAAAGCTCATCCAGTGCAATCCCCCCATGGAGCAGGAACACCCAGATGAGGTTACACAGGAAGGTGTCCAGGCGGGTTGGAATGTCTGCACAGAAGGAGACTCCACAACCCCCTGGGCAGCCTGGGCCAGGCTCTGCCACCCTCACCCCAACAAGTTGCTTCTCATCTTCCAGCGGAACCTCTTGTGTTCCAGCTTGATCCCATTACCCCTTGTCCTATCATCGTTTGCCACCGAGAAGAGCCTGGCTCCATCCTCATGGCACTCACCCTTTATATATTTATAAACATTAATGAGGTCCCCCCTTAGTCTCCTCTTCTCCAAACTAAAGAGCCCCAGCTCCCTCAGCCTTTCTTCATAAGGGAGATGCTCCACTCCCTTAATCATCTTGGTTGCCCTACGCTGGACCCTCTCCAGCAGTTCCCTGTCCTGCTGAAACTGAGGGGCCACAACTGGACACAATATTCCAGGTGTGGTCTCCCCAGGGCAGAGCAGAGGGGCAGGAGAACCTCTCTGACCTACTGACCACCCCCTTCTAACCCACCCCAGGTCCCATTGGCTTCCTGGCCACAAGGGCCCAGTGCTGGCTCATGGTCCCCCTGCTGTCCCCAGGACCCCCAGCTCCCTTTTCACTGCTCCAACAGCTCATTCCCAACTTACACTGGAACCTGGGCTTGTTCTGCCCACATTCAAGACTCTACACTTGCCCTTGTTCTATTTCATCACATTTCTCCCGCCCAGCTCTCCAGCCTGTCCAGGTCTCTGATGGCAGCACAGCTTCCAATGTCACCACTCCCCCCAGCTCGGTGTCACCAGCAAACTCGCTGACAGTCACTCTATTCCCTCGTCCAATGACGACCAAATGATGACCAATCCCACGTCTGCCCAAGGGATGTGCACACATGAGGTACCACGCGCATCCCCGGTCCACCGCGACCGCAAAATCAACCGCATCCCAAACCACGACGAAGGTGCTTTAAATAAAACACATTCTATTTTGCGAGCAGGAGCACATACACCCTCTCCAAACCACCGCAGGAGGCAGCGGGCAACGTGTTACGCTGCACCAGCTCGACTACCAGCAGATGTGGGAAGCCACCCCTAAAAATCAAATGGTGTATCTTAAATGAGAGCAGAGATGGGGCTGCACAGCCCTGGAGGCGCTTCCAGCGCAGCCCACGCCTTGGGTAACCCCAGCCACTGTGGGAATTGGTTTTTTGCCATGGTTATACCACTGAGCTCACAGTAAGAACCAAAAAATACATCTACTATAACTCCCAAGTGCAAGGAATGTGCTTGTACGGAGCGCATCACGGTAACACACAAATTGTAGTCATCACCACTCTGATATGCTATCAGTGCTTTGGACTTTTGAGCAAGGAGCTCCCCAGCTTTCTCAGAGGGAGGTAAAGCCTTGCCCTGTTTTAGAGGAGGGTCTACAAGATGAAAGGATATGTCCAATGTCACTGAGCGAGCCAGCAAGACATAAAGAAAACAGACCCCGCCATAGAATCAACCTCTTGCCTTCACCATTTTGCTTCTGTTCCAAACCACAGTGTCGATGCTGAACCACTGCTGCGAAACGGCTTTACTGGAGGAGAAACTGAGGCAGACAGGGACAATTGCTGGGCCACATTCACAAAACAAGCCACAAGCGGAGGACAACACCTGGGCACTGACAGCCCGGCACCCCGTTCTGGCTGGGCTGAGCTGACCAAGGCCACCATTACTCCCTGAATCTCATCTTCTGATGCTGTTTCCAATGTACGGGGCCGAGATGTAAGGGAGAGAGGGGGCACCAGGGAGTGTTTGATTGGGAAGATCTGCAGCTAGAGCAGCCTTGCCCTCCGTACAGTCAGACAGTGTCCTGGCTCAAGATCCTGCTCATCGCGTTCTCTTGCCCTTCTCCCTCAGCCCCCATCACCTCCCAGCCCACAGAACCCATCTCCCTGGGTGCCCCAGGCCCCCTTTCCCTGATCTCTTTCTTACCTTCTTCCCCCCAGCTCCCCCTGTTTTCCCATCCTGTCTGGATCCCCCAGCACCTGTTGTTCTGACTCATCTCCCCCGGATCCCCCACACCCTTTATTCACCAGGGCCGCCCCCCACCCCGGGTATTGCTCATCTCTGAGCCCACACAGCTCCCTTGTTCCCTTCACCCAAGTCTCCCCTCAATTTCCCTCCTTCTCTTTCCCTCAGCACTGCTCACTTCCCCAGATTCCCCTCGATTTTCTTCACCTCAATCTTCCCTAAACCCCCATCCCCTTCCCTCTGGTTCCCGCCTCATCTTCCCTGAATATCCCTCCAATCCCCTTCCCCCGGTTCTCACAATCTCCCCTGAATTCCTCCCCTCCCTTGGACCCCCCCAACCCCTTCCCTCTGTTATCCCCCATCTCCCCTCGATTCTACCATCTCCTTCCCCTCAGTCTTCCCCAAATCCCCCCAGTCCCCTCGGCTCGTCCCCCGCCCCTTCACCTTTGCCATCTCCAACCTCCCATCTCCCTGCTCCCCCGGTTCCCATCCCCTTCCCCCGGGCCACCCTTATCTTCCCGGGACCCCACCCCATCTCCCTTCATCCCTCTGCCCCCCCCGGTTCCTCCTGGACCCTTCACCTCCTCTCCTCACTCCCTTCCTCTCCCTCCTCCTCCCGCCCCGCCGCTCCTCTCCTCACCGGTACAGCCGCTTGGTGTGCAGCACCTTGGCCTCCGGCTCGCCGCTCTCGCCGGTGGCCCCGCCGCCTTGGCTCATGGCGCCCGCTGAGGCCCAGGCCCGGCGCGGCCCGCCCGCCGCCCCCTCAGCACCGGCCGCGCCGCCCGCTCCGGCCCCGCCGCCGCCGCCGCCCCCGGCCCCGCTCGGCCGCCATGGCTGCGCCTCTGCCCCCTGCCCCGCGACGCTCTCGCGAGACTTGCGGCGAGACCGGGCAGCGGCGGGCAAACATGGCGGCGGCGGGGCCGGCCTCACCTCGCGAGACTTGGCCACTAGCCGCGCCAGCACTTAGTGCTGGCAACATGGCGGCTGCGCGGCGTCATCTCACGAGAGTTCCTCATCTTCCCCTACACAAAAACACGCGGCGGCCGTGCCAGCACTTAGTGATGGCAAACATGGCGGCCGCGCCGGCGTCAGTTAACGCCCTTTATCACAGAACCCCAGAGTGTCAGGGGTTGGAGGGCCCTGGAAAGCCCATCCAGTGCAATCCCCCCGGAGCAGGAACACCCAGATGAGGTTACACAGGAAGGTGTCCAGGCGGGTTGGAATGTCTGCACAGAAGGAGACTCCACAACCCCCTGGGCAGCCTGGGCCAGGCTCTGCCACCCTCACCCCAACAAGTTGCTTCTCATCTTCCAGCGGAACCTCCTGTGTTGCAGTTTGCACCCATTGCCCCTTGTCCTGTCCCTGGTTGTCACCAGAAGAGCCTGGCTCCATCCTCCTGACACTGCCCCTTTCCATCTTGATCCCCAGCAATGAGTCCCCCCTCAGGCTCCTCTTGTCCAGCTCCAGAGCCCCAGCTCCCTCAGCCTTTCCTCCTCACACCCCGCTCCCTTGGGGCCGGCGTCACCCCTGAGCACAGCGGTGGTCACAGTGACAGGCTCTGCCATGGCAGACGAGCCCCAGCCCAGCACAGAACCCCCTGGGTGCGGAGGACAAGCTGCTTGTCCCAATGTGCCCCACGTCCCGGGGGGGCTGTGGGGACACGTCCCGGTGTGGGATGGGCCGGGTGCTGCTGCGCCTGCTCCTCCCAGCCCGGCCCCACCTGGACTGGTTAAACGGGTTTCAAGTCCAGGTTTCGCAGCTCCCAGCGCAGCCTCCATGGCTCCCCGGCTCTCTGCAAGTAAGTCTGGACCAGCTCCCCCCCGTCCCACGGGGCTGGGAGAGGGGACGTGGGGTGTGCGAGACGTGGGGAGCCGCTGTGGCCGTGTACGGAGCTCAGATAAAGCCCCGCACCGCTCCGTGCCTCAGTTTCCCCACACCTGTGGCCAGGCCAGGGCTCGTCTGGGGGTGCAGGACTGAATGTGAACAGAGGGAGATAAAGAGAGGTTTTCATTGCGGGAGGCTCCCGCGGCCAGCAGCACCTGAGATGGGCTGGAAGACGAGGATCCCCTGCTAAGAGGGGATAACGTGGGATTTTTGCCTCCATTTCCTGCTCCCCCATAGCAAAGAACACCCAGATGTGTCTCAGCCACAAGAGGCAGCAAATCTGGCTCCCTCCTGCCTATAGCAGAGAGTGGAGAGAAGGGAGCGGAGCTGGTGAGGGGCTGGAGCACAATGTGATGGAGACTGAGGGACCTGGGGGTTCAGCTGGAGAACAAGAGCTGAGGGGAGACCTTCTGATCTCTGAACTGCCTGAAAGGAGCTTGGAGCCAGGGGGGTCGGGCTCTGCTCCCCAGGAACAAGCGCCAGGAGCAGAGGAAACGGCCTCAAGTTGCGCCAGGGGAGGGTGAGGGTGGATTTAGGAACAATTTCTTCCCCAAAGGGCTGTGGGGCATTGGAACAGGCTGCCCAGGGCAGTGCTGGAGTCACCATCCCTGGAGGGCTGGACAGACGGACATGAGGTTCTCAGGACATGGGGCAGGGGTGGGTTATGGTTGGACTCCATGATCTGGAGGGTCTTGTCCAACCAAGATGGTGATTCTGTGATCATGGGAGGGTTTGGGTTGGGAGGGACCTTCAAAGACCATCTAGTCATGGGCAGGGACATCTCCAGCAGACCAGGGACATCCAACCAGACCAGGGACATCCAACCAGACCAGGGACATCCAACCAGACCAGGCTGCTCAGAGCCACATCCAACCTGACCTTGGGTGTTCTCAGGGATGGGGCATCAACCACCTCCCTGGGCAACCTGGGCCAGAGTCCCCACCCTCAGCATCACAAATAGAGATTGGAGATGGGATCTTGGGGACAATTTCTTCCCCAAAGGGCTGTGGGGCATTGGAACAGGCTGCCCAGGGCAGTGCTGGAGTCACCATCCCTGGAGGGCTGGACAGACGGACATGAGGTTCTCAGGACATGGGGCAGCACCAGTGGTCCAGCCCCACGGGCACGGCCGGGACTCCTCACTCTGGGCTCAGTGTCACCGTGCTCGGTCCCACAGCCCTGGGGACACCGGGCTCTGTGTCTTCCCGAACAGAACCCGCCATATTAATATACACTGTGATTAACTTATAAAAGACACACCCATCATTAACCAATTAACACGATCGATGCTCTGACCACCCGCAAAACGAGGGGATATTCGTCAAGTTTTAGATCCTTCTGCGCGACAAGGAGACAGAATATTGAGCGATACACTATTCAGAAGCAGAGCGCTTAGTTTATATTGAACTAATAATTAATAGATGTATCGTAAGTAAGAAACTAAATTACAACTAACACCATCAATTATTTCTTCGTATGTCAAAATTTTCAAAAGTTGTAATGCATATGTAATAATTAAGTGACTATAAGCAATGCAAGAGCATCCTGTGTTTGGAGCGCTTATGGAGGATGATCCCCCGAGCTCCCCAGCGCTGATAGAATCAAGAATGCTGCTTAACAGTATAATTTACTCTGCTGTTAAGCTTATTTCTCTGTTTAGTCCCCATTTCGGAAGGGACGGCGGGTGATGGGACCCCAGGGACGGTGTCCGCCTGTTTGCACCCCATGTTATAACTGTGTGCATGACCCCAAACCTCTCATTGCTGCTTTGTCTGACTCGTTTCTCCCGGCACAGGGTGAAGCTGGAAGGGACGGGAACCCCACTCGACACCCCGAAACGCAGGAGAGGTCGTTGCTGGCGCTGAGCTGCTGTTCCCATGGCTGCCGCTGACCCCGTCCTGCCCATGGAGGAGGTGGCTTTGCTGGAGCTGAGGAACCCAGCCCTGGCCACCCCCCCGGCCAAGGTGCCCCCAGCCCCGCAGGAACACCCGGGGGACCCCGATGCCACCCTGCCATGGGACCGCTGCCCGCACAACCGGGGACAACCGGAGCCCGCGGACAACAAGAGACGCTCGAGTCCCGAGGGGGGACGTGAAGCCCCCGAGGAGGCCATTCCCGCCGGTCCCCCCGACGAGGCCGACGATGAGGACGTCCCCGCGATGGCCGCGCACGTCTTCGTGCCCATCGACCCGCAGTGCATCGAGCAGACCCCGGGCAAGCAGAAGAAGGAACCGTCGCCGTGGTCCCGGGAGGGCAACGGGGGCTGCGTCCCGCACGGCGACGGGCCCGGCGGCCAGAACCAGAAGCCGGCGTTCCTGCCCATCGGCGCCCTGCGCTACGGGGACCCGCTGGGCTTCGAGGGGCACGCGGCCAAAGCGCCGGGCGAGGGCTCGCGGTGCCCGTGCACCAGGAACTGCGGCAATGGCAACCTGAAGGCCGTGGCGGCGGTGGTGGGGGCCCTGCTGCTCTGCCCCTGCTTCCTCTACGGGGCCTACGTGTTCCTGCCCTTCGACGCGCCGCTGCTGCCCTCGACCAGCGCCCGCCTGCTCTACACGCTGCGCTGCGGCGCCTTCGCCACCTTCCCCATCGTGCTGGGTGAGCCGGGGGACAAAGATCTTCAGTGACTCTGCTGGGATGTGTCGGGGGAGCGGGGCTGGGCAGATCTGTTACCACACCAGACGTAGCAGAGAGAGAATGACAGAATGTGAGGGGTTGAAGAGCCCTGGAAAGCCCATCCAGTGCAATCCCCCCGGAGCAGGAACACCCAGATGAGGTTACACAGGAAGGTGTCCAGGCGGGTTGGAATGTCTGCACAGAAGGAGACTCCACAACCCCCTGGGCAGCCTGGGCCAGGCTCTGCCACCCTCACCCCAACAAGTTGCTTCTCATCTTCCAGCGGAACCTCCTGTGTTGCAGTTTGCACCCATTGCCCCTTGTCCTGTCCCTGGTTGTCACCAGAAGAGCCTGGCTCCATCCTCCTGACACTGCCCCTTTCCATCTTGATCCCCAGCAATGAGTCCCCCCTCAGGCTCCTCTTCTCCAGCTCCAGAGCCTTTCCTCACACGGGAGATGCTCCACTCCCTCCAGCATCTTGGTGGCTGCGCTGGACTCTCTCCAGCAGTTCCCTGTCCTGCTGGAGCTGAGGGGCCACAACTGGACACAAGATTCCAGGTGTGGTCTCCCCAGGGCAGAGCAGAGGGGCAGGAGAACCTCTCTGGACCCAGCTGGTCTCCCATCCAAGCACTGACCAGGCCTGACCCTGCTTAGCTTCCCAGATCAGGTGTTCTCAGGGTGCTATGGCTGTGTATCTGTACGGTCTCCCATCCAAGTACTGCCCGGGCCCGACCCTGCTTAGCTTCCCAGATCAGACAAGATGGGGCATTCTCAGGGTGCTACTGGCTGTATATATTTTATATATATGTATATATGTTTCTCAAGTGTATCCTTATAGTATCTGAACTAAACCCTTTATTCAAGGGCAGAGCAGAGGGGCAGGAGAACCTCTCTGACCTACTGACCACCCCCTTCTAACCCACTCCAGGATGCTTTTCCCACCCCATTGCATCTCCCCCATCCCTGGTGCTCCAAGGTGGTTTCACTGAGCTCAGCTCCTCCCTCTGCCCCACAGGGATGATTGTCAGCGGCATCTCCCGCCTCTGCCTCTCGGCGCTGGAGCCGTTTGGGGAGCTGCAGCAGGAGGTGGAGATCCACCGCACCTACGTCTCCCAATCCGTCCACCTCTTCATCCTCTACTTCTTTAACATGGCTGTCCTGGCCACCTACCTCCCACAGGAGGCCCTCAAGCTCATCCCTTTGCTCACGGGGCTTTTCGCCATCTCCCGGTAAGTGGCTCCTTTCCCCTCCCTGGGCTGTGGCAGCACCTGGGGTGCAAACAGGGTCTGTCAGGGCTGGCAAACACTGGGCTTTGGTGCCTCATAGAACCTCAGAATGTGGGGGGTTGGAGGGCCCTGGAAAGCTCATCCAGTGCAATCCCCCCGGAGCAGGAACACCCAGATGAGGTTACACAGGAAGGTGTCCAGGCGGGTTGGAATGTCTGCACAGAAGGAGACTCCACAACCCCCTGGGCAGCCTGGGCCAGGCTCTGCCACCCTCACCCCAACAAGTTGCTTCTCATCTTCCAGCGGAACCTCCTGTGTTGCAGTTTGCACCCATTGCCCCTTGTCCTGTCCCTGGTTGTCACCAGAAGAGCCTGGCTCCATCCTCCTGACGCTGCCCCTTTCCATCTTGATCCCCAGCAATGAGTCCCCCCTCAGGCTCCTCTTGTCCAGCTCCAGAGCCCCAGCTCCCTCAGCCTTTCCTCACATGGGAGATGCTCCACTCCATCATCTTTGAGGCTCTGGTCAATGACAGCCAGCAGAGCCGGCTCAGGGGAAGGGTCTCTGCATCCCTCATCCCACCTCCCGCTGTGGCCATACCTGGCAAACCCAAACCCACACTAGAGTCCGAACCCCTGAGCGAAGCCCTGGCTGAGCCTCTCTGCCCTCCCCAGGTTGATTTACTGGCTCTCCTACGCCATCGGACGCTCCTTCCGCGCCTTCGGCTTCAGCATGACCTTCCTGCCCCTCGTGGCCATGCTGCTCTGGAACCTCTACAGCATGTTCGTCCTGGAGCCCGAAAACCTCCTCGCTTTAGCAACATCAAAGCCCGAGGACCGTTCCAAGGACAGCACGGCCAAACTGCGCTTTTGGGGGTGAGGGAGAGCTCAGAGGTGCCTGGACCCTGCGGGTTGAACTCGTCTACCTTGCCCTGCAAGCCCTGAAGGGGCAGGGGTGCAGCTGCTCACAGCCAAAACGGTCTTGCTGGGTGCTTGGGGTTGGTGGAGCTCGGTTGTAAGAACCTCTGCACGGGGAGGTTCCTGCGGGAGGATGAACAGGGCCCAGCGCAACACCAGTGATCCCAGTTCCACGACGGGGTGGGATTTGTCCCGTCTCCCGCTGGAGTGGTTTTGCGCAATAAAACCCTTCCCCGAGTGGCTCTGTGGTTGGTTTGGGGAAGGCGGGTTAAATCCCCCTGGGAATCGCTGCTGCCAGGACTCACGGCTTCGCCCTCAAGGTCCCGTCATCCAGCGCTAAAATGATGTTTCGTAGAGGGGGAAAAAATATTGCCCCAAAGTGTCCATCTCCCAACAGTGGCCGGTCCTGCCCAGCGTGTCCCTCCTGCTAGAGGTTCACAAACCAGGGGAGGGACAAGGGAGAAGCTGGGAGGGGTGAGATGGCACCAGACGCGCTGCTGAGGGCTGGGGACGGCGGGTTCCCCACAAAACGGGTGCTGGCACCCATGGCCACGTCCTCTGCAGACACAAAGACCCTGGGGGTCCAGCCCTGTGCAAGTCTCATTGTCTCAGTTCTCCCCTTCTCAGGCGCAACCCAGTTAAAAACCCACCAAGGTGGATCTAGATGTGTTTGGCTTCTCCAGCATCCGTGGATGACGGGAGCAGTTCATCCCTGCAGCCCGACTCAGAAAGGGAAGAGTTTGACTCTTTCAAATGCTTTTCTGGGCAGGGACGCTGGCCCCGGCCTGGGCTTGTGGGGAAAATCCACCCTGGAGCCCCACACCCCACTGTGGGGCAGGAGCGGGTCCCAGCGCATCGACCCTCCCTCCACTCACTGTGTGTTCACAGTATCACTGTATGTTTGGGATTGGAAGGGACCTCAAAAGATCATCCAGTGCAATCCCCCCATGGAGCAGGAACACCCAGATGAGGTTACACAGGAAGGTGTCCAGGCGGGTTGGAATGTCTGCACAGAAGGAGACTCCACAACCCCCTGGGCAGCCTGGGCCAGGCTCTGCCACCCTCACTGAGAAGAAGTTTCTTCTCAAATTTAAGCGGAACCTCTTGTGTTCCAGCTTGATCCCATTACCCCTTGTCCTATCATTGTTTGCCACCGAGAAGAGCCTGGCTCCATCCTCATGGCACTCACCCTTTATATATTTATAAACATTAATAAGGTCCCCCTTTAGTCTCCTCTTCTCCAAACTAAAGAGCCCCAGCTCCCTCAGCCTTTCCTCACACAGGAGATGCTCCACTCCCTCCAGCATCTTGGTGGCTGCGCTGGACTCTCTCCAGCAGTTCCCTGTCCTGCTGGAACTGAGGGGCCACAGCTGGACACAAGATTCCAGGTGTGGTCTCCCCAGGGCAGAGCAGAGGGGCAGGAGAACCTCTCTGACCTACTGACCACCCCCTTCTAACCCACCCCAGGTCCCATTGGCTTCCTGGCCACAAGGGCCCAGTGCTGGCTCATGGTCCCCCTGCTGTCCCCAGGACCCCCAGGTCCCTTTCCCCTACACTGCTCTCTAATATGTAATTTCCCAACCTATACTGGAACCTGGGGTTGTTCTGCCCAGATGCAGGACTCTACACTTTCCCTTGTTAAATTCCATCAGGTTATTCCCCGCCCAACTCTCCAGCCTGTCCAGGTCTCTGATGGCAGCACAGCCTTCTGGCGTGTCACCACTCCTCCCAGCTTGGTGTCACCAGCAAACTTGCTGATAGTCACTCTATTCCCTCGTCCAAATCGTTAATGAATATATTGAATAATATTGGCCCCAGCACTGACCCCTGAGGCACTGCACTGGATACTGGCCCCCAACTAGACTCCATGTTTGTACCTTTGCTCCTGCTGAGCTCCAGCGCCCGCTCATTCCAGCAACACCCAAGAGCTGTTCTCGCGTTCACCCGCCGTGCAGCGTTTCTGCGGGAAACTGCTTAGAAATCCGCTTTATTCGGTCAAAGACAAGTCAGTGATGAAGAACACGACAACCCAGCACGCTCCCAAGTGACGCGGTGCCAACAAACACCGAGCAGCCCCAGACCGCGCTTACCCCGCGGCTTCCAGCACCCACACGGCACCTCCAAGCAGCCCTGCACGGCCAGTGGGTGCAGCTCACCCACAACAAGGCCGGATTGGCCCTTTGGGGGCCAACGCGACGTCCCTGAGCTCAAGAAGTGGTTGCAAAGCAGCACTGGGTTTCCCTCTCGTGCCAGCGAGGCCAGTGCAGCAGAAGGGGGGACTGAGTGTGAGCCAGAGGGCTGGTTTAGGGTGCCCCCAGCACAGTGAGCAGCAGCGCAGTGCCCTCAGCACCGCGGTACTGGTCCCCAGCCCTGTCCCCCAGCCCTGAGTGCCCTGAAGCGGCACAGGACAAGGCACAGCCAGTCCCAGCTCCCGCTGGGCTGCACACACCGACACAGCGGGTTTATCCCATGGAGGACTCGCTGCGGGTCAAGGCAGCTCCCCCTTGGCTGGATGGATCAGGAATAAACAGAAGAAGAAAAGGAATCGGCTGCAGGATCCGGGCAGCAAGGGGGAACAGGACGGAGGGATGTACAACACGGGTGGCTGCTGCAAATATTGCCCTGGTGATCAGAGGGGAGGACGGGGATCGCAGGCGTGGGATCCCCGCGGCAGCCACGGGCGTTTCATGGCGAGAAGGATCCCGGGGGGTCCTTCGGGGACCGTCCCCCTCAATTGATGGGCTCGTAGTCAGAGTAGCGTTTCCCCTGGGTGAAGAGGAGCGCGCAGCTGCCCACCAGGAGCATCAGCAGGGGGGTGCCCAGCGCCACGGCCATGATGGAGATGACAAGGGGGGAGAAGGTGTCCTGGGGGGGCTGCCCAAAGCCCAGCAGCACGGACCTGCAGGAGGGAACGAGACAGATCAGCCACAGAGACGGGGATCAGCCCCCTCCTGCGGGTGGAATATCTGGGGCTTTCTATCCTGGTGGGTCAGATCAGGATTTCTTGGCAGGATCCCACGAGGGTCTTTCAGACTGGGGGAGGAGTGAGGGAGGGTATTAATAAACTGCACAACTCCTCACTATGGGATAACAGCAAAACAAGAGCAAACAAGCACAACAATGAGATGGCTATTAAACAGAGAATCCCTCTAACCTGGCAGTTCCCCAAAGTGCAAGGTATTAGTGACTGGGAGAGCATCATTTCACACACAACAGATCCCGCTCACCAGCTGAGGTAGCGCTTTTCCTGGTAAACCTTCCCATCCTCTCCTCCAAAAGAAATATTGATGGCGCTGACGGTGTAGGTGCTGCCCGCACCCTCCCCAAAGTAGGCGCGGACGATGCTGGAGACGGGCAGGGTCCAGTTGGCCGCCTGCAGCCCCTGAGAGCGGCACTGGATGTTGTCCTCGCGCCGCGGGCTCGGGGACCCGTACGCTGTCGCCTTCCACTGCAGGAAGCTGCGTGCAGAGCTGCCGTTTCGGGACTCGGCGACCAGGGAGAGAGTCTGGGGAGAGACAGAGAGATGGTGAAGGGAGGAGGGGTCACTGTGACAGGGGAAGCTGCGGTGGGGAGCCCCGGATCCCCCGCACACTCCTTCCTGCAGCAGAGATGTCCCCAAGCCTGCACTCGCCCCACATTATCACAGGATGTGAGGGGTTGGAGGGCCCTGGAAAGCTCATCCAGTGCAATCCCCCCGGAGCAGGAACACCCAGATGAGGTTACACAGGAAGGTGTCCAGGCGGGTTGGAATGTCTGCACAGAAGGAGACTCCACAACCCCCTGGGCAGCCTGGGCCAGGCTCTGCCACCCTCACCCCAACAAGTTGCTTCTCATCTTCCAGCGGAACCTCCTGTGTTGCAGTTTGCACCCATTGCCCCTTGTCCTGTCCCTGGTTGTCACCAGAAGAGCCTGGCTCCATCCTCCTGACACTGCCCCTTTCCATCTTGATCCCCAGCAATGAGTCCCCTCTCAGGCTCCTCTTGTCCAGCTCCAGAGCCCCAGCTCCCTCAGCCTTTCCTCACACGGGAGATGCTCCACTCCCTCCAGCATCTTGGTGGCTGCGCTGGACTCTCTGCAGCAGTTCCCTGTCCTGCTGGAGCTGAGGGGCCACAACTGGACTCAATAGCCCAGATGCGGCCTCGATCCACTCACCTCGAAGATGGTGGGAGTGTACTCGTCATCGATGGAGCGTGTTGACCGCAGCTTCTGCGCCACCCCCGTCTCCTCCACCGTTGCCACCTCCAGCACAAAGCGGGAGCTGTTGCCCCGTGGAGCCACCCCAGCCAGGACAAACTCCACTTTGGAGCTGTTTGCCGTGTGCAGGAGGCTGGGCAGGGGCCCGTCGCGGCTGCTGGCCTCGTAGGCTGTCACCTGCAGGGGACACGGAGCAGAGGGACAGCACGGTGACCAAACGGGACATGAAGGAGCAACCACTCCTCTCTATAAGCTGCTCTGGACACGACGCTGTGTTTTCCTGGTCACATCCCAGCACAGCACCCCGGGACTCACCCGAAAGGCCAAGCTGCCATTGGAGAAGCTGCCGCTGGGGTCAGCGGTTGGGATGCCCGTGAATTCGGCCGTCAGGGCCGTGTGGTTCAGGGTGCGATTGACGCTGTCCCAGGAGAAGTCAGACAGGTCGTACGTGGGGTAGAAGAGCTCTTCTGTTTTGGCCTCGCTGTACTCAAACACCTGGGGAGAGGAAAGGGAGAGGGAGCTGCTGTGAATGCCACCACGTTGTGCCACAGTCCACAGGCTGCGGTGCCACTGGGGAGACGAAAGAGACCAAAAAGGAGCTGCCTTGGTTAAACATCTCAAGGCAGAGACAACCAGGGTAGGACCCAAAGCTGGGAAAGCAGCCGCCGGACCCGCTCTGCCCTGGGGAGCTCCCGACGTCCCCTCCACCCGTGGGGTGTCCCTCCCAGAGCACGGTCACCGTCCCCAGCGGTACCTTGGTGAAGACAACAGCGGTGGAGTAGATGACACTGCTGGGAGGGTCAATCCAGACAGCGCCAGCGGGAGCGGGAGACAGCAGCCGCGTCCAGTCGATGCCCAGGGTGCTGTTTCTGCTCCCCGACACCACCAGCAGCACCGCGGGGGCCCCGATGCTGCTCCAGATGAAGTGCAGGGTGTCCGCGGGCCCCACCGCCCGCACGTGCAGCAGGTTGACAGAGGAGCTGTTCCAGCCCGGGTTGTACTGCATGGACACCTGCGGAGACACGAGGGGGCAGCTCAGTCCTACCCAGCACAGAACCGCAAATCTGCAGTGTCCGTTTGAGACCGCATTGGGAATCTTGTGTCCAGCTGTGGCCCCTCAGCTCCAGCAGGACAGGGAACTGCTGGAGAGAGTCCAGCGCAGCCACCAAGATGCTGGAGGGAGTGGAGCATCTCCCGTGTGAGGAAAGGCTGAGGGAGCTGGGGCTCTGGAGCTGGACAAGAGGAGCCTGAGGGGGGACTCATTGCTGGGGATCAAGATGGAAAGGGGCAGTGTCAGGAGGATGGAGCCAGGCTCTTCTGGTGACAACCAGGGACAGGACAAGGGGCAATGGGTGCAAACTGCAACACAGGAGGTTCCGCTGGAAGATGAGAAGCAACTTGTTGGGGTGAGGGTGGCAGAGCCTGGCCCAGGCTGCCCAGGGGGTTGTGGAGTCTCCTTCTGTGCAGACATTCCAACCCGCCTGGACACCTTCCTGTGTAACCTCATCTGGGTGTTCCTGCTCCGGGGGGATTGCACTGGATGGGCTTTCCAGGGCCCTCCAACCCCCCACATCCTGTGACTCTGTCCCGGGGACGGGCAGCCCAGGCCGGTTGGACGGGGGCACATGAGCTGCCTCGGCTGCCCGGGGAGGCTCCACCACGGCCCGAGCGCTGCCGAAGGAGCTGGGTCAGCATTCCACAGCCGTTTCCAGCAGCCCCATCCCCGCCCCGGGCTCAGGACACCGCGGGCTCCACACACGGTGCTGAGCGGCCCGGGCTGCGCCAGGACGGGCCCCCTCAGCTCAGTGCCCGGAGCAGCACGACGGGGCTCGGGGCGGGTTCCCCAAGCTCTGGGTTCATCTCCCGGGCGGGGGTCGCTGGGGGACCCGGGGAAGCCGCTGCGCCCCCCGCACCCCGAGCAGGATGAGTCCCGGGAGGGATACGGGCGGAAAGGAGGGGGGCGCCCGGTCCCACACACGGGGCGCACCGCGGAACGAGCCGCAGCCCGGAGGGTGGAGCGGGCGGCGGCCGCTCCGAGCGGCGCTTCCCCGGTTCCCCCCGTTCCCGGTACGGACCCAGCGCCCCCTCACCTGCCGCCCGCCCGCGGCCGCCGCCACCAGTGCCAGCAGGCCCAACATGGCGGCTGCAGCCCCGTCACGTGACCGCGCCCAGCCCGCCCCGGCGGGAAACTCTTAAAGGAGCCGCCGCCCTTCCGGAAACACTTAAAAAACACACAAAAGAACCCGCTTCAACACGTTTTATTTCAAGAGGATTGAGAAGTTATAGACTATGAATTTAAATTAAGCCTCGCTCCCTCCTCCCCGAGCAGGGGCAGTGATACATCAGCCCTCTCCCCAGCCGGGGTTGCTCCACCCGACGTTCCTCCCCGTTCTTCACCCCTATTCCTGGGCTGGCTCTGGGGCTGGGGGCTGCTTGCTCTGGTCCTCACCCTTCTTCTTGTGTCCCGAAACAATGTCATCAATGCGGAGGAGGAGAACAGCCGTCTGTGGAGAAAAACCCACATGGGACCAGTTAGGAATAAAATCCAAACCACCTGCCTTTGGCGCCAAAACCCCCATGGCCTATGGTGGAACGATGGGCTCAGCACCGCAGTGCAAAGGACACCGTGCCCATCCTGCGCTCAAGGGTGACCCCCATTATTTCTAGCTGAAAGAAAGGGACCCACTGTCCCTTTGATCCACCACCACCAAGCAAAGGCTCAAAATGTCATGTTTTAATGAGGGCGGATGACACAAGGGAGGTTGGACATGAAATGGGAGAAGCTCCCACCAACACTAACTGGTCCCAGGTCCAAACACCACGTGGAGCGGAACAGCCTCGTAACTGCACCAGTTCACACAGGCACGTAGGGCACAATGTGCCAAATTTGAACCAGGGCATCAAAAGGAATCAACGCCTCTGAAAGGCGCATTATGGGCTCCCATGGGCACTATGTCCCTTGTCATCACAGCTCCTGGGTGTGCAATGCCACCCAAATGGCAGAAGGACAATCCCAGAATGTGAGGGGTTGGAGGGCCCTGGAAAGCTCATGCAGTGCAATCCCCCCGGAGCAGGAACACCCAGATGAGGTTACACAGGAAGGTGTCCAGGCGGGTTGGAATGTCTGCACAGAAGGAGACTCCACAACCCCCTGGGCAGCCTGGGCCAGGCTCTGCCACCCTCACCCCAACAAGTTGCTTCTCATCTTCCAGCGGAACCTCCTGTGTTGCACTTTGCACCCATTGCCCCTTGTCCTGTCCCTGGTTGTCACCAGAAGAGCCTGGCTCCATCCTCCTGACACTGCCCCTTTCCATCTTGATCCCCAGCAATGAGTCCCCCCTCAGGCTCCTCTTGTCCAGCTCCAGAGCCCCAGCTCCCTCAGCCTTTCCTCACACGGGAGATGCTCCACTCCCTCCAGCATCTTGGTGGCTGCGCTGGACTCTCTCCAGCAGTTCCCTGTCCTGCTGGAGCTGAGGGGCCACAGCTGGACACAATATTCCAGGTGTGGTCTCCCCAGGGCAGAGCAGAGGGGCAGGAGAACCTCTCTGGACCCAGCTGGTCTCCCATCCAAGCACTGACCAGGCCTGACCCTGCTTAGCTTCCCAGATCAGGTGTTCTCAGGGTGCTATGCCTGTGTATCTGTACGGTCTCCCATCCAAGTACTGACCGGGCCCGACCCTGCTTAGCTTCCCAGATCAGACAAGATGGGCCATTCTCAGGGTGCTATGGCTGTACATATTTTATATATATGTATATGTTTCTCAAGTGTATCCTTACAGTGTCTGAACTCAACCCTTTATTCAAGGGCAGAGCAGAGGGGCAGGAGAACCTCTCTGACCTACTGACCACCCCCTTCTAACCCACCCCAGGTCCCATTGGCTTCCTGGCCACTAGGGCCCAGTGCTGGCTAAGCCCACAGCACCCGCTGTTCCCAGCTGGTCTCCCATCCAAGTACTGACCAGGCCCGACCCTGCTTAGCTTCCCGGATCAGATGAGATCAGGCATTCTCAGGCTTCTATGGCTGTATATATTACATGTATGTATATATACATGTTCTCCAAGTATATTCTGATAGTATTTGAACTAAAACTCTTTCATGGTCACCCTGCTGTCCCCAGGACCCCCAGCTCCCTTTTCACTGCTCCAACAGCTCATTCCCAACTTACACTGGAACCTGGGCTTGTTCTGCCCACATTCAAGACTCTACACTTGCCCTTGTTCTATTTCATTAATTATCTCAGCAGCAATGCTTCCCCTCCACTCACCTCCACCGCGGTTTTGTACGTCTGCAACTTGACAGCCAAAGGCTCCCAGATCCCCAGGTCCTTCATATCGACCAAGGCTCCGGTCTCACCGTTCACCCCCCAGCTCTGGCTGCCCTCTTGAGTGTGTTTTGCCTGCAAAGAGAACAAACAGGTCATCACTTGGAGTAAAAAAGCAAAGTCACCTTCTAGTAATTCAAACTGACCCCCTGGGGCTCAGGGAAGTAGGAAAAGGTCATTAGAATTCTCTCAAATTTAGAGTTTATTCAAGAGCACCAGCTGGAACAGTTATCTCAGAAGTTAGACCCAAGGATATTCTCTCTCATGCCACCGAATCTAATCTCAAAGGAGGATTTTGGTTTTGTTCACCCTCAAGGTTTTGCCATTTTGTTTTTAAACTCCAGTCCTCTAAAAAAAAGCTGTTTAACTCCATTTACGTGCTTTCACATTTCAGCACAAAACTTCAGTAAACATGTTTGTAGGGAAAGGAGTTGGAGTTGACAGTCCCTTCAAACTCAGGCCATTCTGCGCCACACGTCTCACCCTGAGCGATGTCAGCACCCGGATGGTGCTCGCGCCGCAGTTCTGGATCAACGTTCGGGGAATGACCTCAAGCGCCTGGGCCACGGCGCGGTATGGCCACTGCTCCACCCCCGTCATGCCCTTGGACTTCTCGGTCAGCGCTTGGGAAACAGCCATTTCGGTGGCTCCGCCGCCCGGCACCAGCTGCGGGTCGAGGAGGACGTTGCGGCAAACCTGCATGGCGTCCTGCAGGTTCCGTTCCACCTCCTGCAACGGCACGAAACCACAAATCACAGGATGTCAGGGACTGGAAGGGCCCTGGAAAGCTCATCCAGTGCAATTCCCCCGGAGCAGGAACACCCAGATGAGGTTACACAGGAAGGTGTCCAGGCGGGTTGGAATGTCTGCACAGAAGGAGACTCCACAACCCCCCTGGGCAGCCTGGGCCAGGCTCTGCCACCCTCACCCCAACAAGTTGCTTCTCATCTTCCAGCGGAACCTCCTGTGTTGCAGTTTGCACCCATTGCCCCTTGTCCTGTCCCTGGTTGTCACCAGAAGAGCCTGGCTCCATCCTCCTGACACTGCCCCTTTCCATCTTGATCCCCAGCAATGAGTCCCCCCTCAGGCTCCTCTTGTCCAGCTCCAGAGCCCCAGCTCCCTCAGCCTTTCCTCACACGGGAGATGCTCCACTCCCTCCAGCATCTTGGTGGCTGCGCTGGACTCTCTCCAGCAGTTCCCTGTCCTGCTGGAACTGAGGGGCCACAGCTGGACACAAGATTCCAGGTGTGGTCTCCCCAGGGCAGAGCAGAGGGGCAGGAGAACCTCTCTGACCTACTGACCACCCCCTTCTAACCCACCCCAGGTCCCATTGGCTTCCTGGCCACAAGGGCCCAGTGCTGGCTCATGGTCACCCTGCTGTCCCCCAGCTCCCTTTTCACTGCTCCAACAGGCCGTTCCCCAACTTATACTGGAACCTGGGCTTGTTCTGGGACCCACTTGCTTCAGTCACATCCAAACTGCTCCAAAGGAAGGCAGGACTCTGCCACAAAGGCAGCCAGGAGAGAACGGGAAGCGCAACACAAATCACTTACCGCCAGGATCTCCTTGCTGGCTCCCCGCAGGATGATCGTACAAGCCTTGGGGTCTTTGCAATCGGTGATGAAGGCAAAATACTCATCTCCTATTTTTTTAACCTCGAAGAGCCTGGCTCCGGTTCCCACATCCTCCTCCCGCAGCTCGTCCGTGCGGCTCACGATGCGAGCTCCGCAGGCCCTAGCACACAAACACCGGCCGGTGAGACGCTAACAAATATTAACTGGGGAAAAGAGATGAATACTGCAGGGCAGGGACAGCGAGGGGACAGTATTTACCTGGCGATCCTGTTGTTGTCCGTCTTTCTCACCCTGCGGATCGCCGTGATGTTGGCTTTCATCAGGTAGTGCTGGGCCAAGTCTGAAATCAGGTTAGTGCAATTTTATTGGTCAATCAGTGGTACCAGGACAAACTTTGCGTCTCTAAAGTAACCAGTGTTATGGAAAAACCAACCCTAAATGTCACTTCTTAAAGCAAACTGCAAACCCAAGTGTCAGTGCAGCTTTCCATGCTTTGCTAAACTCATCCTCGCTCCTGTTTTGATATTGTTTGCAAATGCTGGAGGAGCAAACTATCACTTTAAGTTCAAGAATCAACTTCACTGTCTGGAATGTAGAATTATTTGCTAGTAAGTTAATAAAGAAAACAAACCAGAAGAAAACAGGGTCCTGTTCAGACTCAGAGTGTTTTTAATTACTGAACACGACACTTAACGCAGCGTGAACCTCATGAAGATGAATTGAAACACAAGGGCGGATTATTACCAGAAATGCCTTTTTCCGTGATGACCAGGTCTGGCTTGACTCTCACCAGGTCCTCGCACATCTGCTGGATGTACTCCTCCTCCATCTGCAGGATGCGGGCAAAGTCTTCCTCCCGCGTTATTTCAATATCAGTCTGCAGATAGAGGCATAAATTAACAGTAGCATTAATTAAAACACATCAATACTCCTTTGACTCTTAACTACCCCAATCACTGCAGTGGCTGCTATATTCTACCTTTTTCCCCATGGATCTGACCCACCAGCAGAATCAACCTCTACTTGCAAAAGGTCCCGATATAGAAGCCTTTTGCCCCTTCTGTTTTTAACAATCCATCCGCTTCCCTTCACTTTACCAGGTTTAAATCAAACGCTGGGAACATCTGCGGGACTCGCTTTACCTGGCTCTCTCCTTTCTTGTACTCCAGCGAACAATCCAGAAGGACGATGCGCGGATTCTTAATAAGGCGACGCATGCGGGGGTGAGTTACGTCTTTATTCACCATGATTCCACGCAAAACACACGAGTCTTCGCTAAAGCCGCCGGGAATCTGACAGACACAAGAAAGGGGGAAAATAAGGCGAGGTGGTCGACAAAACCTGGGTCTGTGCTCCTGAATATCCATCCCATGGACTGAAGAAGGAAAACTCCCCTGTGGAACGATACGCTGCTCATGATCCAAGTTAATTTTACAAGCTATAAACCAGCAAGGCCGATCGTACTAAAACACCTTCAAGGTTTGCAAAGTGCAGATCAGTAGCACAAAATTCTTCCCCCCACACCCCCAGAACAACCAGTTTGGAGTGAGAAAGGGACACACATAAAAACGGTTCAGGACATACCCACCTTTTCTACTTTGGCGTATTTTTTAATATCGATTTCCTTTCTGCCGTTTTCTTCGAACTCCACAGTCTTAACGGCATCGAGAGCGATGCTGCAGGCCAAGTCAGACCAGCGGTTTATTGCCTTGGTGTTTATAGCGCTCTTGATTATTTTAAGCATCATCTCTTTGTTGTTCACGTCCACTGGAGTGCTGAAGTAAAACAAAAAGCAAATAGTAAAGCGAGTGTTACTCCAAGCCACAATCTCATTGAGTCCCTCTCTAATTATAATGTTATTTTTCACTAATTGATTCCATGAAGTATCACCTTTAAGCAGCATCAAACCCCCATGTCCCTCCTTTCTAACCACCACCAGCCCACACTTACCCGATTTTCTTTAGAATGCTGATCATGTCGTCCAGAGCCTTACGATACGCGCCAATAATCACAGTCGGGTGCATCTGCTGCTCAAGGAAGTGTTCGGCAACGGCAAGCATCTCCCCAGCTAAAAAAACCCCAAAAAACTATCAAAATTCACTAGATAAACCAGTATCGATCATCAACAGCCAAGGGAAGGAGCAGCTTAGCAAGTAATAAGTATGTGCTGTCCGCACAGAGCGCTCAAACATCATCTCTGCATCTTCTTTATACCCGACAGGGCTTATTTTTAGGAAACACGACGTTCCAAAACGCAGAGCTGATCAATTAAGGGACTAATGAACCAAGCATTCTCTTCACAGTATAAAAAGTGTCAATTGTAGGGTGGGTAAATAAGAAATCTGTGTCTCATCAAAGCCTCTGGTGAGCAAAAAGGGTGAAGTTCAGCCTTAAACCTCTATAAAAATGTGTCTTATCCATTTGCCTTACCAAGGATAATTACGGATGTGGTCCCGTCTCCGACTTCTTCATCCTGAGTGCGGCTGATCTCAATCATTGATTTTGCAGCGGGATGCTGGACTTGAATCTGCACAGGAACAAGGGGCACAGTTTAGGTCTAGAATACTAAAGCACAAACTTCTCGCATCGCTCACGGAACAAACACCACGCAAAGTTATTCAGCTCGACTACAGCAAAGATTTCTCTTCCCTTTTTAGACCAAAAATAAGCCCTTGTATTCCACAATATCGCGTCTCTCGCTGTTTTTCAGGCATCGCCGCTTTCGTGCTGCTATTTCTACAGCACTTGCACCAGCAAGACAACAAGGATTTCTCAATCTAATTAAAAAGCAAGCAGCCACTCACTAGGTTTTCATGCAATTACAGCTACAGCTAACCCAGAATTTCCACCAATCTTGTAAAACCTCCATGAAAACTCAGTGAAAGCTGCTTTTCTGAGAAAGAAGAGTGTCTACTGGAATTATTTAATCCCTCCCCAGTAAATACTTTTATTGGTGCCGCCCTTTAGCGGTGCTATCCAGGAAGATTCTGACTCGCATGTTAAGCAAGACAATCCATTAGGAGAAACTTACTTCTCTAAGAATGGCGTTGCCATCATTGGTCATCACAATCCCACCCATGGGGTCCAAAAGCATCTGCAAACCAAAGAGAAGCAACTTTTAAGTCGAGCTTTTGCATGGGTGGTGTTTCTGGGCAGGTATTGCAGCAAAAGTTCTCACCTTCATCATAGCTCTCGGTCCCAAGCATGTTCGGATAATGTCAGCAATAGTCTAGGAGGAAGGAGCGAAATTAAGTAATATAACACGCACCTAATGTCTGAAAAAACACACATAATCTAAATCTAAGTGACCCAACGACCCTACAGTTGCTTAGATGCAGTAGAAGTTGAGATTCACGTGGATACGGCAACACAGGGATTATAAGAGCGCTGGCATCACACTGAATTATTATCCAAATCCAACGTCAACACTCTGGCACTTTCGGATTTTGCACAGAAAGAGGTTTTGGTGGGTTAAGCCCCTCCATGTTCACTTACACTGTGTCTACTGCTTCAACACTGAATATTCACTTTCTACGCTGCTTCTACCCTGGATGGATAAAACCCAGACAAAACCTGCTTGAGACCAAGTTTTCCCTCTTAAATATATATATATATATATATATATATATATATATATATATATATATATATACACATAAAAGAATAAACAGAGCCCGACATCAGAATACGGTACCTTAGCAGCAGTGATGTTTCCAGTCTGGACTTTCCTTCCAGACTCACGTTTCATATTCTGACCTAAAGTGCATCGAAAAAAAAAGGCACAAATATATCTTCAATCTGATCTTACTAAGACATTTGCCACTGAAACAGTGACAATGCACAACAGACACCCCCCCAGCTCTAAATTAAAGAGTTTACAACTCTTTAGCATCATTTTCATCTGTGACAAGCATGGGCTGCATGAGCACTGATTTACTTCAGGAGTGGATGTTTGTGCCTATAGGTTTATAAGAAAGAACAGACAGCAACAGTAAAAGTAGGATCAAGAAGAAGGTCAGAGGGTCTGTAGCAAAGGGTTCTGTTGACCATTTGCTATTTTAATGTTGGGGAGAGCGGATGGAGAGATGAGAATGATAAACTCAAGTGGGAAGAAAAAAATGCTAAGAGTGTCATATTGGAGGGTGGTGACAGAATCCCAAAGCACGAGGGGTTCAAATGAGACAGCACAAGGAATGTGCTGAAAAACACAAGGAGGGGGAAAATTGAATGAAATATAACAAAGGCAAATTAAGTTAAGTTATGGGCACGAACAAGCCCAGGTTCCAGTGTAAGTTGGGAATGAGCTGTTGGAGCAGTGAAAAGGGAGCTGGGGGTCCTGGGGACAGCAGGGGGACCATGAGCCAGCACTGGGCCCTTGTGGCCAGGAAGCCAATGGGACCTGGGGTGGGTTAGAAGGGGGTGGTCAGTAGGTCAGAGAGGTTCTCCTGCCCCTCTGCTCTGCCCTGGGGAGACCACACCTGGAATCTTGTGTCCAGCTGTGGCCCCTCAGTTCCAGCAGGACAGGGAACTGCTGGAGAGAGTCCAGCGCAGCCACCAAGATGCTGGAGGGAGTGGAGCATCTCCCGTGTGAGGAAAGGCTGAGGGAGCTGGGGCTCTGGAGCTGGACAAGAGGAGCCTGAGGGGGGACTCATTGCTGGGGATCAAGATGGAAAGGGGCAGTGTCAGGAGGATGGAGCCAGGCTCTTCTGGTGACAACCAGGGACAGGACAAGGGGCAATGGGTGCAAACTGCAACACAGGAGGTTCCGCTGGAACATGAGAGGCAACTTGTTGGTGTGAGGGTGGCAGAGCCTGGCCCAGGCTGCCCAGGGGGTTGTGGAGTCTCCTTCTGTGCAGACATTCCAACCCGCCTGGACACCTTCCTGTGTAACCTCATCTGGGTGTTCCTGCTCCGGGGGGATTGCACTGGATAAGCTTTCAGGAAGAGCTCAGGCCGTGCCGGGGCTCAGCGGAACCCCCGGGGAGCAGGGGGACCCCAACCCGCCTGGGTCTGCGCGGGCGGGCCGGAGAACAACATGGCGGCGGGAGGGTGAGGAGACAACGGGGGACCCAGACCAGAACCGACCCCTCCCCTCAGCCCTAGGATCCCTGAGAGGCCAGGCCGGCCGGCGGCGACACTCACTGAGCACCAGGACGGGGCGCGGACCCATCATCGCGGCGGCTGAGGCACCGAGCACCGAACCTTCTGGAGACCGCGCGGCGGCCGCTATGAGGACTGCCGCCTCCCACTGCCGTCTCACCCTACCCCGCCTCCCCGCCCAGAACGACCAATCGCAGCTCGCGTCGCGGGCCCGGTGCCCAATAAGAAGCTGAGAGCGCTGAAAGCATGTTCGGCTGAAAAGCGGCGCTACAGCGCATGCGGCCGCGGCAAGTTGGGCGGGGCTGCGTCGTACTGCGCATGTGCAGGTTGGCGCCGGCGACTGTACCATCGATGCGGGGGGAGCCACAGAATCCCCGAATGTCGGGAACTGGGGGGGACCTCGAAAGCTCATCCAGTCCAACTCCTCCAGCTCTGCGAACTGGGCCCGGTGGTTTTCTGTTTAAGAATCATAGAATCGTTTTGGTTGATAGAGACCTTCAGGTTCATCCCAGCTCTAGCACTGCTCCATGTCCTGAGAACCTCCTGTCCGTCTGTCCAACCCTCCAGGGCTGGTGACTCCAGCACTGCCCTGGGCAGCCTGTTCCAATGCCCCACAGCCCTTTGGGGAAGAAATTGTTCCTAAATCCACCCTCACCCTCCCCTGGCGCAACTTGAGGCCGTTTCCTCTGCTCCTGGCGCTTGTTCCTGGGGAGCAGAGCCCGACCCCCCTGGCTCCAAGCTCCTTTCAGGCAGTTCAGAGATCAGAAGGTCTCCCCTCAGCTCCTGTTCTCCAGCTGAACCCCCCAGGTCCCTCAGTCTCCATCACATTGTGCTCCAGCCCCTCACCAGCTCCGCTCCCTTCTCTCCCCTCGCTCTAGTATTTCATTGTCCTTCTTAGGATGAGTTTTGTTGCTGGTATTGCAGCAGGGAGCTCAGGACATTTCCTAATCTGTCGGAAACAGAAGGGTGGAGCCTCTCTGGTGCCGGCTTAGTTAAGCAGAGCGTCCCTAAGTCACCGAGTTTTGGGTCTGACGCCCCACCTGATGTGTGAGGAATTTAAGCCCGATCCTCCTCCCCGTTCTCATCCTCTTCCCCCTCATCTCTTTCCTGGGCCTCTATGCAGCTGGCTGTGCTGGTGAGCTTGGCAGAGCTGCTCATCGTCCTCACCTTCATCACGCTGCTGTTCCTGGTCGAAGCGCTGGTGCGAGCCATGGTGGTCATCGGGCTCCTGCTCTACGTGCTCATCGCTGACTGAAGGCAAAGCAGGGGGGTTGGTGTTTTCCCCCGTGTTCCCAGAGCTCTTCAAGAGGGAGATGGGAGGAGAATCACACCCAGCTCAAGAACAGATGGGAAGAACCCAGAGCGGTGGTCGCAGGAGGATGGGATGTATGGCCGCCTTCTGGCTGCCCACCCAACGTCGTCACTTGGCAGCATCGTTGTCTTCTCTCCCATCATAACGAGAACAACGATCATCTAGAAACCCATAGGCATAATGTACCAAGACTAAGCCTAATGTAGCAAGACTCGGCCTAATGTAACAGAAACCTAAGAGAGGAACTACAGCTCTATAGAGACTGGACATGAGGCAAAGCGGAATGTCCTTGGCTTGCAAGCTGGGAAAGCAGAATGTGCCACTAAATGAAGAAAGAGCTGCGTGACTTTTGCTAATTAGCAGCGCAAAATGATGATGTGAACGGTCAAGAAATCAGGTCGAGAAGCCAACACTGGGATAGCACCAGGTGCGAGGACACCGGGGACACCAGAGACCCCGGATGAACACTCTGGAATACCAAAGATGGATTGCCGGCCAATGGCGGGGTTATGGGAATAATTAATGCATTAGCTAAGTAGAGACAAATGACTATGCAATAGGTGTGTGTAGTAAATATGAAGAAGTGCGAATCACATGTGCTCGATTAGAGGAGAAATCCTCCAAATGTCTGACGCGCTGTAATAAAAGTGATGCTTTTTAGTACTTTCAAAACAGTGTTAAAGAGTATTTCTGATTAATTTCTTTATCACCCGAAGCACCAGCTGCAGCAACGGGCCTCCAGGCAAACCGAAACCACAGCTTGGGGACGCTTGTCCCCTTCTTGCTAAAGGGACGCTGGGTCTTGGCGAGGTGATTCCTCCAACTGCAGCTTCCAGCTCCAAACCTGCCGCACCAGGTGGGTGGATCTGATGTGGGGCTGGGGCCAGCGCTCTGTGTTCTACCAGAGAGCGTTTATCAATAGTATTTTTGGACTAAAAATTTTTGCGGATGCTTCTAGGAAGCTGGTTCAGACCCCAGAGCAGAGGGCAGGGCAGCAGTGTAGGGTAAAGGGAGCTGGGGGTCCTGGGGACAGCAGGGTGACCATGAGCCAGCACTGGGCCCTTGTGGCCAGGAAGCCAATGGGACCTGGGGTGGGTTAGAAGGGGGTGGTCAGTAGGTCAGAGAGGTTCTCCTGCCCCTCTGCTCTTGAATAAAGGGTTTAGTTCAGACACTATAAGGATACACTTGAGAAACATATATACATATATATATACATACATATATATAAAATATATGCAGCCATAGCACCCTGAGAATACCCCATGTCGTCTGATCTGGGAAGCTAAGCAGGGTCGGGCCCGGTCAGTACTTGGATGGGAAACCGTACAGATACACAGCCATAGCACCCTGAGAACACCTGATCTGGGAAGCTAAGCAGGGTCAGGCCTGGTCAGTGCTTGGATGGGAGACCAGCTGGGTCCAGAGAGGTTCTCCTGCCCTTCTGCTCTGCCCTTCTGCTCTGCCCTGGGGAGACCACACCTGGAATCTTGTGTCCAGCTGTGGCCCCTCAGCTCCAGCAGGACAGGGAACTGCTGGAGAGAGTCCAGCGCAGCCACCAAGATGCTGGAGGGAGTGGAGCATCTCCCGTGTGAGGAAAGGCTGAGGGAGCTGGGGCTCTGGAGCTGGACAAGAGGAGCCTGAGAGGGGACTCATTGCTGGGGATCAAGATGGAAAGGGGCAGTGTCAGGAGGATGGAGCCAGGCTCTTCTGGTGACAACCAGGGACAGGACAAGGGGCAATGGGTGCAAACTGCAACACAGGAGGTTCCGCTGGAAGATGAGAAGCAACTTGTTGGGGTGAGGGTGGCAGAGCCTGGCCCAGGCTGCCCAGGGGGTTGTGGAGTCTCCTTCTGTGCAGACATTCCAACCCGCCTGGACACCTTCCTGTGTAACCTCATCTGGGTGTTCCTGCTCCGGGGGGATTGCACTGGATGGGCTGTCCAGGGCCCTTCAACCCCTCACATTCTATGACTTTCAGTGACACGCTCTCTGCGCATGCGCGGAGTCCCCTCCCGCCACAAGACTACATTTCCCAGTGTTCCCCGGGGCCGCGGTGCCGTCCCGTTCCGCTCCGCTGGCACTTCCGCTCCCGCAGCGCTGACGCGGCCTTAGCGCCCAGAGCCGCCGGGCAGCGACGGTGAGTGACCGCGGGGCGTGGGGGTCGGGAGGGTCCGTGAGGGGAGGAACTGGGCCGGGGGGGCGGCGGCAGCTCTGCGCTTCCCCTGGGTCTCGGTGTGGGGTGTATGAGCGCCCTGGGGGTGGTGCTGCCGTGGAGACCGTCAGAAGGGAGGGAAGAGATGGCGGAGCCCCTGAGACGTGAGCAGCTTTTGCATTGAGAAGCGCCAAGAGGTTTGTTCTCCTTGCCCCCTGCGCAGCTGCAGGGATGTCGGGACACAGGGTGTGAAGCTGGGACTTCTGGGGACCAAAAGGCCCGTGGAGGGGAATGGTTGCACCTTAGGGACTGGGAATAGGAAAGATTAACAAATTGGAGAATCCCAGACTTGCACACGTATTTTGGGGGTCATTGCAGCCTTCCGTGGGGACTTTCTGCCGACTCCACGACAATCCTTTATCAACAGTGCTGTGAACTCTACACCTGGTTGTGTCTCGCTACACAGGAATGCCCAACTTGCCTTGTTTTGTTGTCCTGATTGCTTCCTTTTTGCGATTAAATTATCAATGGTGTGTTTTCTTTCGCGGCCAGATGAAGCTCCTGGTTCTCGCCGTGTTTGCCCTGTTTTCCGTGGCCCGCTGTGAGGAAGGCGCCAGGCTCCTGGCCTCCAAATCTCTATTAAACCGCTATGCAGTGGAGGGCAAGGACTTGACTTTACAGTACAACATATACAACGTTGGCTCCAGGTGAGTCGTGTCCAGTCTTCTCACATTGACCAGGAACAGAAGTTGTGTGTTTGCAGAGGCTATTTTTGGGCTCTGTGATGTGCTGTCACCCTTGTTCCCCAACTCTGAGCTCCCCACCACCACCTGAAGGTTTGACCTGCAATTCGCCCTTTTCACAGTATCACAGTATGTTTGGGATTGGAAGGGACCTCAAAAGCCCATCTAGTCCAATCCCCCCATGGAGCAGGAACACCCAGATGAGGTTACACAGGAAGGTGTCCAGGCGGGTTGGAATGTCTGCACAGAAGGAGACTCCACAACCCCCTGGGCAGCCTGTTCCAGGCTCTGCCACCCTCACTGAGAAGAAGTTTCTTCTCAAATTTAAGCAGAACCTCTTGTGCCCCAGCTTGATCCCATTACCCCTTGTCCTATCATCGTTTGCCACCGAGAAGAGCCTGGCTCCGTCCTCATGGCACTCACCCTTTATATATTTATAAACATTAATAAGGTCACCCCTCAGTCTCCTCTTCTCCAAACTAAAGAGCCCCAGCTCCCTCAGCCTTTCTTCATAAGGGAGATGCTCCACTCCCTCCAGCATCTTGGTTGCCCTACGCTGGACCCTCTCCAGCAGTTCCCTGTCCTGCTGGAACTGAGGGGCCACAGCTGGACACAATATTCCAGGTGTGGTCTCCCCAGGGCAGAGCAGAGGGGCAGGAGAACCTCTCTGACCTACTGACCACCCCCTTCTAACCCACCCCAGGTCCCATTGGCTTCCTGGCCACAAGGGCCCAGTGCTGGCTCATGGTCCCCCTGCTGTCCCCAGGACCCCCAGCTCCCTTTCCCCTACACTGCTCTCTAATATGTAATTTCCCAACCTATACTGGAACTTTTCTTCCTGTCCTGTTGTTCCTGCTTTCACCCTTTCCTTCTTTCATCTCACAGCCGCTCTGGATGTTGACCTCAGTGTCGTTATATCTCATGACACTCTGCTCCCACACACACAACCTCCTGTTCTTGGCTTGGGGAGCTCTTTTCACATCCAGTTCTCTGTCTCCTTTTTGCAGCTTCTCTCAGCTTTGCCTTCATCTTTCTTCAGCCCCCCTGTAACACCTTCACTGTCCTCCCCATCTTCTCTTAGTGCCTCTTTATGTTCCAAAAATCAGCTCTTCCAGCTGCTGAATTGTCAGTATGGAAGTGTCCTCCCTCTTTGCTGCAGTCCCTGGTGAGAACTCCAAGTCTAAGACACTCATTGCTTTCTTTTATGCATTTAGTGCCGCTTTAGACGTGGAGCTGTCGGATGATTCTTTCCCTCCAGAAGATTTTGGCATTGTCTCCGGGATGCTCAACGTCAAGTGGGACAGGATCGCTCCGTATCTTTTCATGTTCTGAAATGTCTCCTGATGCTCCTTCTTGCCCCGGAGCATCTTGTAGCTCCCCTGTCTTCATTTGTTGCCACACAAGTTCCAGCACAGCAGACCCTGGGCAGGGTATGGAATGCAAATCTCTGTTCTCTTTCAAAGTGCTGTGGTTTAAAACAAGTAAAAAACAATGAAAAGCAAAGCCCTAAATTCCTTGGAGACAGGACCATGTCCCTTTGCAATTCACCTGCCTGGGAAGGGGGAGCAGCTGGATCAGCCGTGGAAGGATCTGGGTGTCTGTAGCATCAGAGGACTTGAATATTGACTCTTCCAGCTGGTTTGAGGGCTCTTTATTTATCTCCTTTCTTCTTTCTGATGAAATGCAACTATTTTCCTTAACTTCTGGCTCTCAGAGCAAGTAACGTCTCCCACACCGTGGTTCTGCGGCCTCTCAAAGCTGGTTACTTCAACTTCACCTCTGCCACCATCACATACCTGGCACAGGAGGGTGGGCAAGTTGTGGTGAGTTGGCTGTTTATAGGATCCTTGCCCAAACTGGATGGCAGATACACCTGATAATGCTCTTTGAGCTGCTTGTTGGGGGGTGACGCCTGTACTGCACGTGGAAAGGTGACAAATGCTCTTTTTCAGGTTGGTTTCACTAGTGCTCCTGGGCAGGGAGGAATCTTGGCTCAGCGGGAGTTCGACAGGAGGTTCTCCCCACATTTTGTAAGTACCTTTCAGTCAGTCACTGAAATCGCACTGTAGCAACTCGCACCCCAGCACGTTTGCTGGTTTGTGATGTGTTTGGTTTGCACTAAGGTCACCTGGAAAACTCCAGCGTGGATCACAATTAATCCATTATCTGTTGTCCAAGAGAGAATCACAGAACAAGCAAAGAGTTTTCATCCAGCTACCTCTGGAGGGAGTTGGCACTGTGGGATTTGGGCCAGAAGCTTTCAGAGTAGATGATCTAACAGTTATAAGGCTCATCTGTATGTGATTTGGTTTAACTCTTCCTAAAAATGTCTCCTAGCTGGACTGGGCGGCTTTCGGCGTGATGACCCTGCCCTCCATCGGCATCCCGCTGCTGCTGTGGTACTCGAGCAAGAGAAAATATGACACCCCCAAGACCAAAAAGAACTGAGCGCAGTCAAACGCCACCAGCACCCCGAAGCTCAGGAGAGAACAAACACGAACCCACCCAAACCGCGAGGTGTGTTGGGGTCAGCGACCGTCACCCCTGTGGAGTGGGCAAGAGGGAATTGGTCACTTCCCCGGCAGTGACGTGTTGTCTCCTACGTCTTCAAAAAGAAACAAGCGAAAAAAAGCCAACCCCAAACCCCGTTTTCAGTGTATTTGGTGCAGAGACCCTTCCCTCCGTTGCAGATGTGGTGCTGTGGGGTTGTAAATGCGTGAACTCCCCCACAGGATCTTTGTTGGGGTGCAGCTCTGCGGCATTTCTGGCATCTCTGCTGTCTTGGGACTTGATTTGGCCAAATGGCTCTTTGCTTGCTCCAATCTTCTCAAAATGTTAAATCCCAGGGCCCTTCTTCTTCTCCCTGAAACATCTGGGGGGAGAGTGAGCTCTGTGTGGTGACCAAACCAGAGTCAGGTTGGAGCTGCTGCGTTGACGAGGCAGATAGGAGATCCCATCAATGTCGGTTCTCTAGGCAGCCTTGTTAGAGCTGCTGCGTTGACGAGGCAGATAGGAGATCCCATCAATGTTGGTTCTCTAGGCAGCCTTGTTAGAGCTGCTGCGTTGACGAGGCAGATAGGAGATCCCATCAATGTCGATTCTCTAGGCAGCTCCGTTGTATTTTGCTGAACGGCTAATTGCTGTGTTTGTTTTTTTTTCTGGTTGCTGTTAAGGGGTGTTGAGGTACTGAGGATTTTGTAATAAAATGAATTCGATGAACGATGCTCTTCTGGATGGGGCTCTGAGCAACCTGAGCTGGTCAAGATGTCCCTGCTCATGGCATGGGGGGCACTGGGAAGGTCCCTTTAACCCAAACTGTTCTATGATTCTGTGTGTGTGGGGACATTAGTGCATCCCACCCAACAAGGTGCTGTGGGGCTGGTTGGGGGCCGGGGAGGCAGAAGGGGTGGTGTGGTGGCTGTCCCAGAACATGGTATCCACTTCGTCATTGGGGAGGTCACAAGCGTCCCCACGAGGTGACGTATTCCTGTGGGGGGTGGCGAGCCACGTCCCCACCCCCGCATTGTGCCCCATAGATCCTCTCCTCTGCACCATAGATCCCCTGTGCATCCCACAGGTCCCTCTCTGCCCCATAGATCCCCTCTTCTGCCCATACATGCCCATAGAGCCCCATGGATCCTCCCTCTACTCATAGACACCGCTCTGCCCCATAGATCCCCTCCTTTGCACCATAGAACCCTCATCTGTGCCATAGATCCTCTCCTCTGCCCCACAGGTCTGCCATCTGCCCCATAGATTCCCTTCTTTGCCCCATAGATCCCCTCTTCTGCCCATACATCTCCATAGAGTCCCATAGCGCCACACAAACTGCTGCTGCTTGAGGCTTTTTATTGGCCCACCGAGGTTGGAGGGCAGCGACAGGGGGCTGGGGTGGGGCAGTTGGGGTTCCAAGGCAAGGGGGTGGTTGAAGGTCCAGAGCTTCACTCCTCATTGAGTCCCTTCTGGTGGAGAAAGAGAAGATGGGGGGTGAGGGAGCGGTTGTGGGGCAGCCATGGGGTGGCCGTGGGGGAAGCCATAGGGCAGCCAGGGGGTGCGGAGATCTCACCTTGGCCCCCATGTCACGACTCTTGGCCCGCAGCTTGTTGACCTGCGACTCAGCCATGTCGGCACGTTCCTCCGCCTCATCCAGTTCATGCTGAGCCTTGCGGAACTTGGCCAGGTTGGTGTTAGCCTGTTCCTCCTGGGGGTGGGGGGACGGGGCGTCAATGGCCCTGTCCCCAGTCCAGCTGTCCCAACTATCCACCCCACCTTCCTTCCATCCATCCATCTATCCATCTATCCATCCATCCATCCGCTTTACCATCTAAACAACCTTCCATCTACTCAACCATCCATCCAGGGCGTCAGTGGCCCTGTCCCCCGTCCAGCTGTCCCAACTATCCATCCATCTATCCATCCATCCATCCATCCATCCATCCATCCATCCATCCACTTTACCATCTAAACAACCTTGCATCTACTCAACCATCCATCCAACCTTCTGTCCATCCAACCATCCACTCAGCCTTCTTCTCTTTCATCCGTCCGACTACCCATCCAGCGCCACGGCTTCTCTCATCACTCACCGCCTCCTCTGCCTGCCGCTTGTAGGCCTTGACCTTCAACTGGAGCTTGTCCACCAGGTCCTGGAGCCTGACGAGGTTCTTGCGGTCCTCCTCTGCCTGTGAGGTGAGACACGGGTAGGTCAAGACCTAGACTGATCTGTGCTTTGGGTTACCATGGGAGCAATTAGGGCCAGGAGACAATTAGTGATGTTCTTGGGGGACTGGGACCCCTCTAGATTTGTAGGTCACCTCAGTTTTGGGGCAGAAGGTAAGGTTTCCCCCAAGGTGAAGATGGCTTCTTGGCCTGCTGATGTCCCATGTGAGGTTCTGGATCATGCAAAGACCCTGTGGATGCTGGGACAGCAGGAGGTGGCCTGGGTGGCACGTGAGCATTCTAGGTCACGCTACGGCATCGGACATAGAGGCAGTGGGTGGTCTAGGTCACCCATGTCCTTCTGGCCATTGGGTTAACTATGTTCTAGGTCACACTATGGCGCCTGACATGGACGCTGTGAGTGGTTTAGCTCACTCACGACCCTCTGGCCACTGGGTCAACCATGTTCTAGATCACACTGTGTCCCTGTGGCCACAGGGCCATCAGGTGACCTTCTGGGCCACCCCACACACCCCACCTGGTAGCTGAGCTCCTTGACACGCCGCTCAGACTTGCGGAGGCCCTTGACGCTCTCAGCGTTGCGCTTCTGCTCAGCCTCCAGCTCATTCTCCAGCTCCCTCACGCGGGCCTCCAGCTTCTGCAGCTGCTTCTTGCCCCCCTTGAGGGCCAACTGCTCGGCCTCGTCCAACCGCAGCTGCAGGTCCTTGATAGTCTGCTCCATGTTCTTCTTCATCCGTTCCAGGTGGGCGCTGGTGTCCTGCTCCTTTTTCAGCTCCTCTGCCATCATGGCCGCCTGTCCCAGGGAGAAGCAACCAGAGAAGAAGGTGCAAGGCATGTTCTCCATCACTCTATGGTGGAAGGTGTCCTAGACATCAGTCCCACCACAGCACTCACATCAGTGATGGCCTTTTTGGCCTTTTCCTCGGCGTTCCTGCACTCCTGGATGGCATCTTCCACCTCTGTCTGCAGCTGAGAGATGTCCACCTCCATCTTCTTCTTCTGGTTGATGAGGCTGGTATTCTGGAGATGGAGGAGAGGATCTCAGAGGTGGCTGTGGGGCTGCTGCCCCATTCTTCTCAAGCCCCACAGCACTTAGAGCCCTCCTGTCATTTCTGCAGACTTCAAGGATCTCCAGATGGAGGAGATCCTTGGTAACTCCACCCAGAAGATGACCACACCCAGGGTTTCTCCAGGGTTTGAGTGTCCCTTGGAGGAACATGAGATCTCACTTGTGAGTGGAGAAGCTGGACTCTCTCGCTGGCCTCGATCAGTTCCTGTTCGGCCAACTTGCGAGCCCTCTCGGTCTGCTCCACTACCGCCCGTAGCTCCTCCAGCTCTGACTGCAGGAGGTTATTCCTCCTCTCCACAATGGCAATGTTCTCCTTCAGGTCCTCATTGACCCGGACCATGTCATCCAACTGCAACTGGGTGTCCTACAAGGCAGTGTGGGGGAAAGACAATGAGTGGGGATGGTGGAGAAGGGGATAGAGGTCCACCCAACTGCCACCAAGGAGTGCTGTGACCAGCCACCCCTCAACTCCTAATGGGACAGCTGTCCCATGGGTACCTTGAGGCAGCCCTGCAACATCTTGACTTGCTTCTGGGCCTCAGCTGCCACCCGGTTGGCATGGCTGAGCTGGATCTCCATCTCATTGAGGTCGCCCTCCATCTTCTTCTTCAGCCTCAGGGCCTCATTGCGGCTCCGTGTCTCAGCATCCAGAGAGGTCTGCAGTGAGTCCACCACCCGCAGGTGGTTGCGCTTGGCCTGCTCCATCTCCTCGTCCTTCTCGGCCAGCTTGCGCTCGTAGTCTGCCTTGACCTGGTTGAACTCTAACTGGGCCCTCAAGATCTTCCCCTCCTCATGCTCCAGAGAGGCCTGGGGAGGGGACAGACAGGATGTTGAGGACCAGAGATGACCAGGAGAACATGGGGATACATGAGGATGTGGCTTGGCTCACCTCAGCCTCCTCCAGAGCAGCTTGGAGCTCCAGCTTCTCGGCATCCAACTGCTTCCGGACCTTCTCCAGCTCATGGATGGTCTTGTGGCTGGCACCCAGCTGCTCCGTGAGGTCCGAGATCTCCTCTACCCAGGTGAGATCCCATCAGACCACATGGAAGGTGGCAGGGAACAAGGAAATGGGCAGGGGGAGGCCCATGGTCTCACCTTGGAGGTTCTTGTTCTCCCTCTTGAGGGTCTCCAGGTGGTCGAGCGACTCCTCATAGGCATTCTTCAGCTTGAAGAGCTCAGTGCTGAGGGACCTGGCCTCCTTCTGGGATGCCTCCAGCTCTGTCTGCGACTCCTCGAACTTCTGCTTCCACTCAGACAAGATCTATGGGGACAGAACCAAGACTCTGGTCACCATGAGCCACCCTGTCTTTACCCTCCTCTTCCTCTCCCCAACATTCTCCTCGTGGGGAGCTGAAGCTCTGCTGAAATACGGCCCTTGACAGTTGTCCATCTTTCTTCTGGGCTTCTTCTCCTGCCTGTCTTTGGTGGGTAAAATTGGTGGGTCCCACACCTCTCCACCCCCTTCCCACCCTTCTCCTCCCACCCTTCCTTTGTCCCCCAAACCTTGTCAAAGTTCCTCTGCTTCTTATCCAGGGCAGCAGCTGCTGCATTTGACCGCTCCAGGTCTGCCATGAGGTCTTCGATCTCATTCTGCAGCCGGTGCTTGGTCTTCTCCAATGAGGAACACTTGGCATTGACGGCCTCCACTGCCTCCTCAGCTTCCTGCAACCTCTGGGCCAGCTTCTTCCTACCAGAAGTAAGGGAGAAACCCATATGTGACCCATCAGCCATCAGTTCGTGATCCCCAAAATCAAGGTGTTTGAGAGCAAGACAGTGGTAAGACTCATGAAGGTCATGGATGGTCTAAGTTACTCAACACAGGTTCTAGGTCCACAAATTGAGCTCTAGATCTACCAAGTGTGAGGAAGCCAAATGTTCTGGATGGTGGCTACTTGAGGAAAGAGGGAACGTGGAGACTGGCAAGACCAAGCAGGTCCCACCACCCATGGGAGAACCTCAGCATCCGTGAGGAGAAGACTCACTTGGCCTCCTCCAGCTCCTCAGTGCGCTGGATGGCGTCTGTCTCATATTTGGTCCTCCATTGTGCCACCTCAGAGTTAGCTTTGGACAGTGACCGCTGGAGCTCAGCCTTGGCCTCCGTCTCCTCCTCGTACTGCTCCCGCAGCAGGTCGCAGTCATGCCGGGCTGACTGGAGGGCGTGGGCTAGTGCATTCTTGGCCTGGGAGGTGGTGAGGAGAAGGTGGGACCATTGGGCCCACGTCAACTTGGGCTGTCTTGCTGTTCTCCAACTCAACAAGAGCTGGTCTTCATCATCTCAACTCAACCAGCCCTTCTTTAGACCAACCCAACGTCTCCCAGACCAACTGAACTGACCTTGCTACCAACCAATTCAATCCAACCTCCTCAAGACTCACCAACACCACCAAACTTCCCGAGGACCCTCAACTCGTTTTCTCTACATTGTGAGGGCAGGCTCACACTGCACCCTGCAGTACCCAACCAACATCACCCTTGACCTTGGGGGTGTCTTTCACCCTCAACCTTCAGCCCCACCAACCTCCCCAACACAGCCCTACCTTGGCCTCTTCTTCTAGCTGCCTCTTGAGGTCCTCCAGCTGCTGGGTATAGGTGAGTTTCCCTCGTGTCAGCTGGTTGATGAAAGCTTCCTTCTCCTCCAGCTGCCTGGACAGCTCACCTGTGGGGTGGGAAGGTGGACAATCACTCACTGGAGAGATGCCCAAAGCCACCCCACCAGGTACAGGACAGGTGATTGGCTTGGGGAATAGCAAGGACCTCACCGTTTTCTGTCTGGAGCTTGGCCCGTTGGGTGGTGAGATCGTTGACCATGCGTTGAGCCTCCTCAGATTTGGTCCGGTGCTCATTCATCTGGTCTTCCATGGTGCGGCACATCTTCTCCAGATTGGCCTGGAGAGAGGAAGGGCAGGAAGATGAAAAGGAATGTGGGGAGAGGAACGGAAGAGTTATCCCATCATTGCTGGAAAACCATCTACCTTGGCCTTGATCAGCTGCTCCATGTTGGAACCGACGTCATCCAGCTCCAGCTTGAGCTCACTCTTCTCCTTCTCCAGCTTCTGCTTGACACGCTGCAGGTTGTCGAGCTGCTCGCTGAGCTCAGCCACGCTGTCAGCGTGCTTCTTGCGCAGTGCAGCGGCCGTGGCCTCGTGCTGCAGCGTAGCCTCCTCCAGGTCCCGCCGCATCTTCTGGAACTCCGCCTCCCTCTTCTTGTTGAGCTCGATTTGCACCGAGGTGGCTCCACCCGCCTCCTCCAGCCGCTCACTGATCTCCTCCAGCTCCCGTGACAGGTCTGAGCGCAGCTTCTCCACCTTGGCCCTGCCCGTCCGTTCTGCCTCCAGCTCCTCCTCCAGCTCCTCGATCCGTGCCTGTGGTCCAGGGACAGGGATGTCATCATCTGGCTTAGCTCCACCCTACTCATCTATTCAACCAGCTGGAGATTCTTCAACACAGCTCAAGTCAACCCAACAGGCTGGAGACTCTTCAACTCAACCCAACCAGCTGTAGACTTTTCACCTCAACCGAAGTCAACCAAACCAACTGCAGACTCTTCACCTCAACCCAGCATAACTCATTGGAGACTCTTCAACTCAAGTCAGCCCTACTGGCTGGAGACTATTCAACTCAGCTCAACCCAATCAACTGGAGACCTTCAAGTCAACCAGTCTTGAGCCCACCCAGCTCTCCTCAACCTAGTCAAGATCTGAGCTCTCCAGATCCACTTGACCTTCTCTGAAGGTTCTCCACTCTATCAAATTACCTTGAGGATCTTCAGCTCAATCAGCCTTGAGGACATTCAATTCAACCCGCCCTTGAGGTGCTTGGATGAAAGAGCTCAATAAAACCTTCTCTGAGGAGTCAAAATGATCCAACCTGAGCAACCCCACCAGCCTTGAGTGCTGTACACCCATTGGTTCAGCTCATTCCACCCCAAAGATAACCTGCCTGGAAGCCAACAAGTCATTTCTAGGAGATAAATCACAGGAAGGTTCTACATCAAGGGGACATGCCATGAACTCCAGACCTCAGGTGGGTATGATGTGGGTCTAGGTTCTTCTCAAAAAAGAAGAAGAAAAGGGGAAGATGAGCTCCTCCTGGTTGACCCACAAGTTGAACCCCACATCACCTGAAGCTCTTTGAGCTTCTTCTGGAGCTGGGCTGCGACCGCTTGCTCATCCTCAATTCTGGCATTGAGTGCGTTGAGCTCAAAGTCTTTCCTGGATGGGGAGGAGAATCATCAGCCCATCACACTCCTGAGTTCTTGGTGGAGAGGGCGATTATGGGTAAGGGAGGAGAGGGTGGGAGAAGGAGGTGGGGGAGGCCCTACTTTTTTAGTCTCTCATCCAATTGCTGCTTGTCATTCTCCAGGTCCATTATGTTCTCCTGAGCCAGCTTCAAGTCACCTTCCAGCTTCCTCTTGGCCCGCTCCAGGTCCATCCGGATCTTCTTCTCCTGTTCCAGCGAGCTCTCCAGCTGCAAGCAAGGCAGACAGTCCCCAATCAGCCCCCTAAAACACCCACCCCAGGAGGACATTTGCCCCCCAAGGGACCAGCTACGGGAGGGTTGGGACTCACATCATCCATTTGCTGTTCCAGCTTGACTTTGGCCTTCGTCAAGGTGTTCACCTTGTCCTCCTCTGCCTGAAGATCATCCAGTGCTTGCTGGTGAGCTTCTTGCAGGGTCTTCTTCTCCTTTGTTAGCTTCACGATGGTCTCATCCAGCCCGGCCATCTCCTCTGTGAGGTTTTTGACCTGCAGGAGGAGAAATATCAGCTTGGTCCCAGAGGTAGGACAAGAGATAGGAGGTTCTTCTTTCTCTTGGTTGAGCTGGGCCTAAGTCAGGACACACAGGAGAACCCAATCAGCCTTTGGTCTTGATGACTCAACCCAACCAACCTTGGGTCTTGACAACCCAACCCAACTGGTTTTGGGTCTTCATGAACTAAATCACCCAGTTTTGGGTCTTCACAGCTGAATCAGCTTTGTGTCTTCCTGACTCAAGCCAACCAGCCTTGGGTCTCCACAACCCAACCAACCTCAGGTCTTGGCAACCCAACACAACCAGACTTGGGGCTTCTCAATTCAACTCAACCTCCCATGGATCTTCTCAAAACCTATTAATGCTGGCTTGAGTCACTTGGCTTGGGGTCAAAGCCTCTCATTACCCTCACCTTGTTCTCAGTGGCGTGTTTCTCTTTCTCCACCTTGGCCAAAGACAACTCCAGATCATCAATGTCCTTCTTGAGCTCTGAGCACTCGTCCTCCAGCTTCCTCTTCTTGGCTGTCAGCTCAGCATTCATCTCTTCCTCATCCTCCAGCCGCTCTGTCAGCTCCTTCACCTTGGCCTCCAGCTGGATCTTGTTCTTGATCAGCTGGTCGCAGCGCTCCTCGGCATCTGCAAGGTTGTCCTGCTCCTGGAAGGAGGAAGATAGGTGGGAGGGCGGAGGAAGATAGGTGGGAGGGTGCAGGAAGGAGGAAGGAAGAACTAGGGCATCTCCGTCACTCACGGCTTGCACTTGGAGCTGAAGGTCATTCTTCTCCTGCAGCATGGAGACCATCTTCTCCTCCAGCTCCTTCCGCCGGGCCTCTGACTTCTCCAGAGCCTCCTTCAGCCGCCCAAACTCCTCCTTCATGGTCTGGGGAAGGCATGGGGGTCCTCTGTATGTCTCACCTCTTCTTCCACCTCCCCCCATACCTCTCCATCTCTCTGTCTCCCCACCCAACCTTCATCCCGTGCTCTTTGTCACCTGCATCTCCTTCTCTGTTTCAGCACTCTTCAACAAGGGCTTGATCTTGAAGTAGAGCTTCATCCAAGGCCAGTTCTTCACCCCCATGAAGGCCCTGATGTTCCACTGAATCACCAGAAGTGAGTCCCTGGGTGGGGCAAAGCAGGATGTGGGTGACCAGGGACCTCCACCCAATGTGGACCCACTACCGCCTCTACCCCACCACCCACCGACGCTCCAGGATCTTCTTGAATTCCTGCCGGGAGAGGAATCCACGGACTTGGGCCTGCAAGCGGGTCATGATCCGGGCCAGGCGCTCGTCCCTCATCTCCTCCAACAGCCCCAGCAGCCCAGCCTTGAAGAAGACCTTTGAGGAGAGATGAAGGTTAGTGCTGCTGGTGGGGTGGGGTTTGGTGGGTTGGCGGGGTGGATGGAGGGAGGTCAGATGGGCAGGTGGGCACATGGATGGTAGGACCATGGGGGTCTATGTGACCTCGTGGATGGTGGGACCATGAGGTCCACAGATCTCATGGATTGTGGGACCATGGGGTCAACAAGACCTCCTCGATGGTGGGACCACTAGGAACAGAGACCATGTGGCCTCACCTTGGTGTGCCCGAACTTGTACTGGTTGTGGTCAATGTCAAGGGACCCCAGGAGCTTCTCGGCGCCTTTGCGGCTGTCGATGAACTGCCCCTCAGGGATGGCTGCAGGGTTCAGGATGCGGTACCTGGTGGCCAGAGAGGACAGGACACCCTAAAATCAGCCCTGGTGGGGCTGTCCACCCACTCCCCACAACTTCTCCTCCGTCCCTACCGCTGGCGGAAGTCCCCGTAGAGGATGCGGTTGGGGAAGCCCTTGCGGCAGATGCGAATTCCCTCCAGCACCCCGTTGCAGCGGAGCTGGTGCATCACCAAGGGATTGTCCATCACACCTTGGGGGTAGAAAGTGGGCTGGTGAGTCACGGCCTGCTCCAGGGTGCTGGCCCCCACCACTACGGTTGGACAGGGACCAGGATTTGGCCCTACCCCCTTGGATTAACCCCTGGCTATTGGCTCACCAGGAGACTTGGTCTCATTGGGGATGATACAGCGGACGAAGTGGGGGTGGGTGGACCGCAGGTTGGTCATCAGCTTGTTGAGGTTCTCCTGGAGGATGGAGGGGGATATGATGGAAGGAATGAAGACTCCAACCTGCCCCATCGAGGGTTACCACCTGCCCTGGGACATGTTGTCCATCGCCTCCACAACCTGGGGTCCACCATTCACCCCTGAACCCTCACCCGGTGCAGAGCAGAGACTGTCTGGAAGGAGGAACCTTTCTTCTTGGACCCTTTCCCCTTCTCCATGGCTGTCGAAGAAGAAAGGATGAGACAGGTCAAGGATGGAGTGGGGACAAGTTCAGATGCTCAGGAAGTAGGTGACCCCTTACGTGCATCAGCCCCGGCATAGTTGGCGAAGAGGTTGGCCAAGAGCTTGAGGGCTGATTTCTGGTAGAGCCCCACCACCGTCTCGTTGAGGGGGTCCTTGTTCTTCTGCAGCCACCCGATGATGTTGTAGTCCACTGTGCCAGCATAGTGGATGACGGCAAAGTGGGCTTCTGGTTTCCCTTTGATGTTTCGTGGCTTCCCAAAGTTGGCCGACTTGCCCAAGTGATTATCAAAGAGCTTGGCCTTGAAGGTCATGTCTGTGGCCTTGGGGAACATGCACTCCTCTTCCAGGATGGACATGATCCCCATGGGCTGGGGAGGAGAAGACCTCATTGGATGGATGCCAAGCATAACCCAACTGGCTGCCTTTGGGGTCTCTGGGAAGTTCCAACTGGGAGCATCCTACTCCAGGAGGCCCCTCAGTCCCCAGGAGGCCCTAGGCGAGGTGGTACCTTCTCGATTAGGTCAATGCAGGCCTGGAGGTCCATGCCAAAGTCGATGAACTCCCACTCGATGCCCTCCTTCTTGTACTCCTCCTGCTCCAGCACGAACATGTGGTGGTTGAAGAACTGCTGCAGCTTCTCGTTGGTGAAGTTGATGCAGAGCTGCTCGAAGCTGTTGAACTGGGGAGGGAGAGAATGGACCATGGGGTCAAGGTAACACCCAATGAGGTCAACAGAACAGTCAATGGGATCAATGGGGTCAATTCAACACCCAACAGGGTCAACTGAACATTCAATATGGTCCACATTATGCCAAATGTGATCAACTGGGTCAACTCAACACCCAGAGGGGTCAATGTAATGCCCAATGGGATCAAGGGGTCAAACTGAGACTCAACAGGGTCGACATAACGCCCAGTGAGCTCAACAAGCCAACCATGGGGTCAACTCAATGCCCAATGGGATCAGTGGGGTAAACCTGAGACCAACTGTGGTCAGCCCAATGCCCAGTGGGATCAATGGGGTCAACTTAACATGCAGAAGGGTCAATGCAACATGGTCAACCAGGCCTCACGTCAAAGATCTCGAAGCCAGCGATGTCCAAGACGCCAATGAAGTACTGACGCGGCTGCTTGGTCTCCAGTGAGTTGTTGATTCTGGTCACCATCCAGTTGAACATCTTCTCATAGACAGCCTTAGCCAAGGCCCCGACGGCATAAATCACCTGGAAAAGGGATGTCCCACTGGTGAGATGGGGGTCTTGATGTCCTCATTGCTAGGGATGCCACCATGCCACCCCAAAACCAGGAGTTTTTGGGGACATCCTCCTCACCTGCTGGACATTCTGCCCCTTGGTGACGTACTCATTGCCCACCTTGACCCGCGGGTGGCACAATCCCTTGAGAAGATCGGCCGAGTTCAGCCCCATCAGGTAGGCTGACTTGTCCGCCTCTGAGGATGCAGAGGAGAAGGCTTGAAACTGGAGGACCATGAGGTTCACCCCAATTCCCACCCCCTCAACCTTGGTTGGACCCCACCTTCGGTGCCATCCGGCTCTGCCTGCTCTTCCCGTTGCTTCTGCTTGAACTTCATGTTGCCAAAGTGCATGATGGCACCCGTCAGCTTGTAAATGGAGTTCTTCTCCTCTTGGGTGAAGCCCAGGACATCAAAAGCACTCTGAGGGGGCAAAAATATGGGTCAAGGTGTCCTCCAGGCAGCCCAACCCCCATCCCCCCCAACTCACATCTGTGGCCAGTAGCTCTTCTCCATCATCGATGGATGGTACTGTAGTCTCTCCTTGGGAGATGAAGGCATAGTCGTAGGGGTTGTTGGTCACCAGCATCATGTCTGTGAGGAGAAGATGAGGTTGGGGCAGGGAGGTGCAGGGTAGGGGCAGGTGTCCGTGGGTGCGGTGGAGGCATGGCTCACCCAGCAGCTCTGGCTTCTTATTGGAGAGGATCTGGTAGTAGATGTGGTAGTTTCTCTCAGCCTTGAGCTGGAAGATGACACGGGACTTCTCGAGGAGGTCTGGGAGGGGTGGAGAGAAGACGGGTAGAGGTTGAGAGATGGAGGGATGGCTGGATGGATGAGGACATGGATGAGGAGATGGAGACATGAGAAGATGGAGACACTAAGAGATGGGTGGAGGGATGGACAGATGGAAGATGATACATCTTCTGTATCTCAGTCCACTTACAGGTCTCGATGTCAGCTGATGCCAACTTTCCAGTGGCCCCAAAATGGATCCGGATGAACTTCCCCTGGAGAGCAGTGTCTTGAAGTGAAGGTGGCCACCTCCCACCAGCAGACACCACCCCTTAGACCCTGCCCCACAGACCTGGCCCCATAGGCCACAACCCCTTCACTCACAAATCGGGAGGAGTTGTCGTTGCGGACAGTCTTGGCATTGCCGAAGGCCTCCAAGGCGGGGTTGGCCTGGATGATCTGGTCCTCCAGGGTGCCCTGGAGGGGTGGGATAATGAGGGAGGAGGGTCATGGTGGGGGCTGGAGGGGGAGGGGAGGATGTGGTGGCCACAGAGATCCATGAAGGTCTCCATGGGGGCTTGGGTTGGTGGATGGAGAGGTGGGCTGATGCCATGGGTGGCTGGTTGTGTGGTTGGTTGGATGGTGTGGTGGTTGGTTGGATGGTTGGGTGGTTGGATGGTTGGTTGCATGGTTGGTTGGATGGTTGGGTGGGTGGTTGGTTGCATGGTTGGACAGGCAGGTGGACAAGCAGTGGCCACACCCTATGTTGTCCCCCCAGTGCCCTGACCTTGCCTGGGGACCCCGTCTCCTTCTTGCCGCGGTCGCCGATGGCAGCGATGACAGCGAAGTACTGGATGACCCTCTTGGTGTTCACCGTCTTCCCCGCCCCGGATTCTCCGCTGGGGGAAGCCAATGAGAGCGAGGTCTGGGTGCTGGGGGACAGGGCTATAGTTCTGGGGGGTGGGGCCTCACTGGGAAGGGGTGGGGCTTGTAGTAGATGAACTATGGACCTCCACAGGCAAGTCCAGGTGGTGAGAACAGGTTGGCTGTGCTGGTGGGTGAGTCTCCAGGGGGAAAGGGGCGTTGCTATGTACTGGGTGGGAGGGGCTTAGGTATGGGCAGGGCTAAGATGACCTTTAGGGATGTGAAGGTCACTCACGTGATGAGGATGGACTGGTTCTCCCGATCTGGTGGGGTAAGGAGGACAAGCATGAGGATCTGAAGGTCACCTTGGCTCATCTCCCCATTTTCTGCCCCACATCTCCCGTCCCACATCATCTCCTGCCCCCCAACCCACGCCTGTGGGATGTTCCTACCTGTCAGCATGTTCTGGTAGGCATTGTCTGAGATGGAGAAGATGTGGGGTGGAGCTTCGCTCCGCTTCTTGCCACGGTAGGCAGCCACTACCTCAGAGTTGTAGACAGGCAACCACTTGTAGGGGTTGACAGTCACACAGAAGAGCCCTGAGTAGGTCTAGAGAAGGGGAAGATGGGTCAGAACCATGAGGTTCTACTCCATCAGGTGGGGACAGCCCAGGTGTGGGTGGCCCAAGGGGTCTGGAGTTGGGGCATCTTGGTTCTGGGTGGCCCAAGAGTTTTGGAGAAGGAATGTTCTGGTTCTGGGTGGCCCAAGAACCCTGGACGTGGGACATCTTGGGTCCAGGGATGGGCCATCTTGGGTGTAGGTGGCCCCAAGGGGTCCAGGGATGGGACATCCAAGATCTGGGTGGCCCAAAGGGTCTGGAGAAGAGACATTTTGGGTCTGGGTGGCCCAAGGGGTCTGGACAAGGCTTGTCCCAGTTCCAGGCGGGGTCTGGAGAACCTCACAGGCTCCCACAGGACTCACGTAGATCATCCAAGAGGCATAGCGCTCCTTGAGGTTGTAGAGGACAGCGGGCTCATGGAGGAAGGTCAGCATGGCCATGTCCTCAATCTTGTCAAACTTTGGGGGGTTCTGCTGCATGATCTGGTCCTCCTTGACTGTCACCGTCTGCTCAAAGAGAGGAGGATACCATGGGGTAGGGGCAAGGGGCAAGGATTTGCCCCAGTTGTCCCTTTCAGTAGGGCTGGGAGCTGGGGGTCTGGGTGTCCCTCGGGTGACGAAGAAGGTCTAGATGTCCCTCAAGTGATAGAGAAGATTGTTTGGGGTCTGGGTGTCCCTTGGTTGCTGGAAAAGGTGGGATGGGGTTTGGGTGTCAAATGGGTGACGGAGAAGGTGGGATGGGGTTTGGGTGTCCCTTGGGTGCTGGAGAAGGTGGGATGGGGTTTGGGTGTCAAATGGGTGATAGAGAAGGTGGGATGGGGTTTGGGTGTCCCTTGGGTGCTGGAGAAGGTGGGACGGGGTCTGGGTGTCAAATGGGTGCTGGAGAAGGTGGGATAAGTTCTAGATATTTCCTGTGTCCTAGAGAAGCTGGGATGGGTTCTAGGTGTCTTGTGTGTGATGGTGACGTTATTTTTGGGTTCAGATGTTGTGGTCATGGCCAGGCCCCACCCACCTTGCCGTGCTCTGTCTGGGCGGTGACCTTGGTGCCCTCACGGGTGATGATGGTGGCCTTGACAAACTCCTCCTTCTCATCAGGGACGAAGATATCCTTCTTCAGGTCGAAGGGGCGGGTCTGGGCGGCCACACGCTCCTTCTCCGATTTGCGGAGATAGGGAGCGGCCTCCCCAAATTCGGCCATTTCCACGTCAGGCATGGTGGCACTGGTTGGGGCAGGGGGACTCAGACCTTCCCAGTTCCTCCCTCTTGGCCCCATCCCAAGTCCCTCCTTGGTGGTTCCACCATCTCCAGTTCCTTCAGGGTGCTCTCAGACCTCCTGGTTACCCCACTCCAAGTCCTTGGTGGTCCCAACCCCATCCCCATTCCTCCTTGGTGGACCACATTCCTCTCCAGTGCTCCCAGTTCCTCCCCAGTGCTCCCAGTTTGCCCCATCCCAAGTCCCTTCATGGTGGTCACATCATCTGTTCTTCCCCAGTGCTCCCAGTTCCTCCAAGATGCTCCCAGTTTCTGCTGGTTGACCCATCCCCATCCAAGTCCATCCTTGGTGGTCCCAGTTCCTCTCAAGTTCTCCCCATTTCTTCTCAGTGCTTCCAATCTTCCCAGTTGGCCCCATCCCAAGTCCCTTCTTGATGGTCCCACCATGTCTGGTTCCTTCCCAGTGCTCCCAGTTCCTCCCAGTTGGCCCTGTCTCCATCCCAAGTCCCTCCCTGGGGTTCTCAGTTCCTCCCCAGTGTTCCCAGTCTCCCCATAGCTGAGCTCAGTTCCCCCACAGACCATCCCAGTCTCATCCCACTCCCTCCCAGTTCCCCCCAGTCCCCTTTCACACCCCTCAGTCCCTCCCAGTTCCCTCCCGGTGCTTCCAGTTCCCAGCCCCACCTCTCTCTGTGGTCTCGGCGGGGGGACAGTGCTGACTCGGGGTCTCTTGTCCTGGTCCGGAACACAACAACCCCCCCAGTATGCCCCAACATCCCCCCACAGCTTCGCCAGTACTTCCCCAGTACCTCCTTTGTTCCACCCAGTATGTCCCAGTATCCCCCAGGATTTCTCCAGTGCCTGCCCCTGCCCCAGCACAACCCAGTCCCTTCCAGTTCCCCCACAGACCCTCCCAGTCTCATCCCACTCCTTCCCCATTCCCCTATAGACACTCTCAGTCCCTGCTGGTCTCATCCGTCCCTTCCAGTTCCCCCATAGACCCTCCCAGTCCCTCCCAGTTTCCCTATAGACCCCTCCCAGTTCCACTCCAGTCCCTCCCAGTTCCCCACAGACCCCTCCCAGTGCCTCCCAGTTTCCTTATGGATCCTCCCAGTCCCTCCCAATTTCCCACAGAGCCTTCCAGTCTCTCCCAGTCCCTCCCAGTTTCCCTGTAGACCCTCCAAGTCCCTCCAGTTTTCCCCACAGACCCTTCCAGTCCCTCCCAGTTCCCCCATAGGCTCTCCCAGTCCCTCCCAGTTTCCCTATAGACCCCTCCCAGTTCCACTCCAGTCCCTCCCAGTTCCCCATAGACCCCTCCCAGTGCCTCCCAGTTTCCTTATAGATCCTCCCAGTCCCTCCCAGTTCCCCATAGGCCCTCCCAGTGCCTCCCAGTCTCCCTATAGACCCTCCCAGTCTCCCCATAAGACCCTCCCAGTGCCCCCTGCCCCACCTGCCCGTGGGTCTGCGGGTGCTGGCCGGGGCACCCCTGTTATATCCGCCTCCCCCCGACCTGCGTCACCATGAAGGGGATGGACGTGCCACCTCAAGGCCACCCCATGGGGACACGGTGACCCCTATGGATCTACAACCCACCCCCAGCCTCATAGGGCCCCCCCCAGCCACATCAGACCCCCCCTGCCCCATCAGACCCCACCTGCCCCATAGTCCTATAGGACTCCTCCAGCCCCATGGAGTCCTAGTGATCCCCTATGGATCTATAGGGTGGTCGCCAGTTCCATAGGTCCCAGTCCCATAGGACTCACTCCCAGCCCCCCTGCCCCTTAGGACCCACACTCAGCCCCATAGAACTATATCTGCCTCTATAGGACCTCTATAGCTCCTCACAGCCCCATAGGACCCTCCAAGCCCCATAGAATCCCACTAACAGCCCTATAGGGGCCCCCTTAAGCCCCCCCACCCCGTTTATAACGGGTTGGATGAGGCAAGACAAAAGGCACGCCCGGACGCCTGGGTCCCCCCGGGGTGGAGGACAGACAGACAGACAAAGGACAGGTGGGAACCCTCCCCCCGCTTCAAAGCGAACCCAGGCGTCCGGGCCCCTCCCCCCAGCCCTTTGTTCCCCCCCCTCCCCCCACAATAGGATATTTTTGGGACCCCCCGACACCCGATCAGCTCATGATGTCAGTGGGGCACCTTCATCCTATGGCCATATATGGGGCTGGCCCTATAGATCCCCCGCCCCATAACCCACCTAAGAATAGCCGAGGGGACCCAGGCGTCCGGGAACCCCTCCATCCCCCACCCCGGGGGACCCAGGCACTTGAATTTTCCCAAATTTTCCCAATATCCCCCCATTTTTCCTGATTTTTCCCCAAATTTCCTCAATTTTCCCCTGATTTCCACAAATTTCCCCCCAAATTTCACCGCTTTTCTCCTGATTTACCCCCAATTTCCCCCATATTACCTGAATTTCCCCCCTTTCCCCCCAAATTTCTCCTCCAATCCCTGCATTTCCTGTTTCCCCCGTACTTCCCCAAATTTCCTGTTTCCCCTGATTTTACCGCAATTTCCTCTAATTTCCCCCATTTTCCCCCTGAATTTTCTTATTTCTCCCCCAATTCGCTCCCCCATTCAAATTTCCTCTTTTCACCCAATTCCCCAAATTCTCCCAGATTTTCCCCTTAATCCTCCCTAATTTTCCCCTCATTTCTCCTGTAATCCTTCCTAATTTTCCCCAAATTACCTGTTTTCTTATTTCACCAAATGTTGCTCATTTCCCCTCAATACCACCTAATTTCCCTCTGCATTTCACCTACCTCCCCCCCAAATTTTCCCCCAATTTCTCCGATAATTCTCAATTTCCCCCACATTTCCTCTGCTTTTCCCCTTATTCCCAAGTTTTTACTAATTTTCGATAGTTTTCCATCCATTTTCGCCCCAATTTTCCCCAATTCTCCCCCAATTTCCCTATCCCACCCAACAGGACTCAACCAAGTTCCCAACAAGGCCCCATAGGGTTCCTAAAGCTTTTGCTTCATTTTTTGGGTTGGATTTTGGGGAGTTTTTTGTTTGGATTTTGGGGGGTTTTTTGTTTGGTTTTTGGGATTTTTTTTGTTTGGATTTTGGGGTTTTTTGTTCAGATTTTGGGGTATTCTTGTTCGTTTGGTTGCTTTTTGCAGAAGCAACATCTGCGTGACCCCGTTGTCTTTCCTATGAAGCAATGCAGAACCATTGATGCTCATCAATCCACCACCAACACCGTGACCTGTTAATTCTCAATCTCAAGAGTCTCATCTCTTCAGCAAACGCGGTTTTGAGCGGGAAAATCTCCGCACAAAGCTCCTCAGGCCACTTCCAGCAGAGGGCAGATGGTCATTTAGTAGAAGACAAGTGAAATACAGCCAAACACACCCAAGTGCTGCTTCCTGCCCCCGGATATTTGCGCTGTGGAAGGTAACAGAGCGGATTTGGAGCTGATACAAGTCAGACAAGGTCTGTACCCAGTGCAGTGCCTCAGGGGCTGGTGCTGGGGCCGGTATTGTTCAATATATTCATCAATGACTTGGATGAGGGAATAGAGTGACTGTCAGCGATTTGCTGGTGACACCAAGCTGGGAGGAGTGGTGACACTGGAAGCTGTGCTGCCATCAGAGACCTGGACAGGCTGGAGAGCTGGGCGGGAGAAATGTAATGAAATAGAACAAGGGCAAGTGTAGAGTCTTGAATGTGGGCAGAACAAGCCCAGGTTCCAGTGTAAGTTGGGAATGAGCTGTTGGAGCAGTGAAAAGGGAGCTGGGGGTCCTGGGGACAGCAGGGGGACCATGAGCCAGCACTGGGCCCTTGTGGCCAGGAAGCCAATGGGACCTGGGGTGGGTTAGAAGGGGGTGGTCAGTAGGTCAGAGAGGTTCTCCTGCCCCTCTGCTCTGCCCTGGGGAGACCACACCTGGAATCTTGTGTCCAGCTGTGGCCCCTCAGCTCCAGCAGGACAGGGAACTGCTGGAGAGAGTCCAGCGCAGCCACCAAGATGCTGGAGGGAGTGGAGCATCTCCCGTGTGAGGAAAGGCTGAGGGAGCTGGGGCTCTGGAGCTGGACAAGAGGAGCCTGAGGGGGGACTCATTGCTGGGGATCAAGATGGAAAGGGGCAGTGTCAGGAGGATGGAGCCAGGCTCTTCTGGTGACAACCAGGGACAGGACAAGGGGCAATGGGTGCAAACTGCAACACAGGAGGTTCCGCTGGAAGATGAGTCTTTTGGTGCGGGGAAAAAGAGCAGGTAATTCATTACATTACATGTGAGTTTGCTTTGTTCTTTTCCAGGTGCAGGAGCTGTGTGTTTTGCTTTATATAAATGTCGAGTAAGGGAAACTGCAGGTCTGTTGTGTACATAGTTTACTCCATCCTTCCGTCCCACGTGTCAGAGGGAAATAATTACGTTGCTCATTGTTCCACGAGCCTGATTTTGATGGGGAAAACACTGCCAAATAGAGGCTGAGCGTGAATTCTTTGCGTGCAGCTCCAGTTTTCATAATAACCCTTAAAGTGAATTTCCTCTCTTTGGGGAAAATCAAACCGCTTCTTCTTTTCAGTCTCAATGATGCCCATAAATACGAGTTTTGCAATGCCATTTGGCCTCATCCTGCAGATGATTCTTTGCTTAATGGGACTATTCAACACTTGCTCGCAAGCCAGAGCTTTCAAAATATATATTGGCCAACTGACAGAATCATGGAGTCACAAAATGTGGAGGGTTGAAGGGCCCTGGAAAGCTCATCCAGTGCAATCCCCCCGGAGCAGGAACACCCAGATGAGGTTACACAGGAAGGTGTCCAGGCGGGTTGGAATGTCTGCACAGAAGGAGACTCCACAACCCCCTGGGCAGCCTGGGCCAGGCTCTGCCACCCTCACCCCAACAAGTTGCTTCTCATCTTCCAGCGGAACCTCCTGTGTTGCAGTTTGCACCCACTGCCCCTTGTCCTGTCCCTGGTTGTCACCAGAAGAGCCTGGCTCCATCCTCCTGACACTGCCCCTTTCCATCTTGATCCCCAGGAATGAGTCCCCCCTCAGGCTCCTCTTGTCCAGCTCCAGAGCCCCAGCTCCCTCAGCCTTTCCTCACACGGGAGATGCTCCACTCCCTCCAGCATCTTGGTGGCTGCGCTGGACTCTCTCCAGCAGTTCCCTGTCCTGCTGGAACTGAGGGGCCACAGCTGGACACAAGATTCCAGGTGTGGTCTCCCCAGGGCAGAGCAGAGGGGCAGGAGAACCTCTCTGACCTACTGACCACCCCCTTCTAACCCACCCCAGGTCCCATTGGCTTCCTGGCCACAAGGGCCCAGTGCTGGCTCATGGTCCCCCTGCTGTCCCCAGGACCCCCAGCTCCCTTTTCACTGCTCCAACAGCTCATTCCCAACTTACACTGGAACCTGGGCTTGTTCTGCCCACATTCAAGACTCTACACTTGCCTTTGTTCTATTTCATTACATTTCTCCCCCCAGCTCTCCAGCCTGTCCAGGTCTCTGATGGCAGCACAGCTTCCAGTGTCACCCACTCCTCCCAGCTTGGTGTCACCAGCAAATCGCTGACAGTCACTCTATCCAAGTCATTGATGAATATATCGAATAATACAGGCCGCAGTACTAACCCCTGGGGCACTCAGATGGGCTTAAACCTCGGGCACAGCTCCAGGCCCTGGCTTTGTAAATCCCCCTCTCCTCCTCCATCCTGCGATGTAATCGCCTTTTTTGGATTATTGTCCACGTGTGGCTGGGCTGAAATACCCGGGTTTTCCCCCACGATGCTTCAATAGCCAGTCAGTGCAAAACCAACCGGTGTCTCCTGTTCCGCGCCACGTCAGAGGATTTTATTTAAATTTTCCCATTTCCCATCAGCATCTGCGCCTTCATGCCGATAAAATATCTCTTATTCAACTCTTAGTACTAATAGTTACTCGTCTGCTAATTTCCCTGTGTCTTCCGTTATTGAGAAAGCGTTGAAATGAGAATTAAATGGCAATCTGGTGACAAACAGTCACCGGGCTGGTGGGATTTTTCAACCCTTTGAGAGGAAAATAAGTCATTTAATTACAAAATCAGGAGCCGGCGAGCGAGAGAAAACAGGTCGCAAGGGTTAAAACAAGGGAACTTGAGGTGAACTTCCCTTTGTGTGCTTATAATTTAGTTATCTGGCTGGACACGTGGTACAGGATCTGCTTTTTTTGTTGTTTTTAAGAGGAATTGTGGGTTTTATTCACTGAGTTTGTGCCCGTTAAGTTAATTTCCTGTTCCATTCTCATGAAGCCTGTCTTTGAATAGGAATTACTACGGTCAATTGGAGGAAGAAACATTGTTTTTTGAGACTGAGAGGGCTTGTTTATCTCATTCGAATCAATACCCCGGTGCGGTAAGCGGAGTCTTTCTGTTCCTGACCCTGAGAGGGGGGTAAGAAAGGACCAGGCCGTCAAAATCATGCGATATTTGTCGCCAATTTGAGCAAAAGTTTATCTGACTCGCATTAAAACCTTTGCCCTGTGGAGTAACATTGGAGAATTTCCCATCTGAGGAAGGACTTGTTTGCTCTTATGAGTCAATTATGAAGTTCCAGTGTAACTTGGGGAATGAGCTGTTGAGCAGTGAAAAGGGAGCTGGGGGTCCTGGGGACAGCAGGGGGACCATGAGCCAGCACTGGGCCCTTGTGGCCAGGAAGCCAATGGGACCTGGGGTGGGTTAGAAGGGGGTGGTCAGTAGGTCAGAGAGGTTCTCCTGCCCCTCTGCTCTGCCCTGGGGAGACCACACCTGGAATCTTGTGTCCAGCTGTGGCCCCTCAGTTCCAGCAGGACAGGGAACTGCTGGAGAGAGTCCAGCGCAGCCACCAAGATGCTGGAGGGAGTGGAGCATCTCCCGTGTGAGGAAAGGCTGAGGGAGCTGGGGCTCTGGAGCTGGACAAGAGGACACTGAGGGGGGACTCATTGCTGGGGATCAAGATGGAAAGGGGCAGTGTCAGGAGGATGGAGCCAGGCTCTTCTGGTGACAACCAGGGACAGGACAAGGGGCAATGGGTGCAAACTGCAACACAGGAGGTTCCGCTGGAAGATGAGAAGCAACTTGTTGGGGTGAGGGTGGCAGAGCCTGGCCCAGGCTGCCCAGGGGGTTGTGGAGTCTCCTTCTGTGCAGACATTCCAATCCGCCTGGACACCTTCCTGTGTAACCTCATCTGGGTGTTCCTGCTCCGGGGGGATTGCACTGGATGGGCTTTCCAGGGCCCTTCAACCCCCCACATTCTCTCATTTTGTGTAATTACAGCAGCCAAGTTTAATAAATTATTGAGCTTTTGCAATTTTTGAAGGTTCCAGTGCAACACGAAGCCAAATATGACGTGTGGCAACATTCTCTGTGACACAAGAGCAGCTGGAATCCACACTCACTGTTCTTCTTGTTACGTGATCCAGAAATAGCGTAATATTTGCTTAAAAAATGCATTAAAACATTTGGAGAGGCCAGGAAATTGTAGATTTAAGATCCTTTCAGGGTAAGGAAGAGATGATGAATATTTGAAGCAATGGGTTGATCTTGATCTTTTCAATCTCAATTCAAATTTAACCAGCAAGTTACCAATAGACGTAGCTTAACTTTTATTAACCACCATGTCCGACCCCGACATCACTCTTGATGCGCTTTAATAGTTATATAAAAAAGAAAGTTAATAAAAAAAATAAGCCAACAGTCCAGAATGAGGGTTTACTGCAGTATATTAATATAGATAAATATTTGTTTAAGAAGGAAATTGTCTCAATGTTTTCCGTCCCCAGCTTGCTGTAAAATGTTGGTAGTCAACCAGTGTTTTGAGCCTTCTCTAAGGTTTTCTTATGGAGAAGTTTGGGCTCTTTTTGTGCTTAGATATATTATTATTATTATTATTATTATTATTATTATTATTATTATTATTATTATTTTATGCTATATTTGTACCATGTAACATTTGACCTTTAACTTCAGATTTAGAAACCTGTTAAAGTTTCTCTAACCCTTTCACACAAATAACCGCGTTTAATTTGATGGGGATTTGTGTACTAGGACTTCTTGATTTACACAAAACCTGCTGGTTTTACTCTAGAAAACTCCGTTTCCTGAGCTTTAGAGGATTTTATTTTCTTTCCCTCACTAAAACTTGTGTTTCCAGATTGTTTCACACGACCAGACGTCCCAGGAGCCTCAAACTCAGAGCGCTTGAGCTTCGCCACTTCGCTTTCTATTCAAGGAAGAGAGGAGGAAACGCCGACTTTTTGTCTTTTTGGCGCTTTATTTCCCAAGGTAATGAGGACTTGGAATTGTAACATTAACTCCAGAAATGCCGCCGTGCTTTAATATTTTGATTTTTGCGTTAAAACCAAACGCCTTCATTGAATGTTGCAGAAGGAGGAACACAGGCAGCCATAGACTATTCCTTTGTCTTACTCAGGGAGTAAAAAACCACAACCCATTACCTTTAGCAAGGTAAAACCGAGTTAAACTTCACATTAATACCAGCTTAAATACACCTTTCCCCCGCTAACTCCACTTATATCGCCTAGGGCAATATAATCCATCAATTTTCCAAGGCAAAGCGTGTTCCATGGAGCATTGCAGAGCTCCGGAGCACTTGTACATTGAATTTTTGTTTCCTGGAGGGGTGTAATCCATCAGGTTCTCTCCTACCAACAGTTTAGCATGTCCTTGGTGTGGCAGAATGCAAACCCCCCTCCCTCCTTCGATATGGAAGGAGTAGACATATCTCCCTCTCTCTGCTGCTTGAGGCCAACAGCTTCTTCTGTTTGGCCCCAGAGCCCCCTGGGCAGGGCCATTAAGAGAGAGGAGAATCACAGAATCGACTGGGTTGGAAAAGACCTCAGAGATCATCCAGTCCAACCCTTGGTCCAACTCCAGTCCGTTTACTAGATCATGGCACTAAGTGCCATGTCCAATCTCAGTTTAAAAACCTCCAGGGACGGCGAGTCCAGCACCTCCCTGGGCAGCCATTCCAATGCCTGACCACTCTCTCTGTAAAGAATTGCTTTCTAATCTCCAGCCTAAATTTCCCCTGGCAGAGTTGAAGCCCATGGCCCCTTGTCCTATTGCTGATGCCTGGGAGAAGAGACCAATCCCCACCTGGCCAGTGGGGAGAAGGGAGCGCCGAGGCGCCAGGGAGCCGCTGGGCACCCACGGCCACTGTGGGGCACGTTTGGAGGCTTCAGGGGCACCCACACCCAGTGTGGGGGAGCAGAGAGGCTTCTGGAATGCCCACAGTCAGATCTGATCAGGCTCTATAAAACAGGGTTCTCGCCGAGGCTCGGCCCCTTGCGCGGATCTCTTGGCGCATGAGCCAGATGCTGCCGCCGAGAGCCCCCCGGGATGGAAACTCCGCTTGCCTTGCCACCACGGGTGTGAGTAAATTAACCCTCACAGAACTGCGAGTGTACCTACTTTCTGTGCACATTTGCACGTGTATTTATTCTTTCCGTTCACATTTGCACACGTATTTTCCGTGCTCAACACGAGCACAGGTATATATTAATCCTCGCAGAATCGCGGGTGTATTTTCCTCCCGTGCTTCCACATAAGCACGTGGAATTTTCCGTGCACATTTACACGTGTATTTATACTCTCCGTTCACATTTGCACACGTACTTTCTGTGCTCAATACGAGCACATATATAAATCAATCATCGCAGAATCACACGCGTATTTTCCTCCCGTGCTTCCACATAAGCACGTGGAATTTTCCATGCACATTTGCACGTGTATTTATACTTTCCATGCACATTTGCACATGTACTTTCCATGCTCAATACGAGCACATATATAAATCAATCCTCGCAGAATCACACGCGTATTTTCCTCCCGTGCTTCCACATAAGCACGTGGAATTTTCCATGCACATTTGCACGTGTATTTATACTTTCCATGCACATTTGCACATGTACTTTCCATGCTCAATATGAGCACATATATAAATCAATCCTCGCAGAATCGCAAGTGTATTTTCCTCCCGTGCTTCCACATAAGCACATGTAATATTCCATGCGTATTTGCAAGTGTATTTCTCCTCGCAGGATTGCAAGTGTATTATAAATTTACCCTCGTAGGATTGTACTTTCCATACTCAATACGAGTACATGTATCCCTTTAAAATAACCCCACACTGTGTGGCAAGTGTGGACCCTTCCCGGACTCAGGAGCGGCTCCGGTATTGTTTTGGTGCTGCCACATGTATGCACACTGTGGACCTCCTGTTGTATTAGTTGCTGCCCCTTCCTCAACTGATATCCGAACCTGTATTCAAGTCACTTTTGGAGTGCTAAAACCCCATTTCTCACCAGTTTAGTAAAAGTTGTTTTGGACCCTATTAAACTAACCTCGGGGTGCCTCGACACATGGGATACTCCGTTATTTGGATTAACGTCGGTGCAGAAGAGGATTAGGAAGCGGAGCATCCAACATTACGACGCGGGTCGTGTCTGTTTTACAGCCTCCAGGAGCGAAAAGCCATTTGCGAAAGCCATTCATCCTCCTGAATTATTTGCCATATTACTACAAATAATTCCTGGTTTATAACCCGGTCTTAGCTGAACTAAAACAAAGGGAGAACTGTTGAGGTGGAGCCACCTTCGGTAGCTCACGTGGTGCCTTTCTCGGACAGATTCTTGCCGAGCGAACCCACATATGTGCAGATTTAAAACGTGTTTGTTCCCTTATTTGCAGCGCTTGCTGCGCCTAAAGCTGATTCAGGGCTTAGCGGCCGGGACTAAGGGAATTTTCCAGAGCGGCTTTTTGTTCTTCTCACAACTGTTTGTTGTGTTGTTGAATGATGGTTTTGCTGCGTGTGTTTTCCACGATGCAAATCTTTACCTTGGGATCAGCCCCGTTTTGGTGGAATCCTCGGGTATTTCAGCCACCGGACTAAAGAAAACTGGGAATCCCATCCTGAGTTTCTCTGTTGTCCGGTGTTGCTCTTTTTCTCCAAAACACCCTGATTTTGGAGCAGTTGAAAGAAATAAAGCTGAGTGTTGTGCGGGGAATCACACGGGGGTTATTTTTGAACATATTTGCACACGGTTTCTTAACAAAACCGAGGAGAATTTTGATCTCCGCCCCGCGCTTAGGAAGAATTTAAACTCAGTTCCACCCTCTGCTCGCCCAGCACTTGGAGGGGGTTTTTTAAGCCAAGACCAGCAGATTTTTGGTCGGGTAAATAACCTCCCACGGGTGTTTGGGCTTTGCCGCGTCAGGGCTTTTGTCACCCACGGTTTGTCCCTCTTGCTGTCACCTCCCAACACCCCGCGGCGATTCTTGGTGCCAAATCGGATTATTTCCTTAATCTCGCCTTTCTCAGGTTGTTTTCCGCCATGCCAGGGGATTTATTGTTAATAAATCATCGCTTTGCGGTGGCAGCGCCGTCACGGACCCCGTTAGCTCGGTGACGAGGGACCGAGCGCTTGGGCCCTGTTTGCTGCTGAAGGGAAATGTTTTGAAATGGGGAAATTCCACCATTTATAGGTATTTTGTGCTATTTTCCTTAATAAAATACCGTACTTAATAAAATACCGTATTTTCCTTAATAAAATACCATACTTAATAAAATACCGTATTCTCCTTAATAAATACTCAGCAGCTTTCTTACACCGCAAGTGTCAGCCCCTTTGTGTCTCATGTGCCACCCCAGGGCCACCAAATAAGTCTGGTGGCACCTGTCCCCGCCTTGTCCCCTTCTGTGCTTGTCCCCAGACAGATCCAGGCGGTCACCAGTGCCAGAGCCACCACGTCTTTAATCACGGGGCTGAGCCTGGTCCTACATGGTAGGACAAACCCAGCTCTGGCGCAGAGAAGCCACCGTGTCCCCTCCCTGGTGTCCCCAAGGGGCTGTGGGTGTCCCCTGCCCTCCCTGCCTCCCTCCAAAGCAGCGAATAAATTAGAAAGGAGCAAAAAAAAGAAGCCCTGGGAGTTGGGGACATGGGGACACTTGCGAGGCCGGGCTGGGACATGGGGGTGGCTCAGGGCTGGGGGAACCTGTCACCCTGGAGATGGGGTGGGCTGGGGACACAAGGGACCCTCGTCACCCATGGGAGCAGCTTGGGGACATGGGGACCCATGTTACCATGGTGGGGACGCAGGGACCTTTGTCACCCGAGTGTGGGGACACAGAGACTCTTGTCACTGCGGTGGGGCCACCCTGGGGACACGGGGCCCCTCCTGGCTCAGAGCACAGAGCTGGGGACGTGGGGACCCTGTCAACCAGAGCTGCAGGGGTGTCCCATGCACACCGGTGACCAGGTTGTCCCCATGTCCCCAGGGGGGGCGCTCAGGGCCGCCCAGGGGCCCCTGGCACCATGGGGGGCTTGGGCAGCACCGGGGGTTTCATGGACAGGGAGCGCTCCAGGGGGTGGGGACCCCAGGGCGTCCCCCCAGGTGTGCATGTCCCCCCCAGAGAGTGCATGCGGGTCAGTCCCCGTCCCAGCCCGGGGGGCCTGGCGGGGGCCCCCCCTAGCGACAGGCTGAGCGCCAGGGGCCGCCGGGGCGGGGGGGGGCTGTCGGGGGGCACATCCAAGCGCCGCAGAGTCCCACATGGGGCTGCCGGGGGGTTACCGGAGAACGGGGCCCCCGGTTGCACCCGGTTGGTGGCTGGGGGGGTGACCGGCCAGCCTGACCCCCCCGGGCCGTGCAGCCGCTGCAGCAGCTCCTCCAGTGCCGCTTTTTGGGGGGGACCCGGTCCAGGGGGCTCCGGGCACCCCAGCCGGGTGAGGTGGCCACGCCGGGGCTCTGTCACCCGCTGCGGTGGGGTGACCTCGGGCGTGGGCAGCTCGGGGGGGTCCCGCAGTGCCCCGGGGTCCCCCTGGGGCGGCAGCAGCGGGTAGAGGCGGGGGGCGGGGGGCTGCGGGGCTGCGGGTGGCTGCGGGGGACACTTGGGGACAGCGGGGCGGTGGCAGCAGGTGGCCAGGAGCCCGGTGAGCAGGGCGCCCAGGGCGAAGGCGCCCAGCACGCAGCCCACCAGCACCGGCACCGCCACCGTCACCGGGGCCGCTGGCCCGGCCCCGCGCACCCCTGCGGGAGGGGGCACCCGTCAGCCCCTGTGCACAACGGGGACCCCCGGGCACCCCAGGGTCCCTCTGCCACCCCTGGGGTCACCTCATCCATCCCTGGGGTCCCTCTGCCACCCTTGGTGTCCTCCCTGGTCCCCAGGGTCCTGCTCTTGTCCCTGGGGTCTCTCTGCCACCCGTGGTGTCCCTTATGGTCCCTGGGGTCCCTCTGCCACGCTTGGGGTTCCATGTCCCTCCTTGGTCCCCAAGGTCCCTCTCCTGTCCCTGGGGTCCCTCTCCCATCCCTGGGGTCTCATGTCCCTCCCTAGTCCCCAGGGTCCTCCTCCTGTCCCCAGGACCCCTCCTGGTCCCTGGGGTCCCTCCTCCTGTCCCCAGGACCCCTCCTGGTACCTGGGGTCCCTCTCCCACCCCTGGGGTCCCTCCCCTGTCCCCAGGATCCCTCCTGGTACCTGGGGTCCCTCTCCCACCCTTGGGGTCCCATGTCCCTCCCTGGTCCCCAGGGTCCCTCCCAGCAGGACAGATGGGTGTCACTGACCGTGGGCCAAGTCCCCGTCACTGTCCCCTGCAGCAGGTGTGTCTGTGAGAGCAGAGGGGGTCAGGCCAGGCCACCCATGTGCCCCCGAGGCCACCGGTGTCCCCTCTTGTCCTCCACATCCACCAGTGTCACCCACATGTCCCAGGGCCCCCAAGTGTCACCCTGGTGCCACCTCCATACCCCTGTGACCTCGTGTCCCCAGAAGTTTCCCTGGTGACCCTCTATGTCCCCCAATATTCCCCATGTCCCCCAGTGTCACCCATGTGCCCCCATCACCTTGGCAGGTCCCGGTGGTCCCAGGGGATCCCTCCACATCCTGCTCGAAGCCGCTCCTGGGCACACAGAGGGGTTGTCACCCACTGTCCCCAGTGTCCCCACCCTGTGAGGAGGGGACCCAGGAGATGGGGGTACAGCAGATACCCTCAGCCAGGGCCACCATGGGTTGGGGACACCTACGGGAGGTCCTCGGAGAAGGGGACACAGCCCCTGGGGGGCAGCCAGACGCAGTAGGGGTCACGGGTGGCCAGGCAGCTCCTGGGGGACACGGGTGGGTGTGATGGGGACACCTTGTTTGTCCCTGTCCCTTTGCACATCCCTGTCCCCTTGCACATCCCTGTGTCCTTGCATGTCCCCATCCCTTTGCACATCCTCTTGTCCTTGCACATCCCTGTCCCTTTGCATGTCCCCGTGTCCTTGCATGTTCCCACCCCTTTGCACGTCCCTGTCCCTTTGCACATCCCTGTGTCCTTGCATGTCCCCTGGCCCTTGCACGTCCCCGGCCCTTTGCACACCCTCATGTCCTTGCACGTCCCTGTCCCTTTGCACATCCCTCTGCCTTAGCATGTCCCTGTGACCTTGCACGTCCCCATGTCCTTGCACATCCCTGCCCCTTTGCATGTCCCCGTGTCCTTGCACATCCCATCCCTTTGTACGTCTCTGTGCCTTTGCATGTCCCTGTGCCTTTGCACATCCCCGTGTCCTTGCACGTCCCTGGGCCCTTGCACACTCTTGTGCCCCGTGCACACCCCATGCCCGTGTGTGTCTCTGTGCCTCCTAAGCCCTTGCACACTCTCACACCCTTGCACACCCCCACACCCTTGCACGCCCCCGTGCCCCCTCACCTGCGGCAGCCCCCGTGCCGGGCGCAGCGGCTCACGGGCAGACGCACGAGGCAGCCGGCGAAGGCGACCAAGAGCTCCCGGCCCGGCGGGTGCAGCTCCAGCCCCAGCACCCGGCTGGTGCCCCCCCGGCACCTGCGCCCCCAGCACCCATCGGCACTGCACCCCACAGCCACGAGCCCCCCAGCACCCACCAGTGCCCCCAGCACCCACCAGTGCCCCCCAGCACCCACCAGTGCCTCCCAGCACCCTCCAGTGCCCCCCGCACCCACCAGTGCCCACAAGTGCCCCCCAGCACCCACCAGTGCCCCCCGCACCCACCAGTGCCCCCCAGCACCCACCAGTGCCCACAAGTGCCCCCCAGCACCCACCAGCTCCCACGAGTCCCCCAGCACCCCCCAGTGACCCGCAGAACTCACCAGTGCCCATGATTCCCCCCAGCACCCTCCAGTTCCCCCCAGCACCCATGACCCCCCAGCACCCATGAATCCCCCAGGACCCATCCAGTGGCCCCCAGTACCCAACAGTGCCCCCCAACATCCACCAGCACCCATGAGTCCCTCAGCACTCTCCAGTTCCCCTCAGCACCAACGTTCCCCCCCAGCACCCACCAGTGACCCGCAGTGCCCCCCAGCACCCATCAGCGCCCCCCAGCACCACCAGGACCCCCCAGCACCCAGGACCCAGCACCCACCGCCCGGGGTCATACAGGCTGATCTCCTCCAGCAGCAGCGTCTCTGCACCGCTGTCCCCACTGTCCCCGCTGTCCCCACTGTCCCCAGGCGCCGGGGTGCCCGTGGGGGGCCGGGTGTCCCCCGGCTGTTGCGGGGTCACCAGCACCTTCAGCACCCGCCCGTCCTCGGCGCCCAGGAACAGCACGGTCCGGTTCCCCCACGGCCCCGCGCCCGCGTCCACCGCCAGCTGCGTCAGCCTGGCACGGCACAACCGCACGGGGCCTCGCACGCAGCGCCGCAGCCGCTTGTGCGCCCTCTCACCGGGGTCTTGCACGCCCTTGCACCGGGGTCTTGCACACCCTTGCACTGGGGTCTTGCCCGTCCTCATGCAGCCTTGCACCAGGGCTTTGCACACCTTGCACCAGAGCTTTGCACACCCTCACACTGGGGTCTTGCACACCCTTGCACTGGGGTCTTGCCCGCCCTCATGCAGCCTTGCACCAGGGCTTTGCACACCTTGCACCAGAGCTTTGCACACCCTCACACTGGGGTCTTGCACACCCTTGCACTGGGGTCTTGCCCGTCCTCATGCAGCCTTGCACCAGGGCTTTGCACACCTTGCACCAGAGCTTTGCACACCCTCCACTGGGGTCTTGCACACCCTTACACTGCGGTCCTGCAAACCCTTGCACCAGGGTCTTACATGCTCTCACGTGGCCTTGCACCAGAGCTTTGCACACCCTTGCACTGGGGTCTTGCAAACCCTTGCATCAGGGTCTTGCACGCCCTCACAATGGGGTGTTGCGCACCCTCATGCCGCCTTGCACGCCTTGCACCAGAGCTTTGCACACCCTTGCACTGAGGGCTTACATGCCCTCACACCGGGGTCTTGCACACCCTTGCACCAAGATCTTACACGCCCTCATGTGGCCTTGCACCAGGGTTTTGCACACCCTTGCACCAGGGCCTTGCATACCCTCACACTGGGGTCTTGCACACCCTTGCACCAGGGTCTTGCACACCCTTGCACTGGGGCCTTTCACACCCAGGCCTTGCATGTCCTCACACCAAGGGTCTTGCACACCCTCATGCAGCCTTGCACGAGGGCTTTGCACACCTTGTACCAGGGCTTTGCACACCCTTGCACTGGGGCTTTGCAGACCCGCGCAAGGCCTCACATGCCCCTTGCACCAGGACCACGTGCACCCTTGCACCAGGACCCTGCAAACCCCACAGCACCCACAGGGCTGGGGACACCCTCACCCCTCAGCGCATCTGCACCCACCTTGTCCTCAAGGCCACCCCTGTCCCCATGGGCACCCTGTCCCCAAGGCCACCCCTGTCCCCAGGGCCACCCTGTCCCAGCGGGCGCACCTGGTGCCGGTGCGGGTGAAGAGGGGCCGCCCGCCGGCGGGTGCCACGGCGCCATGCAGCAGCGGGTGCTCCTTGGCAAATGCCAACGTCTCGTCGGGGAAGTCCCCGGAGGTGACAACGCCACTGGCCGTCCCCATCCCGGCACAGCAGCCCGGCCTGTGGCACAGCCAGCGTGGGGACCCTGGGTGGGCGCTCTGCCCCCTGAGGGACCCAGGCGTCCGGGTGTGGGGGGGTTACCTGGGGTGGGGGACCCTGTCCTCAGGCACTGGGATCCAGGTGCCGGTGCCACCACGGGGCTCGGCGAAGGGTCCCTCGAACGCCCGCTCCACGTCCGCCAGGTAGAAGGCGCAGACGGCCGAGCCGGGGATGCTGCAGTGACAGGGGGTGGCACCGGCGGTGGGGACACCCCTGTCCCCTCCCGGGGCTGCCAGGTCGGCCTTGGTTTGGCCAGGGCCCTGCCAGATCCCTGGTGTCCCCACTGTGTCCCTGTGACACTCCCATGTCCCCATGTGAGCACAGCCTCATGTCCCCATGAGCACCTTCTCATATCTCCATCTCCCATGTCCCCATGTCCCCATCCCTCCACGCCTGATCCTGTGTCCCCACGTCCCCTTGACCACCCACTTCCCCACTCTCATGTCCCCCATGAGCCTGTGTCCCCCTGTGAGCACATCCTCATGTCCCCATGTCCCTGTAAGTGCATCCTCATGTCCCCATCTCCTGTATCCCCATATCCCCAGGAGTACATCCTCACATCCCCATGAGCACAAATCATGTCCCCAACTCCCATGTCCCCATGTGGGCACATCCTCATGTCCCCGTGTCCCCATGTCCCCATCCTCAATGACCTCATCTCCTGCACCCCCACGTCTACATCCCTCCACACCTGATCCTGTGTCCCCACGTCCCCTTGGCCACCCACATCCCCACGCTCACATCCCCCATGAGCCTGCATCCCCATGTGAGCACACCCTCATGTCCCCATGTCCCCAGAAGTACATCCTCATGTCCCTATAAGTGCATCTTCATGTCCCCATCTCCTCTGTCCCCATGTGTGCATCCTCACACCCTCATCTCCTGTATCCTCATCTCCCAAGTCCCCATTCTCAACGTCCCCATGTCCTGCATCCCCATCTCCACATCCCTCCACGCCTGATCCCGTGTCCCCACATCCCCGTGTCCCCATCATGTCCCCATCTCTGTCCCCATATGCGCATCCTCACATCCTCATCTCCCGTGTTCCCATTCTCAACGTCCCCATGTCCTGCATCCCCATCTCCACATCCCTCCACACCCAATCCTGTGTCCCCACATCCCCGTGTCCCCATCATGTCCCCATCTCTGTCCCCATATGCGCATCCTCACATCCTCATCTCCCATGTTCCCATTCTCAACGTCCCCATGTCCTGCATCCCCATCTCCACATCCCTCCACACCCGACCCTGTGTCCCCACATCCCCTTGGCCACCCGCACCCCCGTGTCCCCCGTGTCCCCGCCGTGCCTGTTGGGCTGGGTGCCGAAGAGGGCGAGGACGGCGGGGCGGCCGTGCAGGGCGCACGGGGGTGTCACCGCCTCCAGGACATCGAAGTAGAAGACGGTGTCCCCGGGGAGGGCGCACTGCAGCCGCACCTTCAGGAACGACGTCCAGCGCCGCTCCAGCACCCGTGGGGACCCGCCGCGGTCGTTGCGGCACACGCGGGCCACCCGCGCCACCAACACCTGCACCCATGGGTGTCAGCACCTTCCAGCATTGGCATCCATGGGTGTCACGGCGTGGCGACCCCCGTACACAGGGGCCTCGGGGTGTCAGCACCCACAGGTGTCAGCACCCAAGGACCCACAGACATCAGCATCCAGGGACCCCAGGCATTGGCACCTGGGCTGACACCCATGGGTGTCAGCACCTGGGGACCCAGCGGCATTGGCATCCGTGGGTATCAGCACCCAGGGCCTCACGGTCATCGTCACCCAGGCACCCATGGGTGTCAGCACCCAGGGACCCAGGGGCATTGGTACTGTCACTTGGGCAGCGTAGGGCATTGGCACCTTGGGCTGGCACCCATGGGTGCCCAGGGCCACCTGCACAAGGGGGCAGCACTCATGGGTGCCCAGGGCCACTTGCACATTGGGGTGACAGCCATGTGTGCCCAGGGCCACCTGCACATTGGTGCAGCACCCATGGGTGCCCAGGGCCACCTGCACAAGAGGGTGACACCCATGGATGCCCATGGCCACCTGCACATGGGTGCAGCATCCATGGGTGCCCAGGGCCACCATGGGCTTGCACCCACCAGCACCCCCACCCCGGGGGGGCACCAGCCACCCCAGGGAGGGACCTTGGGGGTCTGAGCTGACGCTGCGGGGCGGGCACCCCCGTGTCCCCCCATGTCCCCACCTTGCCCAGGGCGCTGAGCTCCACTGCCACCTCCCTGAAGAAGAAGTAGACGTGGGGGCCGTAGGGCAGCGCCTGCACAAAGTGGGGCTCTGGGGGGAGGGACAGGAGGGTGACATCAGCTCCTCCTGTCCCCGTCCCCCCACCCCTGCATGTCCCCCACCTCCCACAGCCCTGCACCCCCAGATCCCAGCCCTTTGTCCCCAACGTCCCCCCGTACCCTGCAGCCACCGTGAACTGTACTTGAGGCTGCGCAGGGGCGGCCGCCCGGGGCTCAGGCTGCGGTAGATGACGGCGTCGCTGGCCTGGAAATCGGCCACGGTGGCTGAGTACAGGCTGCCGTCTGCGGGGGGACAGCGGCGTCAGCCCCGGCCCCACCGCGGGGACTGTGTGTGTCCCCCCCACCGAATCCAGCACCCACCGGCGAACAGGGCGACGATGCTCTGCTTGGCGTCGAAGGGGCAGCGGGCCTGGCCGCTCAGCTCCTCGCCCTCCTGCGCCAGGCTGCTCGCCTGGGGGACACGGGGCGATGAGACCCCCTGGGCTCCTCAAATCACACCCCCCCGGGCTCCTCACACCCCCCCGGGCTCCTCACACCCCCCTGTACCCCCCATGTGGAGCTGCTGAGGACGCCCATGCTCATCACACCACTGAGCGCTGCCCCGGGGACTCATCAAGGGGGGCTGAGGACCCAGCTTAACTCACCCCCCCAAGCTGAGCCCCCCGACTCATCACACCCAATGGGCTGAGACCCCAACTCATCATATCCCATGGGCTGAGCCCCCAACTCATCACACCCCCCCCAAGATGAGCTCCCCAACTCATCACACCCCATGGGCTGAGACCCCAACTCATCACACCCAATGGACTGAGACCCCCCAACTCGTCACACCCCATGGGCTGAGCCCCCAACTCATCACACCCCACGGGCTGAAACCCCCAACTTGTCACACCCAATGGACTGAGACCCCCCCAACTCATCATACCCACGGGCTGAGACCCCCAACTCATCACACCCAACAGGCTGAGACCCCAAATTCATCACACCCCATGGGCCAAGCCCCCAACTCATCACACCTAACAGGCTGAGACCCCCAACTCATCACCCCCCCGGCCCCCCAACTGTTCCCCCTGGCCCCCCACCTGGTAGGTGCGGCAGAGGGGGCTGAAGCCATTGGTGCCGCAGGCCAGGAGGGTCCCGGCGTCGCGGGGCACCAGCACCCGGATGTAGTTGTGACACTCGTCCTGCGTGGGGGGACACGGGGAGGACACGTGGGGGACACCACGAGTCCCGCCGTCCCCACCCCCCTCTGCCATGAGTCCCCATTCTGAACCCCCACTCTGTACCCCCCAATACACCCTCCCCACACCCCCATGTCCCCCGTGTCCCCGCGTACCTGCCGCCGGCCCCGCATGGCGCAGTTGTCCCTGTCCCGCGGCTCCCAGGTGACGTGCTGCCGGGTGACACTGCGGTGGGCACGGGGACCCCCCACTGCAGCCCCCCGTGTCCCCAGGGTCCCCGTGTCCCTTACCCGCTGCGGGTGCAGCGTCCCCCGCTCCTGCCCCAGCTCGAAGGCGAAGATGTGGTCCCTGTGTGGTGATGGGGGGTGAGCGTGCGAGGGGACACGGGGACCAGGAGGGGACATGGGGACACGCACAAGGGTCCATGGGAGAGGGGACAGTCGGGGTGGAGCGTGCAGGAGTGCCACGAGCACGTGCAAATGCGTACAAGTGTGCACAAGTGTGCACAAGCGTGCACGAGGCTGCAGAAGCAAGCAAGCCTCCAGAAGCAAATGCAAGCGTGAACAAGTGTGCACGAGCGCAGTAAAACCTGCACAAGTGTGCACAAGCCTGAAGAAGCATGCACACACTTGCATAAACACACACAAGCGTGTACAAGTGTGCACAAGCAAGCACACACACGTGATAGTGTGCACAAGCATGTGCAAGTGTGCACAAGCACGCACGCCCTTGCACAGGCACAGACTAGCACATACAAGCACACTAGAGCTTGCACAAGCAGAGGTAAGTGTGTACAAGCATGTGCAAGCACACACAAGTGCACACGAGCTCACACAAGCATGCACAAGCACACAGAACTGTGCACAAGCACAAATAATCGTGCACAAGCACACACAAGCGTAGCTAAGCATGCACAGCTTGCACAAACTTGCACAAGCACATGCAAGCACAGCTAAGTGTGCACAGCTTGCACAAGCACACACAAGCATAGCTAGGCATGCACAGCTTGCACAAGTACACGCAAGCACAGCTAAGCATGCACAGCTTGCACAAGCCCACACAAGCATGGCTAAGTGTGCACAGCATGCACAAGCACACACAAGCATAGCTAAGCGTGCACAGCTTGCAGAAGCACACACAAGCATAGCTAAGTGTGCACAGCTTGCACAAGCATACACAAGCGTAGCTAAGCGTGCACAGCATGCGCAAGCACACACAAGCACAGCTAAGCATGCATATCTTGCACGAGCATGCACAAGCATAGCTAAGTGTGCACAGCTTGCACAAGCACACACAAGCACACACAAGCATAGCTAAGTGTGCACAGCATGCACAAGCTTACACAAGCACACACAAGCATAGCTAAGTGTGCAGAGCATGCACAAGCTTGCACAAGCACACACAAGCATAGCTAAACGTGCACAGCGTGCACAAGCACACATAAGCACAGCTAAGCGTGCACAGCTTGCACAAGCACACACAAGCATAGCTAAGTGTGCACAGCTTGCACAAGCACACACAAGCTTACACAAGCACACACAAGCATAGCTAAGTGTGCACAGCTTGCACAAGCTTACACAAGCACACACAAGCATAGCTAAGTGTGCACAGCGTGCACAGCTTGCACAAGCACACACAAGCACAGCTAAGTGTGCACAGCTTGCACAAGCCCACACAAGCACACACAAGCACACACAAGCACAGCTAAGCGTGCACAGCTTGCACAAGCCCACACAAGCACACACAAGCACACACAAGCGTAGCTAAGCGTGCACAGCTTGCACAAGCACACACAAGCACACACAAGCACACACAAGCGTAGCTAAGCGTGCACAGCTTGCACAAGCACACACAAGCATAACTAAGCGTGCACAGCTTGCACAAGCACACACAAGCACACACAAGCGTAGCTAAGTGTGCACAGCTTGCACAAGCACAGGCAAGCATAGCTAAGTGTGCACAGCATGCACAAGCACACACAAGCACACACAAGCACACACAAGCATAGCTAAGCGTGCACAGCTTGCACAAGCACACACAAGCATAGCTAAGCGTGCACAGCTTGCACAAGCCCACACAAGCACACACAAGCGTAGCTAAGCGTGCACAGCTTGCACAAGCACACGCAAGCACACACAAGCGCAGCTAAGCGTGCACAGCTTGCACGAGTGTGCCCGCGCACGCGCGCTCACCGGGCGGCCACGAAGAGCGTGCCGTTGATGCGCAGCATGTGCTGGAAGTCCAGGCCGCGCTGGGCCGTGGCGTTGTCCCCACGGAGGCCACCGAAGCGCGGGTAGGCGGCGGTGGCTGCGGGGACACGGTGACATCCCACCACGTCCCCGGTGTCACCCCCGCCCCGGTGCCCCCAGCTCACCTGCCAGCCCCACTGTGCTTCGAGCCACCAGGTCCCGTGGGAAGGACGGAGCCGCCCCCCCGGGGATGAGGATGAGGAGGACGAAGGGCAGGGGGACCCCCGGCATCGTCACAGGCGCCCGGAGGGGACGCGGGGCTGGGGGTGACACCCCCGCCCCCCCGGGCTGCGAGGGGCTGAGCTCAGTGGGGGAAACTGAGGCACGGAGCCCGGGGGGACACAGGGCAGCCCTGGGCGGGCGTGGGGACAGTGGGGACAGCGGGGACGCGTGTCCCGAGTGGTCCCAGTGTCCCCTCCCAGTGTCCCTCCCCAGTGTCCCCAGTACCTTTCTCCAGACAGTCCCAGTGCTCCCATCCCAGCGTCCCCGTATCCTCACCCCGGTGTCCCCAATGCCCCCTCCCAGTGTCCCCAGTGTCCGCATTTCAGTGTCCCCAGCGCCTCTGGGTGTCCCGACACCCCCAGTGCCCCCAGGAACCGCCGCCAGCAGCGCCGGGAGTCCAGGCAGAGCACAAGGGGTGCGCGGGGGTGACACGGCTGTGCGCACAACCCGGTGACAACCGGCGACACCCAGTGACACCCAGTGACACCCTCCCTCAGCGCAGCGCCCGGCTCCGCAGCACCCACCTGCACCCTAAAACCCCCTCCTACACCCCAAAACTCCCACCTGCACCCCGGAACGCCCGACCTACACCCCAAAAACACCCCACCGCTCCCCCCAATACCCCAAGTACCTCCCGCAACACCCCAAAACCATCCCAAACCACCCCCAAACCATCCCAAAACCACTCCAAAACAACCCGAAAACCACCCCAAAATCACTCCAAAACCAGCCCGTCACAGGGCCACACCGGACCCTCCAAAACCCCCCGGATTCCCCGCTCCAACACCCCCCAACACCCCAACTACACCCCTGACAACACGCCCCCTCCCCCCAGACCCGACCCCTCCGAGTTCGGTACCGGCTCCGCTCCCCGAGCGGTCCCGAGCGGACCCGAAAGGTTCCGAGCGGTTCCGAGCGGACCCGAACGGACCCGAGCGACTCCGCCCCGGAACGGGCCGGGACCGGCCGGAGCGGGGCCGGGGGGGGAGGCGGGACCGGGGACCCCCGTGGGACCCCACCCGGGACACACCCCCCGCCGCGAGGCCACCCTATAGATAGCCGTTAATCTGCCGCTAATGAGATGATCCTCATTAAGTGCTGAGGGCGGGGCGGGGCTTTGCACACGATTGTGCAAGACGATCGCGTCACCAGGGGGCTGTTGTCACCTCTGTGTCCCCCCCCCCGCCTCGAATTTGGGACCTGTCACGTGTGTATCTGGGGACCGGGAGCTACTGGGAGTTACTGGGAGCAATGGGGTGTCCCCCCCCGGCCAGGTAACGCTCATGGTCTGGTCCCCAAGTGTCCCCAGCACCTCTCGGGGGGTAAAGGGACATCTTTGGGAACAGGGTGACCCTGGGGGACCCTGAGGAGACGCCCGAGGCTCTGGGGGTGTCCCAAGGGTGTGGGGACAGGGTGACACCTGGTGGCACCACGCGGCGTGGCACCCAAGTCCCCGGTAACCCCGGGGGACACACAGTGTCCCTAAGGGGTGACAGCACAACATCCCCAGTGAGGTGACGGTGTCCCCAAGGGGGTGTCTATATCCCCAAGGGGAATGATCACGTCTCTGAGGGATTAACTGTGTCCCCAGGGCTGTGACCATGTCCCTAGGGGGACACTTATGTCCCCAAGGGGATTTTCATGTCCCCAAGGGGTGACTGTGTACCCGGGGGGGGTGTGTGACAGTGTCCCCGAGGGGTGACAAACAGGCACAGCCAGGCGACAGTGCTGGGTTTTATTTACAGGCTCTCAGGCTGGGGGGTGACTGTCCCCACGGGGGGGTCCAGGCACTGGCACTGGGGGGTCCCACCCCCCAAAAACCCCACAAGAGCAAAGACGTACAAATAAATACAACAGAGGAAAAACATCGGCTGGTAAATCTGTGTCCCTGCAGCTGGACAGGCTCCCCAAAGGAGACAGGGAGGTGACACCGCCCCCCCCAAATCCCTGTGTCCCCTCTGAAGGAGACAGGGAGGTGACACCGTCCCCCCCAAATCCCTGTGTCCCCTCTGAAGGAGACAGGGAGGTGACACCACCCCCCCAAATCCCTGTCTCCCCTCTGAAGGAGACAGGGAGGTGACACCGCCCCCCCAAATCCCTGTGTCCCCTCTGAAGGAGACAGGGAGGTGACACCGTCCCCCCCAAATCCCTGTGTCCCCTCTGAAGGAGACAGGGAGGTGACACCGCCCCCCCCAAATCCCTGTGTCCCCTCTGAAGGAGACAGGGAGGTGACACCGTCCCCCCCCAAATCCCTGTGTCTCCTCTGAAGGAGACAGGGAGGTGACACCGTCCCCCCCAAATCCCTGTGTCCCCTCTGAAGGAGACAGGGAGGTGACACTGTCCCCCCCAAATCCCTGTGACCCCTCTGAAGGAGACAGCGAGGTGACACCATCCCCCCCAAATCCCTGTGTCCCCTCTGAAGGAGACAGGGAGGTGACACCGTCCCCCCCAAATCCCTGTGTCTCCTCCGCTATCCCCCCACCAGGGCTGGGAGCTGTGGGTGTCCTGGATTCCCTGTCACCACAGGGTGACAGTCACGGCGGCGTGTCCTCAGTGTTCCCAGCATCACAGGGTGCAGATCTCATCCTTGGTGACCCCAGTGTCACAACGTGAAGATCTTGTCCTCAGGGTCCCCCGCGTCACAGGGTGAAGATCTCGTCCTCGGTGTCCCCGGTGTCACAACGTGAAGATCTTGTCCCCGGTGTCACAGCGTGAAGATCTCGTCCTCGGTGTCACAACGTGAAGATCTCGTCCTCGGTGTCCCCGGTGTCACAGCGTGAAGATCTCGTCCTCGGTGTCACAACGTGAAGATCTCGTCCTCGGTGTCCCCGGTGTCACAGCGTGAAGATCTCGTCCTCGGTGTCACAACGTGAAGATCTTGTCCTCAGGGTCCCCCGCGTCACAGGGTGAAGATCTCGTCCTCGGTGTCCCCGGTGTCACAGCGTGAAGATCTCATCCTCGGTGTCACAGCGTGAAGATCTCATCCTCGGTGTCACAGCGTGAAGATCTCGTCCTCGGTGTCCCCGGTGTCACAACGTGAAGATCTCATCCTCGGTGTCACAACATGAAGATCTCGTCCTCGGTGTCCCCGGTGTCACAGCGTGAAGATCTCGTCCTCAGCGTCACGCAGAGCGGCCGCACGCGGGGTCCTGGTGAGGGGCCGGGGGCCCAGGCGGGGTCCCCCCCGGGGGGTGACCCCGGTGCAGGGGGGACTCCGGGAGCCTTCAGCCTTGTCCGTGCTGCGGGGACGCAGTGGGTGACACTGAGGGGTGGCCCTGCGAGCCCGCCACCCCCCTACAGCCAAAAGCCCCCATTTTGCCCCAAAATTGGGGGCGGGCGGGGCGCGCTCACCCTGTGCCGCCTGCGCGGAGCCGCCGTGCCGCCGCCGCCTTGGAGCGCCCGATCTCGGCGTCCAGCTGCCGCAGGAAATCAGTGGCCGAGAGGTCGTGGCGGGATGGCGTGGGGACAGCCGGGGTGTCCCCCGAGGGGACAGGCGTGTCCTTGTCCTCGTCCCCATCCTCAGGGCTGGGTCCCCCTGGCTGGGCCGGTGCGGGGATGAGGAGGGTGGGCTTGAGGAAGATGGTGTCCGAGGTGTAGAGGCGGTTGGCGCGCTTGATCTGCTCCATCTGCCGGGGATGGGGACAGAGGTGGCACAGACAGGATAGGGGTGGGGACAGGGATGGGGACAGAGGTGGCACAGACAGGATAGGGGTGGGGACAGGGATGGGGACAGAGGTGGCACAGACAGGATAGGGGTGGGGACAGGGATGGGGAGAGGTGGCACAGACAGGAAAGGGTGGGACAGGGATGGGGACAGAGGTGGCACAGGGACAGGATAGGGGTGGGGACAGGGATGGGGACAGAGGTGGCACAGGGACAGGATAGGGGTGGGACAGAGATGGGGACAGAGGTGGCACAGACAGGATAGGGGTGGGGACAGGGATGGGGACAGAGGTGGCACAGGGACAGGATAGGGGTGGGACAGAGATGGGGACAGAGGTGGCACAGACAGGATAGGGGTGGGGACAGAGGTGGCAGAGGGACAGGATAGGGATGGGGACAGAGGCGGCACAGGGACAGGATAGGGTTGGGGACAGGGAATGGGATGAGGACAGAGATAAGGACAGGATGGGGACGGCGATGGGATGGGGACAGTCACAGAGACAGGATGGGGACGGGCCAGGAGGGGCCAAGGACAGCGGTGGCCCCGTGGGGACCCCGGGCTCGTCCTGTCCCCGCAGCCCCGCGGATCCCGCCCCCCCCGGGTGTCCCCCCGCGTCACCCCCGCGGCCTCTCACCGTCACCCCGTAGCGCAGCGCCAGCCCCGCTAGCGTGTCCCCGGGCTCCAGACGGTGCTCCCGGGCGGCGGCCCCCGCTCCCCCGCTCCCCGCCGCCATGGCGGGACGGCCCCGCTCAGCCCCGGCCCCCGCCAGCGTGGCGGGGGGCTCATGCGAACCGCCCCGGCCCGGGACCGGCCCAGGGCCCCGGTGAGGCCCCGCCGCCGCCTCCGGGAGCCCCCGGGCCCCGGTGAGCCCGGAGACGCCAGGCCCGACCCGGCCGCCCTCGCAGAGGCTTCTGGGACTTGTAGTCCGAGCCCGGCGGGACTCCCGTGGGGGGAGGGCGCCTCGGAACTACAACTCCCGTCATGCCACGGGGCCGCCTGACAGCGGGGCGGGTCCTTCCCGCCCCTCGCACTCTCCAATTGGTGGCCGCTCCAGCGCCCAGCCCGCCGGGAAGAGCCACCCGGAAGTGGGGCGGGAGAGGGGGCGGTTCCCATAGCAACCGCCGCGGCCGCCATGTCCTTCAAGCGGGAGGGGGACGACCCCGATCAGCTGGGAGTGCTGCAGGTGGGTCCCGGGCTCCTCAGGACCCCCCAGAACTCCCTCAGGATCTCCCTGAGCTCCCCCAGGACCCCTCAGACCCTTCCCGAGTCCCCCAGATCCTCCCCCCGACCTCCCCACATACCCCCGGGTTCGCGCCTCCATGGCCCGGCCTGTCCCGCTCCCGGCTCCCCCAGCGCTTCCCTCTCCTCCCTGCCTGTAAATACCCTCCTTCCACGCCCTTCCTGCTCGCAAATGCTCCTCTGCACCCCAGTTCCCCCTGCCCTGGCTTGACACCCCCTCAGGGTTCCCCTCCCAGCACCTCTAACACCCAAACCACCCCGTCTCTCCCCGGCCTTGACCCGATTCCCCCACTTTCCCCCTCAGAAGGGGGTCCCGAGGTCTAAGCGGGGGGACAGGGCTGGGGACAAGGGCTGGTTCCCTGCAGGGCAAACTGGGGACAGACCCGCCACTTGGGGCAGCAGGCGGGGTGGACACAAGCACTCACAAAACCCCCTTTATTCCCCTCCAGAAAAGACGCGTCGCTGACCTTTTGGCCAACTACATCCCCGAGGATGAGGCGCTGCTGCTGCGGAGCGGGAGGTGAGCGGGACCCCCAGCGCTGCCCCCACCTGCAGTGGCTTGCGGGGGGTCCTGACGGCCGCTTGTCCCCCCCTCTGGCACAGGTACGCCTGCACCGTGTGTGCCCACCGCCCCATCTTCGACACGCTGGATGTGCTGACGGTCCACAGGGCTGGCAAGAAGCACATGGGCAGTAAGTTTGGGGAGGCTGGCGTAGGGGGTGGGCTGCACCAAGCTGGTGTATGTCCCCTCCATGTCCCCTCCATGTCCCCTCCGCTCTCTTCCAGGCCTGCAGCGCTTCTATGGCAGAAAGCGGCGGCTCCAGGACGCAGTACAGAAGCGGCAGCACGAGGAGGAGGTGCGGGCAGAGGACACAGGAGCGCAGGTTGGTGTGGATGCCACATCCTCACCCCACTGGACCCCCCTGAGCTCTGTCCCCTCTGTCCCCCTTCTCCCTGAGCTCTGTCCCTTCTCCCTGAGCTCTGTCTTCTCTGTCGCCTCTGCCTCCCCTCTCCTTGAGCTCTGTCCCCTCTGTCCCCTCTCCCCCTGAGCTCTGTCCCCTCTGTCCCCCTTCTCCCTGAGCTCTGTCCCCTCTGTCCCCCTTCTCCCTGAGCTCTGTCCCCCTTCTCCCTGAGCTCTGTCTCCCCTCTCCCCCTGAGCTCTGTCCCCTCTGTCCCCCTTCTCCCTGAGCTCTGTCTTCTCTGTCCCCTCTGTCTCCCCTCTCCCTGAGCTCTGTCCCCTCCATCCCCTGAGCTCTCTCCCCCTGAACTCTGTCCCCTCTGTCCCCTCCATCCCCTCCTTCCCTTCTCCTCCCTGAGCTCTGTTCCCTCTCCCCCTGAGCTCTGTCCCCTCCATCCCCTGAGCTCTCTTCCCCTGAACTCTGTCCCCTCCATCCCCTCCTTCCCTTCTCCCCCTGAGCTCTGTCCCCTCTCCCCCTGAGCTCTGTCCCCTCTGTCCCCTCTCCCCCTGAGCTCTGTCCCCTCTGTCCCCTCTCCCCCTGAGCTCTGTCCCCTCTGTCCCCTCTCCGCAGGGCTCCCCGGCCCCTCTGCTGGCCCGGACCAGGAGGATCGCCCACAGCGCTCTGCTCAAGGCAGCTCCCTACAGCTCCTGCTGCCGCAGGACGGGGTGAGCACGTTGGTTTCGGTGCTGGAGGACGAGGAAAAGCTCTGAGCTCCCCGGAGGGGACATTTGTGTGACAAGACCCTGACTCCTTGTCCCATCGCAGGGCAGAGGGGAGCAGCCCACGAGCTGGTGTCACCCGGATAGGGGCAAGCGCTGCCCCAACACCTCTGGAGCCGTCGCAGAAGGCCGGGGACACCGTGGACACCAGCCCCGCGGCTCTGCTGCCGGGACACCGCGGCGATCGAGCGGGTAAGAGCTGACCAGCATCTCCGGGGCCAGCCTGGCACTGGCAGGATGGGGCTCCCAGTCTCTCTCCCGTTTCTGGGGTCACGCCAGCCTCTCTCTGTCCCCCCAGACACACCAAAGGCAGCTCCGGCACGGCCGCAGCGAGGCAGCAAGGGAAAAGCGGCGGCTCTGAGCCGGTCCGAAAGGCTCAGCCCCGAGCGGCGCCGGGTGCTGGAGCGATACCTGCAGCTGCGGAGGTGAGTAGGCCCACCCTCCCGGCGCGGGGAGCCCCAAAATCAGCCGTTGCTCACGCCCTCTGTCCATCTGTCCGTCCCTCTCCAGCGCCGGCTGGATCCAGGACCCCTCCGGCAAGTGGGTGAAGGACGAAAACGCCGAGTTCGACTCCGACGAGGAGGAGCCGCCTGCGCTGCTGCCGGCCTGAGCCCAACGCTGTCCCCAAGCACGGTCCCCAGGCTGTCCCCAACCCCCCCGGTAATAGAGAAAGCTGGAAAGGACAGAGGTGTCTGCAGCATTGGGGCAGCGGGTGATATATTGGGGGTTGTGCCAACATTTTGCCACCCCAGGGTGCTCAACCTGGTGCCTTTTTGGGGTGTCCCTGCCCCGTTTTGGCCCATCCCCTCCTGTCCCCGGCCCAGGTCGCTCAGTTTCTTGCACGCTGGCAGCTGCTGGTGGGTCGTGGCCTTTCGGGGTGGCGGTGCCAGGTGTCCCCCCCCATCCTGGCAACCCTCCCGGTGCTTGGAAAGTGCCCGGCTGCACCGCCTGCCGCAGTTTTCCCCGGGTATAAATACTCCCAATCCTCGGGTATAAATATCCCCGATCTCCTGGGTATAAATATCCCCAATGCCCTGGTATAAATACCCCAAATGCCCTGGGTGTAAGTACCCAAATCCCAGGGTAGAAATACTCCAAATCCTGGGGTATAAGTACCCCAAATTTCCCAGTATAAATACCCCCAATCTCTTGATATAAATTTCCCAAATCCCCTAGGTATAAATAGCCCAAATCCCCTGTTATAAGTACACCAATTCCCCGGCATAAATACCCCATTCCCCTGGGTATAAATAGCCTGGTTCCCCAGTAGAAATACCCCAGTTCCCCTGGTATAAATACCCCAAATTCCCTGTGTATAAACTCCCCAATCCCGGGGTATAAATACCCCAAATTCTTTAGTATAACTGCCTCAATTCCCTGTGTATAAACCCCAAAATCCCTGGTATAAATACCCCAAATTCCTTAGTATAAATGCCCCAATTCCCTGGTAGAAATACTCAAATCCTCCTGGTATAAATATCCCAAAGTTGCTGTGTATAAACCCCCAAATCCCAGAGTATAAATACCCCAAATTCCCCAGTATAAATACCCCAAATCCCAGGGTATAAATACCCCAAATTCCCAGTATAAGTACCCCAAATCCCAGGGTATAAATACCCCAAATTCCCCAGTATAAATACCCCAAATCCCAGGGTATAAATACCCCAAATTCCCCAGTATAAATACCCCAAATCCCAGGGTATAAATACCCCAAATTCCCCAGTATAAATACCCCAAACCTCAGGGTATAAATACCCCAAATTCCCCAGTATAAATACCCCAAATCCCAGGGTATAAATACCCCAAATTCCCCAGTATAAATACCCCAAATCCCAGGGTATAAATACCCCAAATTCCCCAGTATAAATACCCCAAATCCCAGGGTATAAATACCCCAAATTCCCCAGTATAAGTACCCCAAATCCCAGGGTATAAATACCCCAAATTCCCCAGTATAAGTACCCCAAATCCCAGGGTATAAATACCCCAAATTCCCAGTATAAGTACCCCAAATCTCAGGGTATAAATACCCCAAATTCCCCAGTATAAGTACCCCAAATCCCAGGGTATAAATACCCCAAATTCCCAGTATAAGTACCCCAAATCTCAGGGTATAAATACCCCAAATTCCCCAGTATAAATCCCCGACCCCTCTGCTCTCAGGGGTACCCGCACTCAGCCCCATGGATTAACGACCTCAGGCTAACGGGGCCTCGATCCCAGCACAGGGGGGTGTCCCAGCGATGTCCCCCCCCTTAGCTCATCCCTCCCATCCTGATCCTGGGGACAGATCCCAGTGGATCCCAACACCACATCTCTCCATCCTCTTTATTTACAGCCGAGCCGGGGGGTCCCATCAGGTTTTCTTCTGTTTGCGACCTGGGGAGACAGAGGGACAAACCAGGAGGGGGGGTTAGGGCTAGGACCCCCCTCCTGGGGTGGGAATTGGGGACATGGGGACACACTGGGGACGCTCACGGAGCTCGTTGTTGTTGGTGATGGCGATGGCGGCGCGGGCGCGGGGGCCTTGCTGCGTGAAGTGGTACCCGAAGCGCACGAGGGAGGGACACTGCTCCAGCATGGCGGCCATCTCCATCTCCACCGTGTCACCCAATCGCTGGCACTGCGGGGACACCGTCAGCCCAAAGAGGAGGGTGGGGACAGCCCTGTCCCCTCCCCGGGGTGGCCGTCCCCACCTGGTTGTCCACGCGCAGCTCGCACAAGGTGCTGTTGTGCTGCATGGCCTTGAGGATGCTCATCATGCCGGCGCTGGTGATGAAGTTGGACTCGATGTTGAGGCTCTGCAGGGTCTTGTTCTCTGTCAGCATCTCGGCCACCGCCTGCGTGTCACCTCAGCGTGTCACCTTGGGGTGGCACCTAGGCCTGGCACCCTCTGCTCCACGTCCTGAGCCACCCACACCCCAGGTGATGGTGGAAAAGCCACCGTCACCTTGGAAAAGCCACCATCACCTGGGTTTGCTGGCGGCCAGGGTGGAGCTGGGGACAGGGGACTGTGTCCCCTCCCTTTTGGGGACGTTTGGGGACACGGGGCTGGGACTCACGTTGGCCACGGGGTCGTTGCTGCGGGTGGCGACCAAGCTGAGCTTCTTGACGTGGGTGTTGGTTTTCATGGCCTCGCAGATGGCCTTCAGCGTGGGGACAGGAATGTCCTGCGGGGAGGGGACGTGGGTGTCCCCAAGGGGATGGGGACCTCCACGAGGGAATGCGAGTGTCCTCAAGGGAATAGGGACATCCCCAAGGGAGCGTGAGTGTCCCCAAGGCGATGGGGACATCCCCAAGGGAGCGTGGGTGTCACCAAGGGAATAGGGACATCCCCAAGGGGATGCAAGTGTCCCCAAGGGGATGCAAGTGTCCCCAAGGGGATGGGGACATCCTCAAGGTAGCCACCAAGGGGATGTAAGGGTTAATGAGGGGGTGTAGATGTCTCCAAGAGAACAGGGGACATTCCCAAGCAGGTGCTGATGTCACCGAAGGGTTGTAAGTGGCGCCGAGGGAATGTGTGGTGTCACCAAGGGGACGCGGATGCCCCCGGATGAGGACCAGCACCCTGGGGTGTCCTGGAGACACCCTGGCACGGGGACTGTGGGGACAGTGTGGGGACAGTGCCAGCGGGTCGTTCACCTTGATGTTGTTGAGGTTGACGTCCTCCAGCGCCGCGTCGTTGGCCTGGATCTGCCGCAGCGTCTCCTCCACATTGGTGGGGTTTGGGGGTTCGTCAGGCACCGGCTTGTACGTGTCGGGCTTCACCACGCCTGGGGCACACGCGTGTGCGCGGGGTCACGTGGGGACACACGGGGACATGTGTCATGATGCATGGGGACAGGCACACATTTGTATGCGTGTGTGTGTGGTCACCACGGGGAATCGTGGAGGGGTTCTGCTCCCCAAAATCCCCCTGAACAGCCCCGGGGACCCTGTGTCCCCCATCCCCATGGTGTCCCCATGGCGTCCCCGTAGTGTCCCCTGCAGGCCACTCACTGCTGATGCCCTCGGTGTTGGTGATGTTCCCGCTGCAGATCGCATCGTAGTACTGCTTGTTGCTCATCAGCGTGTACATGCCCAGGATGGCTGCGGGACGGGGGGGTCAGCGGGAGCCCTGTCACCCCCCCAGTCCCCTCGTGTCCCCCCTGGGGTGGCCGCAGCCCCATGTGAGACCCACCGGCGATGTCACACATCTCGGCGTCGGTGGCGTTGGCCAGCGCCTCCTCCAGCTCGGGCTCCAGCGTCACCTGCTCCTCCCGCGGCACCTCCTGCGCCGGGGACTTGGGGACGAAGGGCTTCCCTGGGCACGGGGACACGTGTCACCCCCTTCCCAGGGACACCGGGTGCAGTGGGGGCATGCGGGGTGTGACAACTGCCAGAGGGCAACCTGTCCCAGGGGTGGCTGTACTGGGGGTGACATTGCTAGAGTGGCATTGCCACGGGGTGACTATTCCAGGGGTGGCATTGCCATGGGGTGGCCGTACTGGGAGTGGCATTGCCAGGGTGGCATTGCCAGGCGTGGCCATACTGGGGGTGACATTGCCAGGGTGGCATTGCCATGGGGTGACTATTCCAGGGGTGGCATTGCCATGGGGTGGCCGTACTGGAGGTGACACTGCCAGATTGGCATTGTCAGGGGCGGCCATACTGGGGGTGGCATTGCCATAGTGTGGCCGTACTGGGGGTGACATTGCCAAGGTGGCATTGCCATGGGGTGGCCGTACTGGGGGTGACATTGCCAGGGTGGCATTGCCATGGTGTGACTATTCCAGGGGTGGCATTGCCATGGGGTGGCCGTACTGGGAGTGACATTGCCAGGGTGGCATTGCCACGGGGTGACTATTCCAGGGGTGGCATTGCCATGGGGTGGCCGTACTGGAGGTGACACTGCCAGATTGGCATTGTCGGGGGTGGCATTGCCAAGGTGGCATTGCCATGGTGTGGCCGTACTGGGGGTGACATTGCCAGGGTGGCATTGCCATGGTGTGACTATTCCAGGGGTGGCATTGCCATGGGGTGGCCGTACTGGGAGTGACATTGCCAGGGTGGCATTGCCATGGGGTGACGATTCCAGGGGTGGCATTGCCATGGGTGGCTGTACTGGGGGTGACATTGCCAGGGTGGCATTGCCATGGGGTGACTATTCCAGGGGTGACATTGCCAGGGTGGCATTGCCACAGGGTGGCCGTACTGGGTGTGATATTGCCGGGGTGGCATTGTCATGGGGTGACTGTTCCAGAGGTGGCTGTACTGGGGGTGACATTGCTAGGGTGGCATTGCCATGGGATGACTGTTCCCAGGGTGGCATTGCCACTGGGTGGCCGTACTGGGGGTGACATTACCAGGGCGGCATTGCCACAGGGTGGCCATACCAGGTTTGGCATTGCCAGGGTTGTCTGTACTGTTGGTGGCATTGTTGCGGGGGGTGGGTGACATTGCATGGGGTGGCCACATGGGGGGTGACATTGCCAGGGGGTGTCCGTGCCCGGCGCTGGCGGGGACCCAGCTCGCCCGGGACACCCGAGCCGCTGGCGAGGACTGTTCGGCCGAGCTAAATATACCCGGTGCCGCGGGGCCCCGTCCCCCCATGTCCCCGCCGTGTCCCCCCCATGTCCCCTCACCTTTCTTCTCGCCGGTGAAGGGCACCAGGTCCTCGCGCTCGCCGGCCTCCAGCGCCTGCTTCTCCAGGTGCTGCAGCAGAGCCTCGCGGTCCAGCGGCCCCGTCGGGCTCTTCTGCGTCTGGTCGCGCTGCCGCAGCCCCGCCGGCAGCAGCACGTTCTGGGGAGGACGGGCCGCGTGTCACCTCCCGGGGGATGTCACCGCGATGTCACCCTCCCATCACCCTCGCCCCGGCGCCCACCTCGGGGTCCATCTCCATCAGCTCCATGTCCAGCTGCTCCAGCTCCTCGGCCGACAGCTCCTGCAGGATCTTGTCCTCATCGATGTCCCGGTATTTCTCCAGCTCCTGCCGGTACGACGTCATGGTGGGGGACACAGGGTGGCCTGGGGGGGGACAATTGGGGGGTGAGGGGCTGGTAAGAGGCTCCTGGGGTGCAGGAGTGTCCCACAACACCAGGGATTCCCCCACAGCATGGTGACCCCCTTCCTGCCATGGTGTCCCCTCCCACACTGTGGTGCGCCCCACTATGCCATGGTGACCCCCCCCACACCATGGTGTCCCCCCACACCATCCTGACCCCCCACGCCATGACCTGCGGGGTCTATTTGTGCCCATATTGTGTTCCCACCAGGCTGGGGGGGCACCAAAAGGTGGAGGGATTCTTGGGGAAACTGAGGCACGCCTGCCAGGGTTTCCCTAGGGCCAGGACCCACTGTCCCCCCCGCACTGTTTGGGGTCCCTCAGGAGCCCCAGCCACCCCCTTTACCCCCCAATTTATTCCCTTTACCCCCCAATTTATTCCCTTTACCCCCCCCAATTTATTCCCTTTACCCCCCCCAATTTATTCCCTTTACCCCCCAACATGGTTCCCCCCTTCCCTGGGGGGGTAAACGCTGAGGACACGAGTCCCCCAACACCAGGAGTTGGGTCCCCCTTAAAGAACCAGCTTGAATTTGTCCCCTGGGGGGGTGACACACACCCAACACCCCCAGGAGGGACCAGACACCCCAGGGGACTACAGGGTGGGGAAGCAGCGACCCCAACAGCACCCAGGGACCCCGCAGTCAGTGAGCCCAGAGGTGACACCCCCCGCACCCCAGGGACCCCCCCAGGCCCTACCTGGCCGCTGGCCGGCTCCGGGCTGGGTGCGAGCGCCGCGGCCGCGCAGGGCATGAGCTCAGCGGTTTATTGTGCCAGCGGCGGCGGGGAGGGGCGAGATCGCCCAGATCACGTATCCACGGGCCTTATCGAGCCCCGCCAGCCCCCCCCTCCCCCCCCCTCACGCCAGCCCCACCCCCACAGCCATAGGGGGGCCCCACAGCACCCCATGAATACACAGGCTGGGGGGTGAGGGCGCAGGGAGACCCCTCGGGGACACTGACCCCCCCCAGGGCCATTTGATGCCACTTCACCCCATGACCGTCTGGGCAACTTGGCTCTTGCCCCCCCTCAAATCACATGTGGGGGGTCACTGGCACTGGGGCTCCCGCGCTGGGAATGAGCTGCTTGTTTATTGTAGGGTCTCCTGGAAAACAAGGGGTTGTGCACACCCTGTGTTTATTGTAGGGTCTCCTGGTGTTGCATGTTTACTGTAGGGTCTCCTGGAATACAAGGGGTCCTACACACCCTGTGTTTATTGTAGGGTCTCCTGGTGTTGCATGTTTACTGTAGGGTCTCCTGGAATACAAGGGGTCCTACACACCCTGTGTTTATTGTAGGGTCTCCTGGAAAACAAGGGGTCCTACACACCCTGTGTTTATTGTAGGGTCTCCTGGAAAACGAGGGTTCCTATGCACCCTGTGTTTACTGTAGGGTCTCCTGGTGTTGCTTGTTTATTGTAGGGTCTCCCAGAAAACAAGGAGTGAAACGCACCTTGTGTTTGCTGTAGGGTCTCCTGGAAAACAAGGGGTCATGCACACCCTGCGTTTACTGTGGGGTCTCCTGGTGTTGCTTGTTTACTGTAGGGTCTCCTGGAAAACAACGGGTTGTGCACACCCTGTGTTTACTGTAGGGTCTCCTGGTGTTGCATGTTTACTGTAGGGTCTCCTGGAAAACAAGGGGTTGTGCACACCCTGTGTTTATTGTAGGGTCTCCTGGTGTTGCATGTTTATTGTAGGGTCTCCTGGAATACAAGGGGTCCTACACACCCTGTGTTTATTGTAGGGTCTCCTGGTGTTGCATGTTTATTGTAGGGTCTCCTGGAAAACGAGGGTTCCTATGCACCCTGTGTTTACTGTAGGGTCTCCTGCTGTTGCTTGTTTATTGTAGGGTCTCCCAGAAAACAAGGAGTGAAACGCACCTTGTGTTTGCTGTAGGGTCTCCCAGAAAACAAGGGGTCATGCACACCCTGCGTTTACTGTAGGGTCTCCTGGTGTTGCTTGTTTACTGTAGGGCCTCCTGGAAAACAAGGGGTTGTGCACACCCTGTGTTTACTGTAGGGTCTCCTGGTGTTGCTTATTTACTGTAGGGTCTCCTGGAAAACAAGGGGTCAGCACACCCTGTGTTTATTGTAGGGTCTCCTGGAAAACAAGGGGTCCTACACACCCTGTGTTTACTGTAGGGTCTCCTGGTGTTGCTTGTTTATTGTAGGGTCTCCCAGAAAACAAGGAGTGAAACGCACCTTGTGTTTGCTGTAGGGTCTCCCAGAAAACAAGGGGTCAGCACACCCTCTGTTTACTGTAGGGTCTCCTGGTGTTGCAGCCGCCGCACGTTGAACGCAAACAAGACCCCGCACCGTCATTTTATGCAGGCTAATCGGATTTATTTCTTTTTTAATATAAAAAAAAGGGGAGGAAGGAGATAAATAGAGCGAGGAGGCGTCGCCGGCGCTCAGGCCGTGGGGACGCTCTGCTTGATGATGATTTTCTGGCGGGTGGGCCGGGCGGCGGGGTCGGGGCCGGGGGGCGCGGGGGTCCCCAGCGCGGCGGAGGCGGCGGCGGCGCTGGGCAGCCCGTGCGCCGTGATGTATTTCTTGTAGGCCTCCCGGATGATTTTGAAGGCGCGGATGTTGGAATAAGGGATGTCGGTGATGGGGTCGCGATAAACGGCCGGTTTGTGGGTGACGGGGCAGATCTCCCGCACCGGAAGCCGAGGGGGTTTCGATTTGGGGAAGAAACGCTCAAAGGTTTCGTCGTCGCTGAAGGAGATGAAGGTGCGGGAGCACTTCCCGGCTGAAGCCGGAGCCGCTTCAGCTTGTTGAGGGTCTTGGTCCAGCCTGGAAAAGCCACAATCAGTGCCCAGGAGCCCCCCAGGGTGCAGGGAAACCCAGGGTGGGTGTCCCCCTGTTCCCAGTGTCCCCCCCATACCTAGTGTCCCCTCTATACCTGCTGTCCCCCCCATACCTGGTGGCCCTCTGTACCCAGTGTCCCCCCACCCCCAGTGTCCCCAACCCAGTGTCCTCTGCGCCCCTGGTGTCCCCCCAAATCTGCTCGAGTCACCCCCCAGGATTGGAATTTGGGGCTTCAAGGTGCCACCCAAAACCCGCTTCTCGCTCGCTGTGCTGGGGAGGGATTCGGGTTGGGAAATGGGGACAGAGAGGACTTGGCGGGGGGGAGAAATCAACCAGGGGCACGTCACGGTGACCCCAACCTACCCCTCCACGTCCACGTTCTCCTCCTTGCCCGGCTCGGGGACGAGCGGCATGGTGACAGACCAGTACCGGATCACCGGCCCCACACACTTGCGCTTCTTCTGCACCTGCTTCTTCTTGTCGGCTTCCAGGCGCTCGTAATTCTCTGCCAAAACCGCAACGACCCCCGGGGGTGGCTCAGCACCGCGGCCGCACCCTCACCCCGCTCCCTGCGCCGTTTCGGGGGGTCCCTGCGCCCCTCGGCTCACCCAGCGAGCGCAGGTTGATCTCCTCGGTGATCTTGGCCTCCTCCAGCAGCTCCTCCTGCGTCAGGGGTCGGTCGTAGTTGGGGCCGCCCTTCTTGCGCTTGGACTGGACCTGGCGCTCCTGGATGCGCAGGAAGGTTTGGCGCGTGTGCTCCGTCGTCGACTGCCGCATGTGCTTCCGGCCTGGAGGAACAGAGCGGGGCTTAGGGGAACATTCCTTCCCCAAAGGGCTGTGGGTGTTGGAACAGGCTGCCCAGGGCAGTGCTGGAGTCACCATCCCTGGAGGGTTGGACAGACGGACATGAGGTTCTCAGGACATGGGGCAGGGACAGGGGTGGGGAATGGTTGGACTTGATCTTAAAGCTCTTTCCCAACCAAAATGACTCTGTGGTTTGTGATCATGGAAGCGTTTGGGTTGGGAGGGACCTTCAAAGCCATCTAGGCATGGGCAGGGACATCCCCAACGAGACCAGGGACAACCAAGCAGATCGGGGACATCTCCAACAGACCAGGGATATCCAAGCAGATTGGGGACATCTCCAACAGACCGGGGACATCCAACCAGATTGGGGACATCCAACCAGATTGGGGACATCCAACCAGATTGGGGACATCTCGAACAGACCAGTGACATCCAAGCAGATTGGGGACATCTCCAAGCAGATTGGGGACATCTCCAAGCAGACTGGGGACATCCAACCAGATTGGGGACATCTCCAACAGACCAGGGACATCCAACCAGATTGGGGACATCTCCAACAGACCAGGGACACCCAACCAGATTGGGGACATCTCCAACAGACTGGGGACATCTCCAAGCAGATTGGGGACACCCAACCAGATTGGGGACATCTCCAACAGACCGGGGACATCTCCAACAGATTGGGGACATCCAACCAGACTGGGGACATCTCCAACAGACTGGGGACATCCAACCAAATTGGGGACATCCAACCAGATTGGGGACATCTCCAACAGACCAAGGACATCCAACCAGACCAGGTTGCTCAGAGCCGCATCCAACCTGACTCTGGATGTTCTCCGGGGTGGTTCATCCACCACCTCTCTGGGCAACCTGGGCCAGGGTCTCCCCACCCTCAGCATCACAAAAGGAGTTTGGAGATGGGATCTTGGGGATGATTCTTCCCCAAAGGGCTGTGGGGCATTGGAACAGGCTGCCCAGGGCAGTGCTGGAGTCACCATCCCTGGAGGGCTGGACAGACGGACATGAGGTTCTCAGGACATGGGGCAGAGACAGAAATGGGATAATGGATGGATTTGATGATCTTGAGGGAATTTCCACCCAAAATGATTCTCTGATTGTACAACAGGGCTCACCGGGGGCCCGCACAGAGAGGACCCGTCTCCATCCCCCCCATCCCGTACGAACTCACTGTCTCCCACGTCATCCTGGAGCTCCAAGGGGACGGATTTCACCTCCCGCGGCTTCTGGGAGCTGCCGCTGGGCACGTCCGTCTTCTTGGGGCGCAGGCTCTTGAGGGGCTCCTGGGGACGGGGCACAGAGGACGTGAGAAGGGAGAAAACACCCCCCTGGCCGCAGCTTCGGCTTCATTTAAACCTCAACTTATCCTCACGGGAAGCCTGTTCTATCCCCCAGTGTCCCCCCCCTCCATCTGGTATCCCCCTGTACCCAGTGTTCCCTCCACACCTGGTGTCCCCAGCCCGGTGTCCCCCCCGTACCTGGTGTCCCCCCATACCTGGTGTCCCTCTGTACCCAGTATCCCCCCACCCCCAGTGTCCCCTGCGCCCCTGGTGTCCCCCCCACCACTCGGTGTCCCCCCCACCACTCGGTGTCCACCCCAACCCGGTGTCCCCACCCCAGTGTCCCCCTGACCCTGGTGTTTCCCTCATCCCTGGTGTCCCCTGCCCAGGGTGTCCCCCCACACCCAGTGTCCCCTGTACCCAGTGTCCCCCACATCCATGGTGTCTCCCCGTACCTGGTGTCCCCAGCCCAGTGTCCCCGCCATCCCCAGTGTCCCCCTGCACCTGTTGTTCCCCCGTACCTGGTGCCCCCCGTACCCAGTGTCGCTCCCATCCCCAGTGTCCCTACCACATCCATTGTCCCTAGCCCAGTGTCCCCCTGCACATGGTGTCCCCAGCCCGGTGTCCCCCCTGCCGGTGTCCCCCGTACCCGGTAGGCCTTGGTGGCGACGCGCCGGCGCTTGGGCTCGCTCTCCTCCTGGTCGCTGGCCGGCTCGTCGCCCTCGTCGATGTCGAAGTCCGAGTCCACCTCATCGTCGCTGTCCGACTGGTCCCCCCGGTACTCGTCATCGCCCGACTCCTGCGGGGACACGGGGGACGTGTCACCCCCCTGGTCCCCACGGCGCAGACACGAGCCCCCCAGTGCCCGCCTGCCCCACGGCCACAGGAGCCTCAGCATTACGGGGCTTCCAAAGAGCAGACACCCTCCTGGCCCCCCCCTGGTCTTTTGGGTCCCCCCTGTCCCCCCCAGTCCCTTGGGACACCCCCTGGTCCCCTGGGACGCCCCTGGGGTCCCCCTGGGTCCTCCCCCCAGTCCCTTGGGACACCCCCCGGTCCCTCTGGTCCCCCCTGTCCTTTAGGACACCCCCTGGTCCCTTGGGAACCCCCTGTCCTTTAGGACACCCCCCGGTCCCTCTGGTCCCCCCTGTCCTTTAGGACACCCCCTGGTCCCTCGGGACCCCCCTGTCCTTTAGGACACCCCCCGGTCCCTTGGGAACCCCCTGTCCCCGATGAGGTCCCTCCGGGTCCACCCCAGTCCCTTGGGACACCCCCCAGCATCGGGTCCCCCCCTCCCCGGTCCCTCGGGATCCCCTGTTCCCCCCAGTCCCTTGCGACACCCCCTGGTCCCTTGGGTCCCCCCCTGTCCCCTGTGGTCCCTTGGGACACCCCTCAGGACCTCCCTGGGGTTCCCCCTATCCCCCCCAGTCCCTTGGGACACCCCCCGGTCCCTCGGGACCCCCCTGTCCCCGCTGGGGTCCCTCCGGGTCCACCCCAGTCCCTTGGGACACCCCCCAGCCTCGGGTCCCCCCCCTCCCCGGTCCCTCGGGATCCCCTGTTCCCCCCAGTCCCTTGCGACACCCCCTGGTCCCTTGGGACACCCCCCGGTCCCTCAGGACCCCCTCTGTCCCCCCTCGGGTCCTCCCTGTCCCCTCCACCCCCATCCCTCGGGACCCCCCTGTCCCCCCCCATTCCCTTAGGTCACCCCCCCGGTCCCTCGGGTCTCCTCCTCTGTCACCCCTGCTCCCTTGGGACACCCCTCAGGACCCCCCTGGGGTTCCCCCTGTCCCCCCCAGTCCCTTGGGACACCCCCAAGCCCCCTGGTCCCCTCTGTCCCCCCGCCATGGTCCCTCCCACCCCGGGGCCACCCCCTGCCCCCCCCAGGACACAACCCCTCGGGACTCCCCTTTTCCCCCCACCCACCCCCTCGGTGGCTCCCCCGAAATCCCCCGCGCCCCTCACAGCACCGGGAGCCTCCGGTGCCGTTCTGCCCGTGGCCACCCCGCACCTCGTTGAAGCCGCCGTAGGTGGTCTGGTAGAACTCGTCCTCCTCCTCGGCCTCCAGCAGCCCCGAGAGCCGGTTCCCGGCCGTTCGCCGCGGGGCGCGGCCTTCCGCCAGGCTCATCGCGCCGCCGCCGCGCTCGGCGCTCGACTGCGCGACCTGGCCTGGCCCGGCCCGGCCCCCGCGGCGCCGAACGGCCGAGTGGCGGCGGGCGCCCCCCTGCGAGCGGGAGGAGGCGCTGCAGGTCCCTACGGGGGCTCGTCCATGGGGGACCGGGCCCGGGGGGGGACAACCCGGGGATGCGTCACCGCGGGGCTCTCAGTCGTACAGTAACCGGGCCGGCGAGGCAGCAGTGTGACGTCACCTGAGTGTGACGTCACGGCGAATGTGACATCACGGGGGTGTGACATCATGGGAGAGCGACGTCACGGGAGAGCGACCCCCCCGGAAAACAAAACAATAGAGCCCATCCGTCCTCCCCCGGGCTCTGCTCGTCTCGGTGCGGCCACGTCACGACCCTCGTGAGGGAATATCGGGAAATGACGTCACTGCGTGACGTCACGACAACTCTTGTGGCGCCCCGTGCGCCACGTGCCCCCTTCCCCCCCTCCCTCCCCTCTTTTTTCTCTTTGTTTTGGTCGCGCTTTGGCGCATCACGTGATCAAAAGCGGGGCGTAACGATGAGGGGGCGTGGTCAGGCGGGGAGGGGGCGGAGCCAAGCGGGGCGGGGCGCGGGCGCCGCCGCAGGGAGGGAGCGCGCGCGCGCTCCAAGATGGCGGCGGCGGGGCCCGAGTCGGGCGGCAGCAGCGGGAGCAGCGGCGGCCTGGCTGGTACGGGGGCTGGGCCGGGCACCGGCGGGGGGGCCGGGGGAGGCTCTCGGGGGGCCAAGGGGCGCGGGGCCGGAGGGCTGGGGAGGTGGAGCTGAGCGGGGGGGGTGCTGCGTGGGGCTTAGGGGGCTCTGAAGGCCCGAGAGGCGCGGGGTGTGTGGGGCCGAGGGGGCGCTGAGGAGGCCGGTGGGCGGCCTGTGGGGCCGGGTGTGCGCGGGAAGGGGCGCGGGGCCCGGCCCGGGCCGTGCGGGGGTGAGGGGCTGGGCCAGGCCGCGGGGCGGGGAGGGCGGCCCGGGGCTGCGGGGGAGCCCGAGGGGGAGCCGGGGCCGAGCTGGGGGGAGCCCGGCGGTGGAAGCGGCCCCTGGGCCGGCGCTGTGGGAGCGAGCGCTGGGGGTCGTGGGCTTCCAGAACGCGTGTGGGGGCTGCGGTTCACCTTTGTCCGGGGGAGGTGGGAGCAGCGCCGCGCTTTTCCTGAGGAAGCCGTGGGTGTGTGGGGAGGACTCTCCCCCATGGGGGAGCTCGAAAAGCCCCTTCAAAAAGGGTATTATGAGAGGATTGAGGGTCTTGGGATCCGTCGGCAGCGGCGCGGGGAGCAGAGGTTGGTACGGGGGGGAAACTTGAGTCTTTTCCCTTGTTTTCTAGAGCCTGAGCCACAGGTCAGGGTGGCAGCGGGTCCCCCCTTTGGGGTACGGGAGCTGAAATATCCCCCTTAGGGCAGGATTGTGCTGGGGAAGGGGGGAATCATGATGGGAGGACCCTCTTGTGGTGCTGGGCAAGGCCAAGGTGGCTCCTCGAAGCTGTTCGAGGGCAGGCGAG